>NW_005841991.1:1703424-1723749 GCF_000455745.1 Alligator sinensis
ATCTTCACGCTCTTTCTCCCAAACTCCAATTGCTCTCTCTCTCTCTCTCTTCAACTTGGGCGGAAACCTCCCAAACTCTTTATACGGCTAGCAAGCCGATTGCTAGCTGCCACGTGTGCATAATTTAGGATCGGCCAATAATGTGGCGCGAATCTAAATACAAATGGCGGGAACTCCTTTGCACCGTGCATCACTATGATGCAAAAGAAATGCACCATGCAAAGAAGGCTACAAACTGGTGGGAAAATACTGTTCTGCACGCGGGTTCTCCTATTGCAGCAGAAAACTCTACCGTGCAAAGGAGCTGCAATTTGGCGGGGACATAATTTAGCGGTGCCAAAGCACACAAAAACAAAAAACCACAACTTTGGGTTGTAACATCTGCCAGACCAGGGTTGCTCTGACCTGGCTCAACGTGCTGCAGAGAGGCTGGCTGGGGCACAAGGGTGCTCCAGTGAGGGGCTACCCAGAAGGCAAGCAAGCCCTTGCACTGAAGCATCCGTCTACCCAAGTCAGCCATGTCAGCATCTACACATGCATTACTGTGCGCTAAAGAACTCCACCATAGAATAGTACTTGCATTTACAAGTACTAACCTGAGGCAGTGTTAATTAGTTTCCTGCAGCCTAATAGAGTCGCACATATAGACCCTGAGACTTTACTGCAGAGCTAATTAGGCAGCTCTGAAGTAAATGTCTCTTGTAGACGCACCCAGTATATGTAATATTGGGCAAAAAACATGTCATAATGCAGCCAATTCAAAACACAGTTTAGATGCAAGTAGCTGTCATGTATAAAACATAAGAAACAGCCATGGTAGAAAAACCTGCTAAGGCTGTATATGGATTATAAGAGATAAAGTGTTACTTCAAAGGGTATGCATATTCAGACCAGTGTTGTAAAACCGGACCAGCTAAAGTGGGTCCTGTTTTATCAGAACTCATTAAAAGAATGAAACAGTTGCTGACGTGTTATATTTAATAAACCACAGTGGCACTCAAGCTTCTGGCCCCATGGGCGAGATGAGAAGCACAAGGCTGGTCTGCAGGCTAGATCCAGCCACACATGCCAGGACTGCACCCTGGGACCCGAACCCAGCACCCGATCAGGCCCTTGGACCCAGAATCATCCCCTCCCTGCTCCAAACATGGGTGCTGAGCCCTAGCACTGCTCCTCCCAGACCCCGACATGCCAGGATCAGATCTCATGGGTCTGGCATCACCCCCTCCCAGCCTACCCTGAGGCCCAACACTGCCCTTTCTGGGTGCTGGGGTCCAGCACTAGCCCCGCACACCAGATCAGGCACCTGATCCAGTGAGCAGACCATAAGCCTCCGCACAGGTCCAGAAATGGTGCCACTGTTCCCCCACAGCCAAATTGCTGGACTTGTGGAGAGCCCACAGGCTTGATGACATGGCATCATCAACTGGATCTAGTCCACAGGCCGGAATTTGAGCCCCACTTATATACCATATTTACTTAAATAGGAGACAATCCCCCCTCCCCACATTTAACATGGTGGGAGGGAGGGCAAGCAGCTGCTGTAGCTCTGACTCCAGCCCTAACCTGGGGTGTTGGAGTCAGAGTCATAACCATAGCTCCCTTCCGCTGCCTCTGCATCCCGCAACTGCCCCTTGCTACTCCCCTACTACCTCACCCCTGCTCTCTTCATCCATGCCTACCACCCGGCTGCAACATCTCCCCTCTCCACACTACCTGTCCCCTCACTGCCTTTGTCCTCCCATCTACCCTGCCACCACTACTTACCCCCCAGTCCTGGCTCCAAGCCCAGGGAACAGAACATACAGCAACCATGTGCTTCATGCCCTAGGCTGGAGTGGGGTCTGAGAAGGATCTGGAGGGTAAGTGGCTGTAGGGAAGAAGAGGCTGCAGTGGAAGGGAAGATGTGGGGGAAGAGGCTGCTGAGGTGAAGGAGATGGCAGGGGGGTGCTGGAACAGGGTGGGGGTAGTGGTGGGGAGACAGGCCTTGTGGAGGGGCAGGTGCTGGGGTGGGCAGGGTTCAGAGTGCTCGATTCCTCTACCACCTGCCCGACTACCACTGCTTGCCTCACTGTAGTAATGGCAGAGGGATGAACAAATTTAAGATGACACCCCCAGTAAATAGACTCTATACATGGAAAATTATAACAGAGTTATAAATATTCTATGTATAGAATCTAAGTACTGGGTCCTCTTAAAAATTCAGAGTTGTCTTGGATTCAGGTAAATATGGTCAGGTCTCCTCTTCTATCCTGGCTTTGCTGAATATAGAATTACTGTGAAACCTGACAGACAGACAGACTGGTATGAAATTCCAATAAAATGTATGCCTTTATAACACACGTGCACTGAACTAATGGTAATAATATAGAACTAAACCTCTTATTTTTGAGACTTAAGATAATATATTTTGCTGCTCCAACAGAAGATTTAAAATGTTGCTAATAGTAATAGTAATCACAGCAAAATTAGAAATGGTCACTCCAAAAACAATTTTGTTAAATACACGTGTATTTCATATATGCCTAAAAATTACAAGAATGTCTATGGTTCATTATAGTAAAATAATAGCAGGGAACCAAAAAAATCTATAATTCATAAATTGTAGTGATATCTTTAAACTGAGAAGAAATCATGTATAAAATACAAATAGTAGAATATTGTACTATTAAAGTCAGGATGTTGAATTGCTTTTGTTCAGGTATTTACTATAACTTGACTGTCAAAGCATGCACAAGAAGAAGCAGTAATTCCAGGGAACCAAAAGCCTTTCTTACAGCAGTAGTATTTTCACATCCAAGCTGATCTTGGAAGCAGTACTGCTTTTGCCAAATTAGGCAAAGATTAAGTTTGCATTGTGTGAACTCATTTTTCATTTAATCTTTGAAGAAATTATCATCTGAGAGGATCCAGATGTTGGAGTCTGTGTTAATAATTTTTTTTTTAAATTACAAAAATCAGCAGAATGTTGCACTGCTATGGCACATCCCTACGAGTGTGAATATGTAGGAGTGCACATTTCCCACGGGACAAATAGCAGCAGCACATATTTATGCCACTGCTATTTGTCCATCGGGCACACCCCTGCACATGTGCTCTGGTGTGCAGCAAAGTGGCCCGTATGGCATAGGGGAGGCTGAGGCCAGTATCTGTCCTGGCCCCAGCAGCCTTACTAGGGTTTTGGGGGCCTCCTGGGGCAGCAGTGATGCCGAGCCAGCTGCCTGGAGCCTGGCTAGCAGCCAGAGTGGCTCTAGCTACCAAGGCTCCCTTTCTGGCGGTGTACACTGCCCCAGCAATTGTGTAGACAAGCAGGAGGGACACCTGTCATGCATGTAATACTACAATGTCTCAGTCCTGTTTATTTTCATTGTCCACAGAATGGTAGGCATGATACTGAGCTCAGGTTTTGGGGTTTTTTCCTCTTTTCATTTCTTTCTTATAATCTGCTCACAGTAGCATTTAACAGATTAAAAATGTGATCTTCATGTCAAGAAATTCTCTCTGCTTGTTTTTATTCCCTTTCTCTTCTAGAATAACGCAGTTGCTTTAAAAACATTCAAACCTATAATTCGGTTCTCTACTGACAATGAGCCTTCATCAAGAGTCACAGCTTGAATACCAGTACTAAGCATTCTTTAAGAGCACAATTGCAAATAAATTTATTTACTTCAACAACTAACTCCCACATAAACATTACCAGATATCACTGAGAGGAGTTAGAGATGAGTGAGATTCAGGGCCTAAATCATGAGGTTACAGGATAATCCTGTTGTTTGGTTGTCAGTTTAAATTTACTAACAGGATATACATTAATGGTTCATAAAACAAAATGGCTCAAACTTAATTTCACAGGACTATGTATGAACTAACTTTCAGGGGTTTTGAGGAGCCTTAATACAACTGAACTCCATGAGAACCATAGGCTCAGCACCTTTGGGGAAAAAAGTGCACCTGTGTTTTTTCTTAATAACGAGGAATTGTAAATTATAGTTCATTTACAGCAGATTCACCTCCTTGAATGAAAATGCCAGCTGTATGAGATGTATATCTTCCACAAATAAACTGCCTTTTAACTAATTGATGCTAATGCAGCCACTTCAAAAGAGACATATCTGAGCAGCAGTAAGAAAATATAAATATATTTTATGCAAGGTGATTTCAATTTGCTCAGCTCTGAAACACCAGCCTCTCTCCTCACCACCCACCAAAAGTGTTCCTGTGCTTCTGCTGATTTACCAACGCATGCTCCTCCATCTTCCCTTCTACCAGATACCATTATCACAGACAAACAATGCATCAGTAGCAAGAAATCATAATTTCAGATATGTTCAGGTCAGAAAGAACCATTGTGATCATCTACCCTGTTTTCCTGCATAATACTTGCCATAGCTTCTGCTTGAGCTGCAGCAACTTTTACAAAGATGCACAATTTTGATCTAAAGACTTTAAATGACAGAGAATGCAACATATCCACCAGTTTCTCTAATAGTTTCAACTAACACTGGTAAACATTTGAAGACTATTTGTCTAGCTACAACTTACAGCCATTTGATCTTGCAGTACCTTTGCCTGTTACCTTAAAAAGTCATCAGACATTTGCTGCCCCCATAGGAATTGGTAGACACTCATTATATCATCTCTCAACCTTCTCTTTGATAAACTAAAAAGAATGAGTTTAAGTGTACGCCTTTGCTGAACAAAACGAAGCATTTACATATACAGCTTTACACAATTTCTGATTTGATAATGATAAGCTGAAAATGAAGTGAGCTATTTGCAATGGACAGAAAATATTCAGAAAGACAAAAAGTTATGAAAATACACTTCTAAGGGAGAAGCCTGAATTTAGACATTAAAAAACATGCAGTACAAGAGCTCATCAAAATACTGTATGGGGCATAGATTGATGAAAAAACCTTCTTTTGAGTAGGATTGCAATCCCAAAACACACACACACACACACACACACACACACACACACACACACACACACACACACACACACACACACACACCCCCTCTTGTGTTTGCAAAGATCTTTATTGGCCTCAAGAGCCTGTTCCCCTGCATCAGATGATATGATTAAGATTTAGTTTAACAGTAGCTTGCTAGAACTACGAAAAACAAAGAACTACAAAATAAAACACTGCAGTTTCTTTTTCAGGCCTGACCTATTATAGCACAAAAACAAAATCTGTAGATAGAAAATGGCATAAGAACAGTAGTCAGCAGTTCAACATTATCAAATAATTAGAGGTCCTCCGATACATCAGTCCGACATTGGATCAGCACCGATATAAAGCTAATTAATTATACTGGAAATCGGCCTGATGTGGCCAAGCATTGCCCATGCATGTGTGCAGCCACAGCACAGCAAGGAGCATAGCCCGGCAGCTTGGAGAGCTGCATGCAGCTGGTAAGTCTGGTGTGGTGGAAGGGGAGGGGGAGGGAAGTGGCATGGGGAGGGCACATCAAGGCCCCTGTGGTGAGGGAGGAGTGGAGCTGGGGCTGGGGGTGAGGAGGGACAAACACTGCCCAGCCAGGGCGGGGCCGGACAGAGCTACGGCTCATTGGCGGGTGGGGAGGGGTGGCTCCTGCTGCTACTCCCACCGCTCATCCAGGAGGGCATGGCGGGGGTGGGGGGGGAAGGGAGGGTGTGCCCCCAGATCTGTGCGGGGTGGGGTGGGACAGGTCAGGCCGGGCCAGGAAGAGCCCCACACAATCCTGGCCCCAACCCATCCTGCGCAGATCCAGGGGCACATGCCCCCCTGTCCCCACATGCCCTCCTGGACAAGTGGCAGGAGCAGCAGTGGGAACCACTGGACCAGCGGGTGAGCACTGGACCAGCAGGTGAGTACTGGACCAACGGCTCCTGGATGAGCAGCATGCAGCAGTGTGAGCTGCCCCCTACCCGTCCCTGCAGCCCCTGGATGGGACAACGAGCTAAAGCTCCATCCTGTGCCTGACCCACATGGGCAGAGCTTGCCCCAGCCACTGCTCCAGCCCCACTCCTCACTCATTGTGGGGGCCTTGACCTGCCCCCCCCCCATGCCCCTTTCACCGCACCAGACTTACCAGCTGCATGCAGCTCTCCAAGCTGCTGGGCTGGTATCGGCTAATACATCTCCTTAAAAACCAGCTATTGGTATTGGGCCCAAAAATCTCTGTCAGTGCACACCTACAAATAATGATAAGGTAGAAGAAATAAAATGAAAAAATTACTGAATGTAAGTCACGCTTATCTAAATGAGGATGGTTATAGATCATATATGGGCAAGTAGCCCATAGCAGCAGGTAAGACAGTTGCAAATTTATAAAAAGTGTTAAACTTTAAATCTTGCTCTGTCATTTCACCAGAAAATACCAAGTATTATGAGTTTGTAGAAAAAGAAGCAAAGACGGTGAGAAAAGATGGAGGTGGAGGAAGTGAAGGAGAATAAAAGAATTCACGCTTTCAAAGTGAATGAAGCAAAAGCACTAAAAAGGGAGAAGATAGACTGTGGCCTATAAAAAGGAGCTGCTGTTCACAAATTCTTTGATTTTTTTTCTTCCTAATAAGGGGGATCGTAATGTCATCTCTCCAAACTATATCATTCTCTGATAAAGAGTTGGTAAAGATAGACAAATCTCAAATTGACATAAAAAAATCAGAATGAAAAAAAAAATGTATGCCTGGATACCAGAGAAATAAATCACTTTATATCATCACATAGTCTTCAATGTCTCTTCTCTCCAAACTTAATACAATTCATAGTGTTATTTCTAAACTTAGGCTGTAACTGTTTTGGCACAGGAACTGCATCTGTCATTCCTACAAAGCATGATGGACTCTAATTGCATTTTATAAAAATACTCTTACTATCTTCTCTATTTCTGTTAAAGGTTTTCCATAAAGAATGTGGAAGATCTTTATTTTTATGGTGTGGTCTGCCATATGATAACTAGGGAGTTAGTTAAAGTTTCTTCCACAGGGAGTAGAACTGTTTCAGACAGACAGCCATCCATCAACATTTATAAGACAATGACTCAACTCATTTTGATTGTCTTTCTATTCCTGGTATACCACTCACTAGACAAGAACTGGGACCCCAACTTGTGGACACACAGATCAAAGGGGTCTGCCTGCTTTAAAACACCTATTCCCTGAAGCTCAAAATAGAAAAGGAGCACAGGTGGCATCAGCAAGAAAGCAGAAAGAAACTCAGTCCTCAAAGGCAGGGGGATAAATTGATTCTGCCTAAACTTTTGGGGGAAATGCTACGTCTTAGACACCTGGGTTTTCAGTTGTAGCCATGTTGGTCTAAGGATATAGGCAGGAGTCTTGCCTGCCTAAGCCTTAGATAAGACATATGCATGCCTTTTGTTATTTTAACCCCTTTCCCTCTGAATGCTATGTCCCTGTGGATAAATAACACTTTATTTCAATGAAGCTGTTCTGTTTCACTGCATCTACTTAGTGATTATGCTCCCAAAAGGAAGTCTTTTGTAGGTGCCAGACCAGTTGGACCCACTGAGGAAAAACACAGAGAGATGCTGTAGCCAAGAACAGGTGGGTGAAACAGTGAATGAAAGGACTATATCTAACCCATCTTTGAAACTGCATGAGATCAGAACAAAAAACCCAGAGATGTTTGTATATTAATTGAAGGAGTGAAGGAACCAAAATGATAGAAACTCAAACTACTGGTGTAGGATGTGAAACTGAATATTGTTGGGATAACATGAACATAGATGGAAAAGCAATTTATGACTGGAATACAAATACTGAAGCTTATGCACAGTCAGGAAAGAGAAAAATAATGCTAACGTAGTACAGCAGTGCTATGTATCAAAAATACAATTGAGTGTAAAAGAAATGAGGCCCCATGCATAAAACACAGAATCATTGGGGTAAAAAGGTATTAATGGTGTAGCAATCAAGGTATCCAATCTGACCCTGGTGAATACAGTAAAAGGATAAAGATATTTGTAATATTATTAGAGAAATAAATGGTGCTGGTAATTGTATCATTATAGGTGACTAACTTGCCTGATATACATCTTCTTTGGAACCACTCTCCAGGTAGTTGAAGGCTTGTATTAAATCTCCCCTCTTTTTTCTCTTCACCAGATTAGATAATCCCAGTTCCCTCAGCCTCTCCTTAGAAGTCATGTGCCCCAGCCCCTCCACCATTTTCACTGCCCTCCACGGCACTCTCTCCAATTTGCCCACATCCTTTCTATAGCAACAGCCCAAAACTGGACACAGTACTCCAGATGTGGCCTCACCAGATCTGAAAAGAGGGGAATAATCACTTCCCTTGATCTGATGGCAACACTCCTATCAATGCAGCCCAGCATGCTGGTAGCCTTCTTGGCAGCAAGGACACATTGCTGGCTCATATTCAGCTTACTGGCTACTGTAACCCCCAGGCCTTTTTCTACAGAGCTGTAGCTTAGCCAGTCGGTCTCCAGCCTGTACCAGTCCATGGCACTGTTCTTTCCTAAGTGCAGGACTTTGCACTTGTCCTCATTGAACCTCATAAGATTTCTTTTGGTCCAATCCTTCAATTTGCCTGGGTCTCTCTGAATCCTAACTCTACCCTCCAGCATATCTATGAGTCCCCCCATCTTAGTGTCATCTGCAAACTTGCTGAGGGTGCACTCTATGCCATCTTCCAGGTCATTGATGAAGATATTGAACAAAACCGGCCCCAGGGGCACTCAACTTGATACTTGCTGCCAACTAGACATGAAGCATTGATTGCCTGATAAGCCTGATGCTCCAGCTAGTTTTCTATCCACTTTACAGTCCATTCATCCAACCTATACTTCCTTAGCTTGCCTGTGAGAATGTTGTGGGAGACATGTTGATTTAGTTTAAACTAAATAGAAAGAAATAAAAACAGATCAGTAACTAAAGGTTTTCAGTTGCAAAAAAGGGGAAACTGAGCAATTAAGCGATCTAGTTATGATGTCAGCTAGACCAGTGGTGTACGTGTACACTTCTTCACCTTGCACTGTGCTAAACAGGTCAGCATTAGTGGCTGTGTTGCTGGTGGCATCAGACAGGTCATCAGGGCCATGGGTGCTATTTTTATTCCTGCCTCCCCCTCCCACTCCAACTCGGTGCCTGGGGCCGGCTCTCCAGTTGCTCTCCTTCAGCCATCTGAACTGGAATGAAAAACTTGAATATAAAGGTGTCTTGGGATTTCTTTTAGTGAAAGACAAAAAACCTATCTGAACTTGGTATTGCAAGAAAGGGGAAAAAATTGCAGGGAATGGCTTCAGACCTATTTGGATGAATAACTGCCTGAAAGAACAAGAGAGTAAGCATGCTGTCTACAAGTCATAGTAAAAAAATATGCTCTGGAAATCATAAAATGTAGGGAGAATGTGAGACTTGTCAAAAGTCAAGTGGGCTATACCTTGCAAATGAAATTAAAACAAATATTTAACCTTCTTAGTTTTTTGCCCTGTATATAAAATTTAGAGGAAAATGGAATAAGAAACACAGCTACTATGCGGTGAGGGTGGGTGAGGGATTAAAGTATAACACTAAAACTAAATCAGTACCTTGCCTCTGTTTTCAGTATGGATGATAGAACAGAAGGTATGAGCAGAGGCCAGATGACTACTGATAATCAACATACAGAAAGAGAAATTACCCCAGACAAAGTGGAAACAAAACTCAAAGAACCTAACACACTCAAATATATGGAACAGGATAATCTCTAGCCCAGAATTCAGGAGGAGTTGGCACATGAGATCAGAAGTCCAGAACAATGGATTTTAATAAACCTATCAACTCCTGAGTGGTACCTTATGACTGGAGAATAGCAAACCTAATATCTATTTCTGAGAAGTGCCATACTAGCCTGATACTTGTATTCGAAAGACTGATTTTCTAGAGAAAGAAAATGCATTAAATTTCTTCTATCCGGATTTCATTCAAGCTCAGAATGGAACATTTAACTAAGCTGGAGAAGATGGAGACTAGTAAAAGACTTATAAACATGGGTAAGGAACAGGATAAGAGAGAGAAAACAACAGCTTGTGCTGAAAGGGCAACTGTCAGAGTTGGGGGGAGATTACTAGCAGATTTCCTCAAGAATTAGTTTTGGGATTGATAGATTATCTATAAATACAACAAAAAGGACTGTGCTTCTGAAATTTGTCTGACACAAAGCCAGGAGGCACCATCAATACAGAGTAGCTTCTGAACATCATACAGAAGGAACAGAATGACCTTGTGAACTGAAGCAATAGAAATAGGATAAAATATAATGTACAAAGTCATGCTGTTGGAGACTAACAAACAAGAAATTCAGCTGTGTTATGGGGGTTCATCAGTCAGAAACAAAGAAAAAGGAAGACCTAAATGTATGAATCTATCACATTCCAGTAAGGAGCCATAAATATGCTGTGGCCATGAAAAAGGCATGTAAAATCCTTGAACATATCAGGTGAGATTTCCATAGAGGCAGTGAGGTATTAACACCACTGAATGCACATTCTAATGCCTTTCCCAAACCGAATAAGTTCAGATAAGGGCTACTTGGATGATAAGAGAAATGGGGTCCCTATTGCAGAAGAAGATACTAAAAGTGTTTCACTTGATCAGCCCAGGAAAACAAAAGGGATATAACTGTTATCTATAAATATATTGTGGTAGGAATAAATATATGAGAGAAAGAGAGAGGTAGGAATAAATATACGAGGGAAAGACCTTGACTTTTAAACCTTTATTAATAAAGTATTTTATTTAAAAAGTGAAAGTAAGCACGGAAGTGTAAGTGGGCCCTCCTAGAGTCTGAGCATGAAAAACTTCTCAGACCAAAAGCACTCATATCACCAGAGATTGACCACCCCCCACAAAAGCTCTTCACTTAGGACTAGTTGTCCATCTTCTACCTCGCAGACAGCCTCCTCAAGGGCCCCATGTGACCCCAACTAGTTCACATTTAGTTGCAAGGCAAAGTGTCCAAACACAAATGAGACATGCCCAGACCAAGAAGTGAAAGTTAGAGGGTGTTATTGGAGCCAGCCCCTGCAAGCTGGTTTATGCAGCTTTTCTGGGTTGCCATCTTGACCTGGCCCAGAAGGAAATTTGCCATGCAGATCATGGTCCCTTTAGCCACTCGGTACAAGACCCGGAGAGGGTGGAGGTGGGCAGGGAGGGGAGGGGAGGGGAGGGAGGGGAGAGACAGCAAAGGAGAGAGGGAGGTGGAGGGAGAGGCTATTTAAGCTAAAGCATAATGTAGGCATAATAAAATGGGTAAAAACTGGTTATGAATAAAACTGAGGCTGAAAATTAGACTGTTTCCAAGCATAAGAGGAATAAGGTTATGGCACCTCCTTCTAATAAGAGTGGGGACAAGCCACCTAAGATTAAGTCTGACAGATTCATGAACAAAATAAATGACAGGGTTGCCTTTGATAGCAGGGGACTGAAGTCAATGACCCAGGAGTTTCTTCTAGTCATATGCTGTGCAATATATTTCAGAAGCAGCTGATTTGCAGATTGTGAACCTCTCAAAATCCTCTTGGGCATCTCACATTCTCCAATGTTAATTAAACAAGACATTTATCCCTTGTATTCAGTGACCCCATGTATTACAACTGTTTCTAATGATGTATCTCTTAAATCTTACAATGTTTGTGTGGCCCAGGGCCACTAAACTTATTTGGTGTTTCAAATCTCGTATTAATTTTATGCATAAGTCACACTTGCACTTCAACTCAACTGTGCTATCCTCTTGATAATGGTCAGGTTGGATTCTGCAAGGATAAAAAGCAGCAACATGCAATGACACTTACAGTAGTTTGCGCACCATACTAAATTCCCAGTGCCTTGAAGTTAATGAATTAAATTCTGAAAGCGACATGTCCTTATTGGACTCTTGTCAGTTTTCAGGAAAGAGTCATTACTTTTATTTCAACAGATATTTCTATTACGAATGTCTCTATTGCTACAGCTACCTCAACTGGAATTATAAAAATATTTTATAGAGTAAGAGGAGAAACAGGAGGAGGGGAGGGAATTTTCATCCAAGGGAAAATATAATATATCAACTTGTTTGTAAGTAGCATCTTGCAGAAGATTATTTTAACATTGCACATTTGTTACAAGCATTGCCAATGCGTAGGGGGTGCATGTGCACCCCCTGAGCGTGGCGGTGCACCCCCTGCAACAAGGCACCTCTGACACTGCCGGAGGCACCTGCGGGCAGTCACCGCTTGCCACCCCGCCTCTCGCCGCCAACACTGCTGGCAGTGCCTGCGGGTGGTCTGCGATGGCTACTGGCCACCACTGCTAGTATCCAGCTTCCACCGCCACCACGCTCCCACTGCCAACAGCGCTGCTGCCACCTGCGGGAGCTCGCCATGCCCCCCCAACCTCTGGGGGCGTGTGGCGTTCATGCTTACAAGTTAAAGAATTTTTGTTTACAGAAGATGACAAACACTTTCATGGTATAGGATCTCTTTGCAGGCATGTCTTCTAACAATTCTACACCCTTCAGCTAAATACAGAAAGTCAAAAAGCCCAAGGCTGAATCAATTCAATCTTCACAGGTTAGTCTAAACTGTGCAGATTGAACCAATAAGCAAGAGAATGGACATTCACATGTAATCCCAGAAATGCAGCCACATGCCTGAAGTGGCTCAGGCCAGAAGCCAGGGGGCGCTAGAGCATCATAACCCCCTGCTTGACTGGAGCAGACAGCTTCGGTCAAGGCTAACCCATCCACTCTGCAAGGAGGAGTTTGTAGGGAAGGTGCAAATCATATTGGGATGTTGGGGGACTGAGAGTTAACTTGAATCTGGAAGGGAACTGGACAGTTCAATAAACTGATTTATTTAACCTAAATCAGTTAAGTCTGATACTATCTGGGTTTACCCATCCAGGTTTACCTTAAACTAGTTTAGCCCATTTTGGCTCAGGACAGAAGTTACACATAAACCAGTTTAAGTCATCAGAAACTGGTTTAAACCTGTAACAGAACAGAAGCTCAGTGCACATAAACCAGTTTGAAAATGGCTGAAACTGGTTTAAGATAAGCTTGGTTGAAGGTAATATCAAACTTAACTGATTTTGGGTCAAATCAGTTTATGAAACTTCTGTCCCAAATCCCTTTCTGGTTCAAGTTAAATCATGGTCCCCTAGCATCCCAGCATGCTTTCCAGCTCTGGACTGGGGAGGGAGAGACAGGGACTGCCCCCAGCCAGGCAAACCCCAGCTGGGGCCTGGGGCCAGGAAGGGGCAGGGTTAAACACTCCTTCCCTCGCTCAAACTTACTGCTGGCTGTGACTGTGGTCTACAAATCCCAGAGGCATCTGGAAGCAGTCGATGCCTGTGCCTGGAAGCAGGAAGAAGTGATGAGCAACCCTGCAGTTTTGCTGCTGTGATTCTAGACAGAGACCTTGGGGGCAGCAGGAAAGGAAGCGAACACATAGCCTATGCTGGCTACAAGCCAGAGAGCTGTGCTCTAGCACTCCCCAGCTTCTGGCCTGCACTACAGCAGGCATGTGGCTGCATTTCTGAATCAAAAGCGAATGTGTGTCCAGTTGTTTTTCAGTTTAATCTCTGAAGTTTAGACTAATCTGCAAAGACTAACCTGCTTTGGACTCTTTGACTGTACCTAGCCTTTGAAAGCAGTTTACGTGCACTGAACTTCTGTTGTGTTACAAATTCGAATGAGTTTCCAATCATTTATACTAGTTTATGTGTAATTTCTGTCCCTAGTCTTCCTGACTTCTAGACATTCTCTGAAGAAGTTCCTATTATTCTGGAAAATGCCCTTTTCCTAATTTTGTTCTCTCAGGTTTCATCCAGTGAAGGAAAAAGATTTTTTTTTAAATCTCTGAATTAATTAACAAAATATAAAACACTCTGTAGCGTATAAGATAAGCATAGCTTTTAAATGATGATAGCTGGCTCTTGTGTACTCTAGCGTAAGACCAAATCCACTTAACATCCATCCATAAAACACAAACATATGATTATGGATGTATTACACATCACCCCATATGCTTAGTCAGGGAAGTGGGATAAAGTACATGTGTTGACTTTATGGCATGTTCAACCCCAACTCATTCCCTTTGTGTTAATACTGTGTGCAGCTGTGCTTATGTTTAGGTAGTCCGCCAAAGCTCTCCCAAAATTCCTAGACATCTATTCTCCAGCCCTTCTATCTACTAATTTTCAACTCACCTCCTGTGCCTTAGAAGCAATCTGGCAGTGGGCATACATCTGGTCAATAATTAACTCTTTCTTCCTGCACAGTCTGCTCCACTTCTGCACAGCTAAAGTTAGCTCTGCCAAACAGCATTACAAGATGCTTACCACTGAGCATACTGCTAGCAGATCAGAAGAGCTCCATGGAATAGATATTCCATGCCATCCAACTTTTATCCAGACACAATGATGATACGAGAGCAGCATCAGGGAACTCACTGCAGCTATTTAAATCTGAACTATCCAGGCATATGGCATCTGTTCATCAGTAAGTGATGGTGGACCTTGCAGCTATTTTACTGACTGGTGATGCATTTTCTCTTGTGGCTGTACAGACCAATGTTAGATGCATGCCCTGCCACAGTTGTCACAGGTGTATGTGGCATTAGAGGCTGCTGTACTGACAGGCTGTTTCCTTGGGTCACATTTCTGTTGTAATTCAAGTGACCATTTCTCGTCATGATGTTGGCCTTCATGATTGTTCCACTTTATCTGTCACCTGCTAAGGCTTCCCAAAGGTTTGGGTTAATTCCAAAAGCCTTCATATCCTGCTTGCAGATGTCTTTGAAGCACAATTTTAGGTGCCCTACTCTTCTCTCCCCACCTGCAATTTGCCCATACAGAATGTCCTTTGGGACACGCCCATCTTCCACCCTGTGAAGATGGCCAAGCCAGAGTAGGTGCTGCTGTTTAAGTAGTACAATGGCTTTGGTGATGACCTCTGTGTTGGTGATTCTGTCTTGCCACTTGATATCAAGGATGCATTGTAAACAGAGTAGGTAGAAGCTGTTCAGCTTCTTTTCTTGATATACATATGTTGACCATGTCTCTGCTACACATAAGGGCACTGAGGATGCAGGTTTTGTGCACAAGCAGGTTAGTTTTGATTGTGAGCTTTGTATCATTTGGAGAGCTTACTGAAAGTGCTAGCTGCCTTTCCAATGCGCACATTTAGCTCTTCATCCAGTGATAGGTTGTCCGTCACTGTGGATCCAAGGTAGCGAGACTTGTTTACTGCCTCTAAAGGTGTGTTGTCAAGACTGATAGATGGTGACTGGCAAACACCCTGTCATAGGACCACAGTCTTCTTGATGTTGATGGTCAAGGCAAAAAAACCTGCAAGCATGGGAGAGGTGATTCATGAGTATTTGTAGTTGGCCTTCTTCATGGGCAGTGAATGCAGCATTGTCAGCAAAAAGTAGCTCTCTAATAAGCATGCCTCACTTTTGTCTTGGCTTTTAGACGTCATAGGTTGCAGAGTTTGCCATCTGATCTTCTGTGAAGGTATATGCCTTCCTCCAAGCTATCAAACCTGTATTGCAGAAGCATAGAAAAGAAGATCCCAAAGAGTGTGGGTGCTAGGACACAACCCTGCTTCACTCCACTCTTCATCTCAAAACTGAACTGTGGCATGTATTGGAAGCTGATTCAGTGCCTATTCTGAAACGTCTGTTTCATGGGAGTAAAGTTCTAAGTAATGTTCGACCCAACGTGGCATCTGTCTATTTTATTGGTGATTTTTATTTTGCCATCTCAAGACTTGAAAGGGGCAACTTTGGTGATAGCTGGGCCAAGGGCTTTCTTCAGGCTGTCATACATAACTCAGGTTTCCTGTGTTTGAGGAAAACTGAATCTCTTGACATAGGTCAGTCCAGTACTGGTTTGCATGGCATCTTGCTGTTTTCTGTACCACTGTCCTGGCATGCTTCAGCTTAGCCTTGGAACTTTCTGTTGGCTTCTGGTTGTATTTCAAGTAGGCTGTGTTCTTGGCTTCAACAAGTGGTAGCATCTCTGTGGAGTGTGCCTCAAACCAGTTTTTATTTGACAATTTCTTTTTCTCAAATACTTCTATGGCTGTTTCTTGGATGACTGCTCTTAGTCCGCTTGAAGTTCCTTCAGGATTTGCAGTTGTTGCTTTTGTAGACATCGCTAAAGGTACCTTGAAAGTCAAGGCATTTGCTTTGAACTTTTGTGCTGTGTATGCTAATTCTTGGCTGACTTGTGCTTGGCTCTGTGCAGTTTCTTTGGTCTCACTTTCACTTTGCTGACAAGAAGGGAGTGGTCTGTGTCACAATCTGCACTGTGATAAGTTTGGGTGTCTAGTACACTGGGCAAGTCTTTCCTTCTAGTGATCACAACATCTAATTGATGCCAGTGGCCAGATCAGGAGTGTCTCCATGATACTTTTTGATGCTCTTTGCCTGCAAAGTAGGTGTTAGTGATACACAAGTGGTTTAAGGTGCACAATACAAGATGTTGGCGATTTTCACTCATTTTCCCGATGCCATGATGTCCCAGGCAGGTTGGCTGAGAGTCATGATACGCGCCTACTCGAGCATTAAAGTCCTAGGAGAAGCCTCTTGTTTGATGGTAGGTGCTCAATGAGTTGGTGCAGGGCACTGTCCCACAGGAGTGCAGGGGCGTCCTCCGCATGCTCGGCAATGAACCCAGAAGTGGACTGGAAGTACTTCCGGGTCTGCTGGATAGCACAAGGGGGGCCCCCCTGCACCTCCAGCTCAGTGATCAGCCTCAGGGGGACCCCGGGTATCCCCCCAGACCCAGGAGGCACCAGTTGCTGAGCTTGGGAGGTGCGGGGGGCCCCCCCTGCGCGCTCTCCGGCAGACCTGGAAGTGGGCTGGAAGTGCTTCTGGGTCTGCTGCTGAGTGCACTGGGGAGCCCCCCATGCTTCTGTGGGACACTCCATGTGCACCAGCATTGCAGCACTCATGAGCCCCTGCTCCCTAGAGGTTTGTAGAAAAAACATTTAAAGCTGTCTCTACGTCTGAATCTCTGAATCTTTCTGAATCTCTCCGAATCAATTTGGAGGGTTCTGATTCTATTCGGAGAGATTAAAGGGTCCTTTGATTCGATTCAGATTTGGAGATTCGACCACCGAATCAGGACGCATCTCCGCTGAATTGAATCAGGGACCAAAGCTTCACACAGCCCTAGTGCATAGACATTAATGATGTTAACAAAACTGTCAGTTTATCATAGTTGAAGTGAGATGATCCAATCTGATGTTCCAGTGGGGGTTTCAATGGTGGTTTTTACCAACCTGTTGCAAACTGCAAATCTGGCCCCATGTAGATCAGTATCTTCTGCACTCCTGCCTTCCCGGAGTTGGGTGGGGAGGCCACAGCTCCTTCCATAGGGCCCATGGTAGTGCAGGGTTTGGCCCACTCCCCAACCCAGGGGGGTGGGGGGGATGGAGGTATCCTTACCTGTCTTTTGGCCAGAAATTCTGGCCATGGTCGGCTGTGACTACTGGGCAGCTGCCACTTGTGGGCCGTGCTTTGCTGGGCCACGGCATAAAAACTTTGGGAACCTTTGCCTTAAGGTATCCCATTCAGTCAATCAAAACCCATTCCACTTGATTGACGTGTAACCTCCAGACTGATCAAAAACAAGTTTCACAACTGGATTCCCCAAAACAGGATCCAAGCAGTTAGCAATTGTATTATGATGGTTCCTTCCTACCTGCTTTGTTTGGACTCTAATCAACCAACTATCAAGGAGGAATGCTTTGAAGCTATACAATTGATGAGTATAAGAACGAAACAGAGTTACTGGCAAAATGCACGCTCAGGAGACAGAGAGAGAGAGAGAGAGAGAGAGAGAGAGAGGTAGAAATCACTGCAACATTGTAACCTATGCCCAGCTGATCACTCTCAACATGGATCCATGCCCAGTGAAGGCTGCAAAGACTGAAAACACTACCTGCCTGCATTGATGTGAGACACTGGACACTATAGCAGCTACAATATAGCAGGACTTTTGGAAGGAGGAGGAGGAGCAGGACTCCTGCTCATTTGGAAGGAGTCTTTTTTGTCACTTAGTTTTATAGCTCATTTGTGGTACAGTTACTAAAGCCTTTCTGCCATTAATCGAACGAGGTGCCATGTCAATCCTTAACTGCACTAGGTTTGAATCCCACTTTTAACTGCAACACACACACTGAATGAGGCAGGCAGACCATGGTGGGTCAGCACCTTACTGGCAGGAGGCTGCCCAGCTTAAGGCGGGCAGTAGCTGAGCAGTGGAATACAACTGGTTCCTCCTGTGATGAAGGTGATCCATAGCACTCTACTGTACACTAATTGAGTGAAGTTTATAATCTGTGACTGTCCCCTTCTGTGTTGTGCCTATACAAGGAGCAAAGATGGAGTGTCCTCTCCATTCAGTTTGGGCTGCAGTGGCCTGGGCAGTTGATAAGGAGATGCGTGAATTGCCCATATATCAATGGTCCCCTCTCGGCTTAGCTGGTTGATTCCAAAGGAAAGGCAGTAGCCAGTACGTTTGGAGTCAGCTTGATTACAGGAGCTGCTGGTATGAAGTAGTTCTTCAATCCATCCACCTTCTGGGGGTTCTACTCCTAGACTGGTTGCCAACCAAGGCTGGAGTGCAGTCCACCCTGCCATGGCATCTGCTTTTTGGTGGCATTGCCTCCACCAGGGGTAAGGGCTAGTACCCCTCTCTAAGTTACTCCTACACCCAAAGCTGTTGGAACCATAGAGGTTACTAGGCTATTTCCCACCACCCAGCTCTCAGCATTGACAGCTGCAGGTAGTACTGTCTACTGTCATAATAGTAGCAGACTTGGCCTGGTCTGACCTGACTATCCAGGTACAGTGTAAATTATAGATGTCAGGAAGCACTTCCAACTTATGCCACTGGCACAAAGTCTCTCCAGTTCCTGTCTCCAGAGGTATAAAGAGATCAGATGTAGCAAGGATCCACTCCATGAATCTTCATCTTCTTCAGCCCTCGTATGTCCCTTCCCATGCCCTCAGTGCTGAGGCAGAAGAGAAGATGACTGGCACAGGACAGCAGCATAGTTGCCTGTTGGCATAGTTGCTTTCTGCTGGCAATATACTGCAGCACAGGAGGAATGTTCCACTGGCTATCTCTGCTCAGGACAGGAAGTCTATCCTTTATTCCACACTTCTAACTTGATGGGGATGAGAAAGAAAAAATGAGAATTCTATTTAATCTCAAATCTTATTTTAATCTATCTGGTATAACTATGAATGCTTTCAGTATGCTTATAAATAGTGCCCCAATTGTACAGCTAGGGAACTATCTACTTGCCACAACACTGACCTGGAACTGGTACATGAGATTTCAAACATCGTTTTATAACAGTTCTGAATAAAACTTTGAAAAAGGGAACTAATTGTAAAGTCTGCAGATATCCTGCAAAAATAGTTGGAAGAAGTGTAAACTGCCTTACGTCCCTGACACACATTACATTTATCGTGCAATTAACTGGATAATTGCACAAAACATTTAGACATGCTACATGTGCATCATAATTATTGCGTGATAAAAATGGCCAGCCAACTATGAAGATGTTGTTTGAAAAAATGCAAAATACTTTTGTAGTTGGTTTCTATCAAGCTTTCATTTGAACATATGATATGTTACACACAGGGTGATAGGTAGGGACCTACCTAAATCACAGTGAGACAAAGGGATTTTTGCAGGTTGCTCATGGTGCATAGAACCAATTTTGTGGTCTCTTTGCTGCAAGCCTCCTCCCTCTCATCACTGATTGGCCAAGGGGTCTGGGTGGCCCTGGCCCTTGCTGCTGATTAGTTGGGAGGCAAGCAATCAGCAAAATTAAATAGCAAAATCAGCATAAATATCAAATTAGGTACTGCATTATTATAAATATAAGTATTAAATCTAAATTGAAATATATTATGAATATAAATTTATACATAATATGAATTGTAACTAATGTCATCATAAGTTATTATTGGTGTTCTACAAAAAGTTTAGTAATACTTAATAATGCTAACCTTGTCAGAAACAATTCATGTTAGTTGTTAAACACTAGCATGCAGCACCCACCAGCAGTTGCAGCTGACATCCTCTGTCTCTGTGGTGTGAACACTTATCCATACAATAAGATTGAACATTCTATGTAGGCCTGTACGAAGCTGCAAGTGTTCGCTTTGGATTCGGCCGATTTGGAGGGACAGTGATTCAATTCAGAGATTCGAATCACTGTCCCAATTTGATTCGACCGAATAGGATCTGAAGATTTGGTGCTGCTTCCGAGATTTGGCCATAGACTAAACAGGCAGCAGTCCTCACCACAC
>NW_005841991.1:1723946-1730918 GCF_000455745.1 Alligator sinensis
GCACCCCGCCGTTCCCCTCCCCGAGTCCCATCCCAGCCCGCCCCGGCTGGGCAGCTCGTCCCAGCCCCAGTCCCAATCTTTCCCTCCCCCATGCCTCTTCCCTCTCCACTCCACCCACCACAACAGACTTCCCAGCTGGAGGCAGCTGTGTCCAGCGTGGTGAGGACTGTTGCCTGTTTAGTCTATGGCCGAATCTCTGAAGCAGCACCAAATCTTTTCCAAATAGATTCAGAGGCTTTTGATTCAATTTGGACCTTTTTATTGGCCTCCCAATTCAATCTGGATTTGCAGATTCGGCCACCAAATCAGGTTGAATCTCTTCCGAATTGAATCGGCTACCGAAGTCCTGCGCAGCCCTAATTCTGCGTCCACTGAATTGGTTGGAATGGTAAGGCAGTGTTTTGCCAAGTTGTAGAGATATGGAAATTGATCAGAAACAGGCTCCCAAAACAGTCACAGTCAAAGGCATCTAGCACTTTTTAACAAAGTTCATGTAAGCAGTACATTTCTTGTCATACTCTTTCTGCCTTCCAGGGATTGATTTTAGTAGCTGAAGGTCACAACTCAAAAAAGGCACTTGATTGGAGTAAAAAAATGTGAGCAGCACTAAAAAAAGGAGGCAGCCAATTGTTAAACCACAGTGGTAGTGACCGTTTATATCTGTAGTACTGATTCAACTTCACAGCTATTGCCTGGACCAGTTCTGGCCTCTGCTGGTTTTCACATTGACAGTTTGAAAGTTGTTGTGATGCCGTGTCTTCAACCCAGCTTATCAAATCCATTAGCTTGTTGTGTGCTTGGTGGATCACAGGATGCCAACTTTCAAACCACATTAGAAGCTCCATGAACTGGATCACATTTTCAGCCACAAACTTAACTTGATCTTCAATGTCACCCTGTCTTATAAGATCACATACTTTAAGTATGCACTGTGTGCTGGGTGTGATTTCAAGCTCCTTGCATGGGAATTGCTGGGAATATTTCAGGGGTATATGTTGTAGCTGTGTTGGTCTAAGGCAGGGGCGGGCAACATATGGCCCATGGGCCAGATGACAGGAGCCAGGGGCAGTAGATGTCAAAGATGACAGGTGCCAGGGGCAGTAAGACCCAGGGGAGCAGGGAAGACCCAGCAGCACAGCCTGCCCAGCCCCCGCCACCTCCAGCCCACCCCCCTCCTCCACCTGGAAGCTTCTGCCTAGCAGAGACTTCTGGTCTGGGACCTTTCCTACCTACCTCCCTGCACCAGAGGGAAATTCAAGGGCCAGCTCCAGCTGAGTCCTACGGTCCAGCCATGCATCTAGGAACCATGTGGTGCAGAAGCAGTGGGCAGGCAGACAGGGAAGTGGTGCAAGTGGTGACTGGGGTGGGGGGGAGTGAGCAGGTGTGCGGAACACAGGGCCCACACCAGTGTCCTGGGGCCAGCGCCGGCGAGGCCCAGAGCGGGGCAGAAGGAGCACGGGGCCTGGACCAGCAGGGATCTATGGAGCCAGGCCAGGCTGTGCCAGCGGGGAAAGGGGAGAGCCAGCCCGGCTCCAGATCTCCTGAAGGCCTGGGCCCTGTGCTCCTGCCACTCCACTCTGGGTCCTACTGGCGCTGGCCCTAGGACACCAATGTGGGCCCCACACTGCCACCCAGCTGTTGTTGTGCTCGGTGCACCTGCTCACTCCCACTCCACCCCCTGCCCCGCCGCTGTCACCACTTTTCTGCCTGCTCACCAGCCACTCCTGCACCACGTGGCTCCTGGCTGCATGGCCGGAACGTGGGAGCATAGGACCTGCACTGGTACCCTAGGGCTAGGAGTAGGGGGGGTGGGGTATGCATCCATGCAACAAGGGAGGGACAGAGTATGTGTGTCCAATGAGGGAGGGAGGGACAGAGTCAGTGTGTGCGTGCCTATGTGTGTGTGTGTTTGCGTGCAGGCACAATGAGGGAGGGAGGGACAGAGTATGCAAATGTGTTCATAGGGCAAATCCTACATCCCCACCCCTCAAATTTGAGCTGGTCTAATAAAAGATATCAGATTTACCCAAAGAACCTTGTCTGGGAATATTTCATATACTTTGCATGGTAATGAACTGCATTAAATCACAAATTGCACCTTGTAAGCATTGGCTCTGGTGGAATCTACAGTCGCATGTAGATCCCTGCTGTGATTGGTGATGGACTCCCTGTATCAAAGCTTACATCCTGGACAATGTTTGAACACTTTTTTAAATGAGAAAACCAGGCTATCCACATCAGGAAAGTGTGTACGCCAGATATCACTTACTAAAGAAAGAATGTGTGCATCACAGGTTATATGAATTGAATTGGGCATCATTTCATGGAGCACATCAGAAAAAGCTTTGCACATATACATTGCATTATCAGACAGAAATGCTGAGATCTTGTTACATTCTAAGCCATAGTTTACAACAGCCTTCACTACAGCTTGTGCCACAGTAGAAAAATTGACAGGCATGAGGTGAACCAGCTGTTTGAAAAACAGGCAGGCCGCGGTCCATCCAGCTCCCAGGTACAATTAGAATGTGCAGACCATAGTTATCTTGGGTATTGGTTGCTTCACCTGCTACAATAGAGATTGATTTATATTCTGCCAGTGCAGATTTTGTAGACTGAACATGTGAAGCAATTACTCTTGGTAGATAATCTTGGCGAAACTGCCAGCATTTGACACGTGTTTATTCAAGTTGCACATGGGAAACTGCCAGCATTTGGCACATGTTTATTTAAGTTGTCCTTTAATTGAGGATTATCAATTTTTTCCAGAGGAATGGTGGCAGACATGAATGCCTCCACTAGCACTAATGTAAGCTTCTCTTCTGGTCAAACTACTTTCAGTGGTTCTTTTAAAGATTGAGAACACAGTTACTTGTTTTTTGCTCTGACCTTCAGTCTCTGCAGCAGCTAGCTGTTTGCTTTATATGCAATTCAGACTCTAAATGTGGATCAATGCTGTTTTCCCTCAACTCATCCAGTCTCACTGCAAAATGAACAAAACAATTTACCACCATCTGCATGCAAGGTTCCTACAGGGAACTGCCTTACACAATCCTGAGCTGAAATGTATTTAGCTTCCTTGGATTTCTTTTCACTCATCATCTTCAGGCAGCAGCATTGCTGCAGCATTGCAACTGACTTGTTAAAAGATGGTGCCAAAACCTTCTCGCTTTTCTGACTGGCGCCTTCACTGAGTCTACATCAGTAGTTCAGCCTCTCAGTAGCTCTCTCTCAAACCACATGCTCTAGGGCTGCAGGGACTGCAGCACTTTCTTTGTATTCCAATAAGTTATTTTCTTTGGGCAGCTCCATGCAAAATTGTGGGAAATACAACTTTTAGCAGTGATCACAGAAACCACTGTTTTTCACAGTTTCCACAAAAATTGCAAAATTGTGATTTAAGTAGGTCCCTAGCAATAGGTCTTTGAAGGATCCTCTGGCATCCCAAGGTGCAGTGGTTGTCAATTAGCCCTGGAGCAACCCCAGGATCACATTCGCCGATTGTCAGCATCAGCGTAGGGAGGGGGATTAACATCAGGATCAGGATAGTCCTGGCTCTGATGCCAAAAATGAGCTGTAGGGGGAGTGGATAGCAAGGTTCTAATGAGCAGGAAGCCAAGGGGACCCCCTTGATGGAAACCAGGGAACCCTGAACAAAGCAGCCTGCAGGGCAAGGAACTTTAAAATGCTGGGTTGCCGAGCTGAACAGGTGTTTTTTAGATGGCTTGGGACCCCAGATGAGAGAGAGGCTTCCCCATACTGGGACATCTAAAAATCATGTGTGCAGCTGGGCAGTTCTGGGGTTGCTCCAGGGCTGGTTGACAACCAGCTGATTGTGAGACCCAGCCACAGACAGCCTAGGGTTTCCAACCCAACCCAGAGCTGGGTTTGACAAATCTGGGATGCTGTGGATTGGGGGCAGCCCTGGGTCCAGGGTACAGCAGCTTCCTGCCTCATCTGCAGGATTGGGCTGGGGACAGCTCCACAGTGGCATGATTAGTATCGAAAAATCCCAAACACTGTGCTTCCTGCCATGCCAGGAGGTGTGTTGTGTGGGGTACAGTATAATGTTCTTTGATCACAATTGCACCATTGTTTTAATACCTGCCAGATGCTTTACTGAGCTATATGAAATCTTAAAGAGGCAGTTTCAAAGTGAACAGATTTAACTAGTTCACTGCTGATCATTTCAGAAGAATCATTTAACTAATTTATTTGTATTACAATTCCAATAAAGTGCCAAAAGTCCCATCTGCTCCACAGACAACTGTCAAAACCTACTGCTTCACCCCTGACAAGTTCTACAATGTGTTTTCAAGATAAAAACTATTGGCATATCACATACTATGAAAGGACTATCCAACTAAATATCAGAAGTTGCTATCCAGAATAATATTTAATTAAATACTTTTCAAAAATTAAGTTTCAATTAAAGTTCTGCAGAACATACAGTTTACTTGCGGCACCCAGTTTACTTCCAGAACCCTGCTAAGCTCCTAGTATCATGGTTATTTTATGGCAAAGAGTATTGCAAGCTAATTATGCACTCTGTAAAACAGCCTTTTATTAGTTTTAAATTTGTTATTTTTCAATTCAAAGGAACATCCTCTTGCTGTTCTACAAAAGGACAAACAGGAGCACCTTGTTAACTTCCCTATCCCATACATGGCCTTGCAATGTCTTGTGCTTCCTCTGGTTCTTCACCAAATAAGAGAGTTCCAGTGCTTCCAATAGAAATTCGTCCATACATATATAATTATGTTCACTGACAGTTCCCAAACTTCATCTTTTTACTCCATTTTTTTTTAACTTTGATGACCTCAATGTTGATGATCAAGAGTTATTCCCGAAATTCAGAAATCCATAACGTGGACTCTAAATTAAAAACATTATTTTCAACATGCATTTAAACAAACTTGAATTTTCTTTGTAATCATTTTGTCCATTCACCTAATTAATTGAGATCTTTTCTTCTACTGAATAACCTAAATAAATTCTTGTATTCTGCAAATTTTGCCACTTTGTTTACACCCCTGTTTTTCATACCATTAATGAATATACCACTTTTGCTAATACAGATCATTGTGGAAGTTACTAGTAATCTTTTGACGTAGGTAAGACAAAAGAGTAATCTCAAAATGATCAATTCTGGATAAGAGGCAGCCTCTGTTTCTTCAGGCAGCCTCTCTCTTTCTTCACTGTCTTCCAGTACATATCCATGTAGGACAGCAAAGTTTAAACATAACACAGAAATATTATCCATCCTATGCCTTAGGGCAACGTAATTTTGATCAGAAAAAAGGAAGAATATCCTCTGTATCAATATGCATGTATATTAAATATGAATATGTACATGATATCTCTAGACGTAATTTATTCAACTACTTAGTTTTCTATTCTCATGCAAAGTAGATTAGGAAACCATAAACTATGTTCTGAGTTCACTTTCTTGAACCTATCATTACTTAGTTCCATTCTCTTTAATGGAAACCATGTATGTAAAACCCAGCCGGAGAGGAATTAAAGAACACATGAGGAAGGAATACATTTCACCTTGCAAAAATATTATGACATTTGGGCTAAGTACAGTCAAAAAGTCTGAGGCTGAATCAATTGAAACTTCACAGCTTAGTCTAAGATGCGTAGATCGAACCAATAAGCAAGTGAACAGACATTCACTTTTGATTCCAGAGATGCAGCCACATGCCTGTAGTGGCCCAGGCCACAAGCCGAGAGGCCCTAGAGCATACCTCCCAGCTCAGATGGAGCAGATAGTTGAGCCAAGGCTAGCCCGCCTACCCTGCAAGAGAGGGTTTGCAGGGAAGGTACAAAGCATCCTGGGAGGCTGGGGGACTGTGAGTTAATTTGAATCTGGTGGGGATCTGGGACAGAAGTTCAATAAATAGTTTTACAACTATTCCTTTTCAACAGGGGCCGAGCCCTTTACCATCTCCACTTGGGATTTTCAGGAGCTGGGATTCTTTAATTTCCTGTCAGATACCCGCAACATTTCTGCTTCCCAGTATAAGGAATCCGCATATATATTTAGTAATTAGTTTTTCTTCCTAATTCATATTAGAATCGCTAACCTGACCAGCACTACAAATGAAAGGGATCCGGGGGTAACAATAGACCCCAGCATGAACATGAGCTGGCAATGTGATGCAGTAGCTGCTAGGGCCAATAAAACTCTGGCATACATCAATTGATGTATCTTCAGTAAATCCAGAGAAGTGATTCTCCTGCTTTACATAACATTGGTGTGGCTGCAGCTGGAGTATTGCGTCCAGTTCTGGGCACCGCACTTCAAAAAGGACGTGCTAAAGCTCGAAAGGGTCCAGAGAAGGGCCACCGGCATGATCAGGGACTTGCATAGCAAGCCATATGAGGAGAGGATGAGAGATCTTGGACTCTTCAGCCTAAAGAAAAGAAGGCTGAGAAGGGACTTGATTGCAGCTTACCACTATGTCAGAGGCGTACGTCAGGGGCTTGGTGAACAACTGTTCACCAGGGTGCCCTGGGGGAAAACTAGAAACAACGGCCACAAACTCCTGGAAGGTAGTTCCAGGCTGAACATTAAGAATCACTTCTTTACAACTAGGGTGTCCAGACTATGGAACAAGCCCCTGCAGAGGTGGTACAATCATCTGGGGTTGTAGAGAGGCAGCAGCAAGGTGCCAGACTTCCATGCGTAGACCCTGAGATGGTGCAGAGTCACTTGGAAGAACTGGATGCCTTTAAGTCGGCAGGCCCGGATGCGCTCCATCCGAGGGTGCTGAAGGCACTGGCCGACATCATTGCAGAGCCACTGGCGGGAATATTCGAACGCTAGTGGCGCATGGGCCAAGTCCCGGAGGACTGGAAAAGGGCCAATGTGGTCCCCATTTTCAAGAAGGGGAGGAAGGAGGACCCGGGCAACTATAGGCCAGTCAGTCTCACCTCCATCCTTGGCAAAGTCTTTGAAAAAATTAT
>NW_005841991.1:1732109-1744410 GCF_000455745.1 Alligator sinensis
GTCGGACTCGATGATCTATTGAGGTCCCTTCCGACCCTAGCATCTATGAATCTACCCTAGAGGTCTTCAAGAGAAGGCTGGACAGTCACCTGGCTGGGGTTGTCTGACCCCAGATGTCTTTCCTGCTCATGCAGGGGGCAGGACCTGATGATCCTTTGGGGATCCTTCCAGCCCTATGATTCTATATTATTTACACTACTTAATCCAAAGATTTCAAAGACTCAACAGGTGCTAAGGATCCACAACTCTCACTGCATCTGATGAGAACTGTGTTGCCTGACACACTGACCACAGCCAAGTTTCTGTCTACTCCCCAACTAGTGTAAAGGAGGGAAAACAGGCCTCTGTGAAATGTTTACTCACCTGGGCTGTGGTTTTCATGAGTTTCTTTCCTCACACCTGCTTCTGTTGCATTCTCCAATCCCCTGAAATGGCTCCTACTTCTGATCTCTGCCCCCAGCTGCCAATTTCAGTCTTCCTCAACTTCCCCTCCCTCAGGTTCATTGGCCCAATCTCTCCACTCTGTGATTCTTCATTCCATTTTGTTCCCCTGGCAGTGCTAGTTTGCTTCACACTCTCAACTTCTTATTAGATGTCTTCCCTCTAATTCACTCAACCATTCCCCCATTGCTGGCTCTCAGTTTGGATCTGCCTCCAGGTCCCTGACCCGTCTCAGAGTTCTCTCCTTCTTGCCAAGGCTCCCACTGTCCTCTTCCCATTAATCTCCCCAACTTCTTCACAGTATTATCACACCTCATAAATTAAACATGAACTACTGGATTCTGTTACCTGTATGATGCTTTGTGCTGATGTGAGACACACCTTTGTTTCAATTTTCAGAGTTGGAAATTATGCTGGAACTCCACACAAATCTCCAGGTAAAGGACAGAGAAATGGGCTGCCACTGACTCCTGCCTTCATCTATGGGTCAGCCTTACAGCAGAGAGAGGATTCAGCGACATGAGACAGCATGAGAAAGGTAGACGGGTCAGTGAAAAGGTAAGGTGCCGGGAACAGCAATAGCACTTCTATGTCTCCTACCACCCACTGGTTTTATCTGTCCTGGACCTAGCAGCAGCTTTTGTCCAACCCAGTCCCCTTCCATGGCATCTTGTTATACAGTTTCCCTGCCTGGAAATCTGCAGCAACTCTTTGTGGAGTATGAGGATTGGTGGGTCTCCAGCACAGATGAAGTCCTAGGCAGTAGGAGTGAAGAAAAATAAAAATAAAAATGAAGTATTTGTAGGTATTTGGACAATTGTAGTGTGATTTTAAAACAACCTGAACACATTAGTATAATTGTTGAATAATGTATACATTCATGTACTTGATCAAAATAGTCAAAACAAAGTTATAAAATTATTTTAAATGTTTTGAATGCAAGTGAAATGATTTTATTCAAAATGTTCAAGAGTTTTAAAACTACTGTGCTGCATTATAGAAAATTCTGCTTAGATTAAGGTTTTATACTAATTACTAGGATGTTTAATATTATTAAAACACTTAAATGTCTAGAGATTTGAAGGTTAATCTCTCTTAAAACAAAAAAAGAAAAAAGAAAAAGAATGCTTCATGTTTCTTGCATGTTCATTGTTAATTTTCCAGCGTATACAGTCTGGTTCTAAAATGCATACAATTTATATTTTATTCATGTTTTAACTGCATAAATATGTTTCATGTGCATTATGTTCAGAGAGCTTTCCACTGAGTTGTGCAATACCCATGTATAAGAATTATAAAAGTACTCCATACTTTTTTCCTTTCCATAAGTACATTTTTGAAGGAATAATTTTAAGAAGATAGGCATCCTATCAAAGATTGCATCGTCTCAGTTATGATTATCCTTAAAATATATGCATATATTTAATAAGCCTCTTGCATCTGTATCACTGCAGAAAACCATCTTTTACAGCTCTTAAAAAACATCACACATGCTGCCACATATTTAAACCAGAATGGTTACTGGTATCATTCAGTAAGGAAAACAAAGGTTTGAGAAACATGCCTATTGTGCAGCCTAATATGAAGATATCTGTATCAGTAATTTGGCATTAACAATTTAAGGAAGTATCTGACAGCTTCAAAACACATAACCTGTGTAGTATCAGTCTCTGCATAGCAGAATATAAATTCTGTTATCCTCCAGCAGTCATTCGAAAGAGGTTAATTTTCCTGAAATGCTGTTTTGTCGAGAATGACATAGCATGTCATTCCCCATGACTTCGCTAATCATTTCATCAGGCTGATTAAAGTGATGTTTTTCATCTTTCCCATCACACAAATTTGGAAGAACAAAACAGTCCAACACCAGATAACTGTCAGAATATCATATACAGTCAGCTATGAACCATGCCAGGTGAGAACCTTTTGCTGTAATGATTCAAGCAACCACAAGGAGATTTGTATCACGCTCTAATGTAACTTGATCAGGATGCAAGATCTTCTGGCAATACCTGCTTGCAATTCTCTAAGTGCAGAAACCCATTTTTGTCTCCAAAACCTGTCTACATGGACTACAATATACCATAAACAAATACAAGAGGATTAGTTTCTGACTCAACAAATATGATGGTTGGCCAAAATAATTGTCTTAAGTAGAGTACAGGAAATGTTATTCTTTGTATACTGCCTTTCACATACATCTCATGTTTACTATTTGAAAGCCAAGATGGTGTTAAAGCCACTGTCAATCTTTGGAAGGTGCTTTATCTGGCTGTCCTTGTTCAAACATATGTGGTTTACGCCTTCGCAAGCTGCAGAAGGATGCAATAATTGATGAGTTTCTTCATACCTATTTCAACAACAGTTCTGTAGGAGAAAAGCAGCAGAGTTCCACATATTGCTTGTAACTTAATGCTGAAATACTCTTTATCTTCCCCGAACAACTTAATGGAAAACAATACCCTCTTACAGGCAGTAGATTCAAGGGTGGCCTATATATTGAAGAGGTACATGAATCTTTTAAAGACAATCCTAATCAGAATAATTTCATTTGAGGTCAGTGTTTAATGGTGCAGATTCTACCCGTCTGGAGTTAGATTTCCACTAGTACCTTAGTGAAAAATGTCCTGTCAAGCCAACACAGATATAAAATTAGTGGAACAGACCTGAATTTTAGATGATACCACTTTCTATCTAAGTGATTAGCCACATAACATGCTAAATCACTTAAACTTCTTTCAGCAGTACCTGAAGTTCTCTTTAGAGGTTGTTGTTGCAAGTAATGACTTATCCTGAGTAACTAATTTGAGAGATAAAATGAATACCCTAAGAAGTTAAATGCATTTTATTTCTAGTTTAGGTATGCTCAAAGCATAATTTAACAGTATAAAAAGATATCCGTGTATTTTTGAGGTATGTGTGGGAGACAAATCTCATGTTTTCTACAATAACAGCATGATTTTGTCTGTCCTATTAATAAAGGCAAAGATGACTGCAGGAAGGCAAGAGAATGGGGAGAACAAATCAGGAAGGAAAGCTGAGTAGGGGAATTGTAGATATTTAGGGTTGGGAAGGGACTTCAAGAGTCCAGCCCCCTGCATAAAGCCAAGAGCCAATATAACTAGACTCGGGGAAAGCAAAATATGGCCCTGCACGCTGGATCCAGCCCACCAGGCCATTCTATCCAGCCTGTGGGGTCCCTCTAAAATACAATTAACAGCCCGTGGCTGCCCCTCTAAAAGCCAGCAGGAGATGGGCTTTCAGAGGTTGTGCACCATTGGACCAGGTGGACTTTGTGTTTCCACCTCTGTGGGGCTCCTGGCACTCCATCTGGGAGCCCCACATGGAGGCGCTGAGTGCAATGGCATTCGACTGGACAGCTGGTGAGTGGGGAGGGGAGCTCCTGACTGCAGGAAGGGGGTGGGGTTTGTAGGTAGGTGTGGGCACTCCCAGTACAGTGCACAGACCCTGTCATTGGCAGCAGCAGCAGGCCCTTGGGGTACTCCTGGCCTGTTGCAGGCAGACCCCCCCGGTAGTATGCGGCTCCAGCTGAATCCCAGTAGCTGCATGTGGTGGCATGGAGCCAGCCTAGCCCACTGGTGTGTGCCTATACGCCAGACTGATCTGGCTCTGTGCCAGCACGTGGGGCTCCTGGCACTGCAGGCAGGAGCCGTGTGCCATCAGGCCAGGCCAGGCCAGGCCAGCTCCGTGCCTCCACATGGGGCTTCTAGGACTTCAGTGGGGAGTCACCCGTGGAGGCATGGAGCCCACCTGGCCCAATGGTTTACAATTCCCCGTGGCTCCCAGTATGCACACCACTGGGCCAGGTGGGCTCTGTGCTTCCACATGTGGCTTCCTGCTGGAGTGCTGGAAGCCCCATGTGGAGGCACGGAGCCAGCCTGGCCTGATGGTGCGTGGCTCTCCTCTGGAGTGCTGGGAGCCCCACATGCTGGCACAGAGCAGCCTCGTTTGGTTTGAAGGCGTGTGCCAGTGAGTCGGCCGGGGAAGGCTCCATGCAGCCACATGCAGATCCTGGGATTCAGCCAGAGCCATGCACTGCCTGGGGGCTCTGACTGCCATGGGCCAGTTGGAGTGCCTGAGGGCCTGCCACCTGCTGCCGCCACTAGCAGGGAGGTCTGTGCACAATGTGGGGTGGCAGGGAGGCCCACACACATACAAACCCCACACCCATACCCCCCATACCCCTTCACCACTCCCCCATAAGCCCCACCCCCCCACAAATCCCACATCCACCCCTCACACACAATATATTTTATTTTGAGCTTTTATGCAATTACCTCTGTGTATGCTATGTAAACATACGTAAATCAGGATAACATTTTTTTCAGAAATAAAATTAAAATATGTTATAGAAGATGTTTGATTTTTAGTATATGGGGTTTTTTTTCTGGTTCCAAGATGGCAAGCCCCCTTCCCAAAAGGACTACTTCTGGGGGCAAAGGGGGGAGGGGGGTGGGAGACTTCTGGTGGCAAAGGTGAAGGGTTAGGGGTGGAACATTTGCTCCCAAGATGGTGGTCAGGGGGCGGGGCTACTTTTGTGGCCCTCAACAGCTCACCAAAAGTTGTTAAGCAGCCCTTCAGCTGAAATAATTGCCCACCCCCAAACTAGACTGTCTCTCATAGGTGTTTGTCTAACTTATCCCTAAAAATCCTCAATGAAGAAGATTGTGCAACCTCTCCAGGGTAGCCTGTTCTACTGTTTACGAACTTTGGAGGACAGCATCAGAATTCAAAGCATTTGCAAATCCTTCCAGACTGGCAGTATCCACAAATTTTATGAAATATCAGTCCCATCATCCAAGTTGTTACCACTAATATTTGAATAGAAATCAACTCCAGAAACACCCCTGCAAAACCCAAGTAGAAATACTCGCCCAGTTTCACAGTTTACCACAGATAATTAATCTGAGAGCTGGTTTGCAAGCAGCTATGCATCTCCCTTATCGTAATTATATACCAGACCATATTTCTTTACCTTACTTATGAGAATGCCGTAGAACAATGTCAAAAGCATGACTAATGTCAAAGTGTAACATATATATTGATCCCCCCCTTACACAGAAGGCAATTTATCTTGTTTATGAGGGAAAATTACATTTGTTTGAAATATATATCCTTGGTAAGTCCACATTGGCTGCTTATCACCAGGGATCCAGGTTTTCCATTTCCCGTAGAAAATCACAGATTTTCCTCTTTAAAGGAGAAAACCCCAGGAATCTGAGGGTTTCCCTGTGCAGGCTGGGAGAGTTCCAGCCTGTAAGGGGTGCTTGGGGATGGGCGGACCGGGAGGAGGGCAATCAGAGGCAGGGGGACATGTGCATGTGTGAGTGCACAGATGTACATGGCCAGCAATGCAGCCAGGAAGCACAGTGGAGAGCATCTCCCACAGCTCCCTGCAGGTAAGTCTATGGGGTGAACATAGGCAATGCATGGAGGGGGACAGGGGGTGCACAGGTGATGTGGGGGGGGCATAGGTGATGCGTGGGAGGTTGGGAGGCATAGGCAGCACATGAAGGGGAATGGGGGAGCACATACCCTCCCATGCCCCATGTCACCTATGGCATCCCCTATGCCCCACACACTGAGGGGGCTTGGGGCAGGGAGCACTGGGTCGGGAGTGAGGGGCACCAGCATGGCTGGGGAGGGGGTGGGAGGTTGTGGGTTGGGTGTGAAGGGCAATGGCACAGGCAGGGTACTAGCATATCAGGGCTTCTCAGCACCACAACACAGCAGGAGGGATGGCTGCAGCTGGTGAGTGGAGATGGTAGGGGGAGCTCTGATTTTCCATGATAAAAAAACCAAAACTGAACACCAAAATATATAGGTATTTAGAATGTATTTTATTATAAGGATTAAGCTACTGGTATGCTTCCAAACTGCTTTAAAATTATAAATATATCAATAAAACATTGTGTTCAACTGATACCAATATATATAGTTTCATTTTAATCACAAAAAAACATGTATTTGGGGTTTTTTAATCAGAGAATTTTGGATTTTTTTTTTTTAACAGAGAAAGCCAGGATCCCTGCTTATCACTTTATAATTTTGCAGTTACTTACAGACTTTGTTCCAGAATTTTTCTAGGGATCCAAGTTTGGCTGATTTGTCTAAACACTTTCTTAAATCTCTTTCCTCTCAAATTTCAGAGTTTTAACATTAACAAGACTCAATGAGCCAAATTCATCTTTGATACAACTCCACTTCAACTGGAATTGAATATATCCCTGCTAAGTGTAAATTCTATGCTAGATAAATCAAGATGCTAAATATATGAAGATTCACACTCCCACAGAAACAGCAGAAAATAAAAGGTTGGAATCTTAAAATAGCCAAAGAACGATTAAAATTCTTAGTGATTTCAGGATGAAGCAAAGAAATCAGAACCACTAGGAATAAGCTGCACGAAGCAGCTCTGTAAGTGCATATTTCAACATGAACAAGGCTCTGAGCAAACAGCTTGAAGTATCTCTTCCATCTATCTAGCCACCCACACACTTCCAAGATAAAGAACAAAATCTTATTCATCACTGTCCTTTTAAAGGGACATATTTTGTTTAGAGTTAGAATTTGGCCTGCCTTTAAAATGAGGCAATAGGGAAAAGGAAGTTTTTTAGATTGTGTGCAATTACAGACCTGTGGTCCATCTACTCCAGTATCTCATCTTCAACAGCAGCCACCACAACATGCTAGAGACAAAGGTGCAAGAAACCCACAGAAGGCAGATAAGAGAAATTCTGACTTACGTTAAAGTTGCATCTTTAATCTAGTAGCTAAAGACTGTCAAACTCTGAAATACAAAGTTCACAGCCCCCATAATATTTTTAACATTAAGTATTATAACTCTTGATATTTATGTTATCTCTGCAAATATCCAACCCCTCTTGCTAAATTCTTGACCTCAACAACAATTTGTGACAATCTGTTTCAAAGTCCAAACACATGTATGAAAAGACAGCTCAATGTAAAAACATTTAAGGAATTATCCACTGAACATTGGAGGCTATAAAGCATAGTTATTAAGTAACGGCGTTGTTACACGTTGCACTTTGAGCTGCTTAAATGCTGATCAGTGTTAGTGCTAGCTAGAGTTTGGCCCAGTCGCACCTTAAGGATAAAAGCTTTCTCTGACTGACCCTGTCTGAACATCTGTGAAGTTTTGTTTGGGTAAAAAGTCTATGAAAGCAACTGATATCAATGATACTACACCTCTATGGCAGTGATTCTCAGCCAAGGTGCCATTGTACCCTGGAGTGCCTTGAGGTCCTTTGAAGGGTGCCAGGGGCGCCATGTAATGTTAGTGCTGTTAGGTGTGCAAACGTGATTCACACAACAAACCGAGATTTCAACTAGGAATTCGTTGTGTTAAAAACATTCTGATCTGCTGTGATCTCTCTGAATTCTTTGCAACAGAAAATTACCCTATTATTTGTCCTTAGTCAAAAAACGAGGGAAAAGTAAAAGCTGGTATTTTCCGAGGGGTGCCTTGTGTCTAACTAGGGGTGTGTTGGGTTTAACAATGTGTGCCTTGAGTCTAGAAAGGTTTAGAACCACTGCTCTAAGAGCCTGATCCTATGATATGCTGACTGATAAAACTAAAGGTGTTCACTTCTCATGATCAGATACTTGGAATTAAGTAACATCCAGAGAACTGATGGGTGTTCAGTTCTTGTAAAAGATTCTTCTTATTATTTATCTTGATTTGTTTGTCCATCTCAGATTCAAGAAGCACATAATCAACATACATGGTTTTTCAGAGTTTTTTTTAATGGATATTGTTAGTAATACTCTTTTATTAACAATCAGAGTTAGAAGGTAAAGCTATGCCCAGATCGCATTTTCAAATATATACTACCTTCATGCCTAGGCTCAAGACAAAAAGTAAAATATAAACAATTAGGAAAAATAAATTAGGTTCTTAAAAACTTTTTAAAAATGCTTTTGGTTTTTATAACATACAATACTGTTAGTATATGAAATGAAATATTTTTAAATCATGATTTTATTCTGCCAACATCCCTTTTCATTTACAAACTTACAGGTATGCAAATGGAAATGGGAGAAGGAAATACTATCTGGATGGCCAAGAATATTAGCAATGCAACACAGTGCCTTTTATCTCCACATCACCACTTCAAAACAAATCGCTTGCAGTAATGAAAGGAAATTCTCATTCAATTTCTATACACTGATCTAAATGAAGAAACATTGTGGTACAGTCTACTTCCTAAGACAAGATAAAAATAATATACACTTAGAGGAGATTAAATATCACTTTTTACAGATGGTGAAACTTGAGACAGAGGTGACAGACAGGTGTGGCTTTTCTTTTAGAGTTGTAATCAGCAAGCAACATCGACTGTGAAGAGTTCTTTCCCCACCTAAAACACTGCTCTGATTAACATACTAGACCTCTCCAGTTACAGTAGGACAGTAAAACATTCACTGAAAGGAGAATTTAGAAATGCAGTATGAATGTTGATTCTCAGGATGTCTATAATTTTCAGTATAAAATCAATACCAGTTGCTACAAGTTCTTATGTATTATCAAAATATGACAGTAATTAAACTGTAACTAACTTTGAACAGCACTGAGAGAAATCTTTCATACTGTTTGAATTAAAAAAATGACCAAAGACAATGCGCATAAAAAAAACTCTTCAAAATCAACTTAATTATTGACCTATTATGGTATCTCAATAACTACCACTATAGATATGAAAGAGTTTATAAAAAGCTAAAAAAAAAAAATCAAAGATAAGTATGAAACAACTCATCCTTTTGAATACTCATCTGTGTTTATATACAATCTCATAGAATTAACTACAGCATTAAAAAAAAACAGTTTAAGTTTATATAAACACATAAATCAGTGGTTGTCAACTGGGGGAACACATACCCCTAGGGGTACTTAAAAAGGTTGTAGGGAGTACGCAGGCCACTTCATGTCACCAGGAGTTGGGGCCATGCAGGCAGGCACGTGGGGACTGACTGCACCCCAGTGCGTGGTGGTGGCATCTCCCATGGCACGTTCCCACGCTTCACCTCTTACCCAAGGGAGGTGGGGGGCCGTGCTGGGTGCTGCTGGCCCTACACAGCACACTGAGGTGCATCCCGGCCCCCCACCCCAGCTTGCTCTGGCCACCAGGCCGCCACCCTCAGCCAATAGCCGATGGCAATGAGACACCGTGGCCACCCCCTTCCTGTAGAACTGCGAGGGTCTGAATGGCAGGAGGGGAATGAGTTCTGTGCCTGCCCCTGGTGGTGCACGACTGGCCAGGCCTGTCAGCAGCCCATGGAGTCACAGGTGCGGCTGGCTGTGGAAAAGTGGCATGGGGCGTGGCCATAGGCAGTGGCAGCGACACATCATGGTGCGTGGTGGTGGCGGCTGTCTTGTGCAAGCCTCCTCAGCCAGCTGGGTGGTGCCGCTGCCCTTGCCACCCTCCCTCTGGGCCCTGCTGCTGGGAGCGATGTGGTAGGTGGGTCAGTGGCTATGCGGCCCCTGGCCCTGACAGACATGACACAGGGCACAATTCAACCCCATCTCACATGCGCAGCCAGCAGCACCTGGGGGCAGCCAGGGGCACTGCAGCGTTATTACCCCAGCTAGCAATGGCTGCAGCTGCAGCTGGTTCCCTTTGTGCCATAAAGGGCCTGTGTGGTTTTCCTGTGCTGAGGGGGCTCCATGTGCTCCTACCATGGGGGCACGGGTGGCACATTAAAAACAAGAAAAAATATAAAGGGGTACATGAGCTGAAACTTTTGAGACAGAAGGGGGTTTCCTGTTAAAATAGGTTGAAAACCCCTGACATAAAACCATTATTTGCAGAAGTCAGTTTTGTTCCTATTTTATCCTTTTCCTCAACATCTGAATGGAAAACAAACCACAGTAATGAACCATACATTCCCCTCAGTGTCCTGTGGCTCTCTTCTGTTGGACCATTTACCTTATTGGTATTTCATTCAAAGGGCAGTAGGAGTCTCCTGGTTTGTTTTCTGTTTAAATTCAAGGCAACAAATCCAAGATAAAAGTGTTCAATTTCACATTATTCAGAATATGAAAGACTTATTATCAAATAATTTACCTTTGTGAAAGTAGTCACATCATTTCATGACACAACTGTTAGAAACCTTGTTTAAATCATGTAAGATTTGAACAAAACTTTAGTCAATTTTTTCTAACAGAGTTTTTACTTTTTTATGTAGCTTCACTCCCTATGTCAAAGATGGTTGTTGAGTAACTCCTAGAAGACCGATTCAGGCTCAACATTAGGAAAAACTTCTTTACAGTCAGGGTGTCCAGCCTGTGGAATAAGCTCCCTTCAGAGTTGGTGCAATCACCTACCCTGGAAATCTTCACGAGGAGACTAGTTATCTTTCCTGCTTCATGCAGGGGGATTGACCCAATGAGATTCCAAGGTCCCTTCCAGCCTTACAATCTATGAATCTATGAAAGATCCTCTCAATTCTTTTAACCAAAGGTTAGTCAAACTTTCCTTTTGAGCCAACTTTGTTGCTCGTAAGTGTTGGCCAAAGAGGGCAAGCTGATATTAAACCTAAGGTGTTCCCAGAGAGAACTGAATGCTCCACCTGATGGGTTTTTAAAGGTCAAGTAAGGTGCCAGGTACCACCATACTGAGACAGGCTGGGCTCATACCACATGCACTAAAGAAGTAGTGTAGCCATCTTAGTACAGCACCACTTCCACACATCAATGAGCTCTCCCTTTCAGCAGGCACAACATTTTCCAATACAGATACTGACATTCCTAGCGTCCATTAAAATGTGTATTTAATATAACAGAAGCAAGCTGGCAAAAAATGTTTCTCAAAATGTCATTAAAGCAAATTCTATAAAAAGGTGTATTTACTGAAACATTCCAAGACTGCTGGACACCTGTGAAAATGAACGTAGTTGATTGAAATTAGAGATAAAAAAAAGTCACAGCTTTGAAAATATTAACCTGTTCAGTAGTTTAGTAGGTCCTGGGTATGTCTGTAAACTACATCCAACTGGAGAGCTAGGTAGCAATGTGATAGGGCGACTCATGGCAAGATAGCTCCTATGAAATACCATGATATTGCAAACTCCTGAGTTAAGGGAATTTAGGCCTCAAAACCCTAGCCCCCACTACCCTGCAAGTATTCCTCGGTTGGAAAAAGGCTAAGGACATCGCCCTGACAGAAATATGTCCTTTCTGAGGAATTAGGCAGTCAGCATCAGCTTTAATTTGTTGCTCTCTGGCAGAAACTAGAACCATAGAGGCACTGAAGGCATCTATACACGTGCTCTGGGGTGGAGGGACAGGGTGCTTTAATTAGAGAGGCTTTGAGAACTGCTTTAATTAAAGCATTTGCGGTGTCATGTGTATTCAGCATCCCACACATCAAAATGGAGGCGGGGGTGGTTTAACTAAAGCTCATTCAACAAGCTTTAGTTAAAGCACCCCCACCACCACGGGCAACAAGAGGCTGGGGCTGGAGCCTGGCCATGAGCAGTGCGGGGCTGGGGCTGGAGCTGGGGCCAGTGCCCACTGACAGCACTGGGCTGGGCCCCGCAGCAGCATGGGGCTGGAGCTGCAGCTGGGCCGTCGCCAGTGCCAGGATGGGGCCGGCAGCAGCAGCGGGCTAAGGCTGGGGCTGCCCAGGGCTGGGGCAGCAGCAGTGTTGGTGGTGCTGGCTGGGCCTGGGCCCACGCAGGGCTGGGGCCCACCAACAGCACGTAGCCGGGGCCGTCAGCAGCGCCGGGATGGGGGCAGGTCCCATGCGGGCTCCAGCCCCATCCCGACGCTGCCAATGGCCCCAGCCCAGCAGCGGCACTGTGCTGGGGCCAGTGGCGG
>NW_005841991.1:1744420-1752228 GCF_000455745.1 Alligator sinensis
TCCGCCGCCGAAAGCTGGCACCCCCGCCATGGCTGGGGCCTAGGTCTCGCCTGGCTCAGCACCAGCTGGCTGCCAGGGTGGTCGGTAGCACCAGGATGGGGCCAAGGCCTGAGCAGGTCCACAGACACGGCCACGGCCCCGCGCGGGCCCTGGTCCTGGTAGCGGCACTGTGCTGGGACTGCTGGTGGTGCCGGCCGGGGCTCATCGGCAGCACATGGCTGGGGCCAGGGCCTGCACAGGTCCATGGCCCTGGCCCCAGCCCTCATCACCGCTGCTGGCCCCAGCCCACTGCCACTGCAGGGCCAGGGCCATCAGCAGCGTCAGGATGGGGCTGGGGCCAACGGGTTCCGATGGCCCCTGGCCCAGGGGCAGCATGGGCCGGGGCTGGTAGTGGTGCCAGGCTGGGTCTGGGGCCCAAGGGGCTCTTACCCGGCTGGGGTTGGTGGCAGTGCAAGGCTGCTCCCGAGCAGCCACTTGCTATTCCATCTGGGCACGGCTCTTCCCACCCCAAGGGGTGGGAAGCAGTCTACGTGCCAATCAAAAGCATGCCATGTGCCACCTTTCTTATGCTTGCCAAAGGTTGCTGATCCCTGTGCTAGGCACACCAAGCGACTGAACAGCTTTTACGTGAGATGTCTGCTTAAGATCCTGAAAATAAAGTAGAAAGACAGAATACCAAACACAGAGATACTGGACACAGGACTGACACATTTAGAAACCACTATCAAGAAGAAGAGGTTGCAATGGATTGACCATGTCAGGAGAGTGAGAGGAGACCATATCCTTTAGAATATTTTGTATAACAGGATGATTTGAGATGGCTCCAGAATGTAGGGTTGCCTTCTATGGCAGTACCATGCAAAAATTATATGAAGTTGTTCAATATCAACTTAGAAAGCTGGGAGGAGTGTGCAGAATCTTGTCTGATCTGGAGGGAACATCTGTCACTGGGTACAGAACAACATTAAGCAGCTTTGATCCAGAGGATGTAAACAAAGCAAGAAAGAAGAAAGCAGCATGCTGTAATCCTGGACTCCAACTCAGACAACATATGGGTCTGTGAAACTTGTAACATGACATGTCACTCTCAAATTGGGCTTGTCAGTCACAAATAGATTCATCAGGCATCTGACTAGATCTCTTACATGTACACTATGATCCAGAGGATTGACGGTTGCCTATAGCTATAGGCATGAAACTAACCTATGGACTTGAAAGAAAATTTATAACATGACTGAATTGCATTGGAAGCAATATAATTCTTAAGGATCATGAAAAGTATTTAAGATATCAGTTCAGTCTAAAAAGAACTTAATTAAACTGTTAGTGAATTAGTTCTGGGTTTCTACAGCACTCTGCCCCCTAAATTCAGAAGAAAGATCACATCAAGCAACAACAACTGCAATCAGTGGAACTAAGTCATTTCATCAGCAGAACAAATTCTGATCATATCTTCATACACACAGGGCAAGGCCATTGCCCCTGAAAGATCTTTTGCAAACTGTTAATAATTTCCTGGGCATCACCTAATCAGCTAAAAGTTGATGACTCGATTGAACTTGTATGTGAAAAGATGTAAAAAGGTGGGTACTGATATGCTCTACAGTTCTAAAACCTGTTTTAAAGAATCTGTTGGGGAGTGATGGGGAGGGATGGACCAACAGAATCTTAGCACCAGATCCAAATCAACCACATAGGTGCCTCCACTTAAGTAGTGCATCACCTAAAATATACATGTCTTGCTCCAGGCACCACACCCATTCTACTGCTCTTACTATTTAAGAGTTGCTAGAGTTAGTCCAAAAGCCATTCAAGAAATCAGGGACTTACATGGACTTAAAGTATTGCCTAGCACTGATCTAGACTGCAATGGGCCCTAAACAGGATTTACACATCTTGGGCTGCTTAAGGATGTTAAAAAACCCCAAACAAACCACACTTTACTGGAAGTAGCAGCACATTAGTTGGACCTCACTGTGCAGCATTTGTATAGATCGGGTGCTTAGGTGGGACTTTTTGGTGCTTTTATCTGAAGCTGATTCAATCAGCTCTTACACAAAAGCACCAAAAAAGCCCCACTAAGGTGTCCAGTCTATACAGATGTTGGGCAAGCCAGGTCCAACTAACATGCTGCCTCTTCTGGGCATGTGTTGGGCTTGGTGTAAGAGTGCATCGAGTTTAAAATAAAGCAGCAGGTTTTTTTGTTTTGTTTTGGGTTTTTTTTCACATCCGTAAGCAGCCTAGGTGTCTGGTTTAGATAGCTTTGGAGAATTTGAAGTAGCCCAAAGTCTAGCCACCCAGGAAACTCTTCAGGCCAAAAATGTGTGACCCTAATGAATATAAAGACACAATTTTGCATCTGATAACGTGAACTGTTTTTTGTTACTTAGGGCATGTTTACACCTGTAGGTAAAGGCGCAGTGAGATCTAATGTGCAATCCACACAATCGTGCCTCCTGCCATGCCACATATGGCAGGTCCTTAATGTTAAGGACCTTGAAAAAAGCTCACTGTGTTGCAGTTTTACAAAAACATGCTCACTGGAATTTTGGTTTTAGGCTAAGTAGATGTTTCAATTATAGCTTGGTCATGCTTGGTCATTCATATATTCTTCCTTATGTTGATAAAAGTTTCATAGGATATTTATAAATGGCAAAACTGATAAGAAAAGAAATAGTAATAATTTTCAGTTGAGGCACTATAGTGGAGGGAATCACTGATATTTTGGACCTATTTAAAGAAGTGGTCAAGTTGAGAATGGTTTATAGTTATGATTTGTTTTTTACCAAATTTACTATAATATGAATATAAAGGTGTGTTTTCCTTTATGAAATAACTTTTCCATTCAAGATGCTAACAACAGGTTTCCATCTTCTCTAGACAAGCAAATAACTAAATCATCCAAGAGCATGGCTTTGTTTCCAGGTTCTTGGGAAGGAGTAAAGAATTATTCTCTTTGCTTATTAGCCATCCATACATTTCCAGAAGGTTTTGACTGCTAATTTAACCGCTTGACTGGGTTTTGTTCTAACGAGCCAAGTGTAAGTGGAGGTACAATCACTATTTCTTCAAAGCAGCTACAATATCATGATGTTCCTGGGGCTCAGTGCTCAGTTCAACCAAAAGGGCAGTAGTGACTTACAACACCGAATCATATGTACGAGCAGGACATGGGTACATGGACTGGATAGTGGACTGAATAGCTAATGAAGCAGCAACTAACAGGTAGTATGTGGGGGGAAAAAGGATCTTACTGCAGAGACCATTCTAGGAGCAAAAAGAATAAAAATCTTCCTTTAAGCAAAACTAAATGCAAACACTAAACAAAGAAGACAGCTTCTGGCTTTCCCTTTTATTTTTGGAAGGTTATTCTGCCTTCACAGGCCCCAAGTCAAAATGATTACAGAATTTTGTGGAGCCAAATACCCATGAGAATCATGAAATCAGGGGAAAATAAATCTTGTAATGTGGCATTGGACAAAGAGAAGGAGAAGGTCAAGATGAAGAAATTCCGAGCCCTTGTTACTATAATATTGGAACACCTTCCAGAAGTACATTGTGACATCTTTCACATTTATCATATGACTTCACTTTTTACCCCATATGAAATCATATGATTTTGCTTTTTCTACATTTGCTCAGAAGTTTGCAACTTCATGGGAACACGCCAACATACCCCTATGCTGCAGTCCACTTTCAAACAAGGAACAAAAGTGTCTTGCTGAATACTGAAACTATTTTATGGATTTCAATTATTCAAAATCCAGTGAAAAGGGCAGAGACCTCAAGGATGTTTTCAGTGGTCCTCAGTGGCCTAGTTGGTTAGTTCTGTGCCGTGGGCACAGGTGGCTCACAGAGCAGCAAGTGCTGCTGGGCTAGCAGCAGAAGCTTTATTTCTGTACGCCCTCTACCACTAAGTCAGCAAGGTTTTGTGGGGTAAAACTTGGAAAAATGTAACCAAGTGTAAATGAAAACAGTACTATTTGCTTGAAACTGCAGAGCATCAACCATGTATAAATAGTTACCTTCTTTCCTATAATCTGACCAGTGAATCATCTGAACCCCAATGAAAGAAAGCTGACTATGAGGGGCATCATCTCTGTAGTTTACACCTGCACATTCTGCTGCAAGTTATGTCTCTATTTGGCATCTCAAATTAGTGAGTTTTGGCTTGCAGGCTGCCCTTTGGAGAATACCATCACTTCTTCTAAATATACTCTCAACCTAAGCTCCACAGAGAAAACACAGTACAACAGATAACATTCTGTTTCATTGCCCATGCTAAGTGAAATACTAAAAGTAAACAAACAAAAATAATTAAATACAACAAATTTGTTTAAACTTTAATTAGCCAAGCTATTAAAACACAATTTTTATCTTACCCATTTTTCTTTACCATTCAACCATAGTGTGATAGACAACTGAACAAAGAGATGAGGTTACAAAAGATAAAAGGATACATTTAAATCTGACATAAGTGGTGGTGTTCTTCTTGTAGGAATTTCTTACCCATAGTAAAAATGAAATGTAGTGTGGAATCTATACCATGACTGGTGACAAGGGAATACTGATCTGCGTAGATGTATAATTTCCTGTATAATGGAATGCTCATATTCTTACAGGCCAAATCTATACAACTGTTTATGAAGATTTATAAGCTAGTACCATGGAATATCACCATGTCCATATTGCATTATCAAGGATGTAAATTATAGGAATAAATTTTAGACAGAAAAGATTTTTTAATCTTGAAACATTGCTTGTTAAGGTCAAAATTGGAGACTTCACTGCTGAGTGGAATGACAGGCTGAGGGATAGCATCTTCTGTGGCAGGGGTGGTCAACCTCTAGCACAGATGCCACAAGTGGCACAGGCAGCCTTTGTATATACCACGTGGGTAACTAGAGAGGGAACAGGAAGCACAGTGGCAGATAGGGCAGGAAGCAGAGAGCAGAGCATCAGATTTAGGCAGAGAGCAAAGGGTATGGAGCAGAACACAGAGCAACAGATCAGGCAGGGGAAGGGAATGGCAGTAGCATTCTGGGAAGTTACAATGCTAATCTATGGCATATATACCAAAAAGGTTGGCCCCCACTGTTCTATGATTTAGTCTCAGACTGAGATAACCCAAGAAACACCTGCCTAAGAAAATTACTGATTTTTCAAAGTATTTGCTTCATTTGTCCTGGTTTTTTTTTTATCTTAAGAGCAGCTTCCTTTAATCATAGAATCATAGAAGTAGAGTTGGAAGGGACCTTGTAGATCTTCAAGTCCGACCCCCTGCCTGGGCAGGAGGAAAACTGGGCTCAAATGACCCCAGCCAGGTAGGCATCGAGCCGCTTCTTAAAGACCCCCAGGGTAGGAGCCAGCACCACTTCCCTTGGAAGTTGGTTCCAGATCCTAGCCGCCCTAACTGTGAAATAGTTCTTACGGATGTCTAATCTAAACCTACTCTCCAACAACTTGTGGCCATTATTCCTTGTTATCCTGGGGGGCGCTAGGGGAAACAAGGTCTCCCCCAAACCCTTCTGGTCCCCCCTAGTGAGTTTATAGATGGTCACAAGGTCCCCCCTCAGCCTTCTCTTGTGAAGGCTGAACAGGTTCAGGTCCCGTAGTCTCTCATTGTAGGGTCTGCCCTGCTGTCTCCGGATCATGCGGGTGGCCCTCCTCTGAACCCTCTCAATGTTGTCCACATCCCTCTTGAACTGGGGTGCCCAGAACTGGATACAGTACTCCAGCTGTGGCCTGACCAGTGTCATGTAGAGGGGGAGGATCACCTCCTTGGCCCTACTTGAGATGCACCTGTGGATGCACGATAATGATTTTGATTGCTCTTTTGCCTCATATATATTAAGTTACCCATCTCTAAATTTTGGCTTAATATATGTAAGCCCAAAACTGTTTGATCTATTTGATCTTATTTTCCTACATTGTGAAAACTGCTTTAAAAAATAGTTAGCACAATATAATATGGGAAGAAACAAGAACCTACTGTGACCATCTTTAAATCCTATTAGTTAGCATACTGGGTTGCATTGGTAGGTGTGTTTCCAGTAGGTCAAGGGAAGTGATTATTCCCCTCTATTCAGCACTGGTGAGGCTACATCTGAAGTACTATATTTAGTTCTGGGCCCCTCACTACAGACAAGATGCAGACAAATTGGAGAGAATCCAGTGGAGGGCAAAAGAAATGGTGAGGGGGCTGGGGGACATGACTTATGAGGACAAGCTGAGCTAACTAGGCTTATTTAGTCTAGAGAAGAGAAGATTGAGGAGGGATTTAATGGCAGCCTTCAACTACTTGAAGGGGGGTTCAAAAGAGGATGGAGCTAGACTGTTTTCAGTGGTGGCAGATGACAGAACAAGGAACAATGGTCTCAAGTTGCAGCAAGGGAAGTTTAGGTTAAATATTAGTAAGAATTTTCTCGCTAGGAGGGTAGTAAAACACTGGAACAGGTTACCCAGAAAGGTGGTAGAATCTACATCCTTGGAAGTTTTTAAGACCTGGCTAGACAAAGCTTTGGCTGGGATGATCTAAGTTGGGGATGGTCCTGCTTTGAGCAGAGGGTTGGACTAGATGACCTCCTGAGGTCCCTTCCAACCCTAATTTTCTATGATTCAATACTGGCAGGATTTTGTTTTCTTTTGTTTTTATATATACCGGTTGATCATTTGATTAGAAACAGAAGAAAAAAACATTAGTAAAATACTTAAATTTGCATAACTTAATTATAATAAAACATTTTAAATATGAATGCATGACTAGGAGACCCATTACAGATTACTAAATAGGCAAACAAATATGATTAAAAACATAGGTTGCTACATTACCAAATTAAAATGTGTTCACTTAATTTTGTCAAGTTTATGTTGATTTATTATACTATTTCACATGCAATATCATTACATGAACGATTAATAAAATAAGCCCTTACTATTTATCTGCGATAGAATGTTTGCAAGAATAAATTGGTTCACCCTCATGTTTGTGGACTATGAAAGAATTAACAGCCTGATAGTACTCCGTACTTCAGAGTAAGTTTAATCTTTATGAGATGACGTGTACATTACAGATCACTCTGGCAGTACAAAATGGATACTCTACTGCACAATGAAGATTTAGTCAGGATTACTTCCATGTAATACGTACTTGGAATTTCATGAATTAGAACAGGGGTGATCAACCCCCAGCCTGTGGGCTATATCTGGCCTGCAGTACCATGTCATATGGCAAGCAGGGCTCCCCACTGTTCCCCTGCTGCCAAATTTCTGGACCCCTGGGGAACCCCGAGCTCTGTGCGCTGGATAGGGTGCCCAATCCCAGTGTGCAAAACTAGGAGGGGGCAGCACTGGGCCCCAACTCCCAGTCCCAGTGTATGGGGGCAGAAGGAGGCTACATCAGGCCTCTGGGACCCAATCCTGGTGCCTGTGGGCAAGAGGGGGTGGTGCTGGGTCCCATGGCCTGATCCTGGCACACAGGGCTCATTCCAACCTGCAGACAGTCTTTGAATCTCTGTTCTGGATCACAGGGCCAAAACCCTGCATGCCACAGAGGATTTTCTTTTGCATAAGGCCCAATTCAAGAAAAAAGCCTAAGGACAACTTTTCTGTAATGATATACTGCCCATTAGAGCTTAGAGCCTGAAACTCCATGATCTTCTATCATAACGTATAGTCATGTACAATATGACCTTCAAGTACAATTGATAATTTAAGATCCTCTCCAGGGCGTTGAGATGCCATAAAAAAACTTGAAAAAAAACAAGCGCACATCTCATGAAACATTAAACACCAAATTATAGGGAAAG
>NW_005841991.1:1752238-1758504 GCF_000455745.1 Alligator sinensis
AGGAAAGAGGCTTACATATCCACATTATTTTTTCCAAAGTTTTCTGTATTTTGGACATACTTGGGTAACAGCCCACAAGAGAAGTACTATATTTTCCTGTATTCAAACACCAGAAAATAAAAAACATATCTTGTTTTTGGAAGGCAGAATGTAGAAACAGATTTTTTCAGTCTTGGCCACTGTATGATGGAGTAAATCCTCCTGGCAACTATATAGAGCGTCCAGGAAATGGAGCATCAGGAACTTCCTGGTGTGGAAGACTGTCTCCTGTGATGCCACATTTCATGGACACTATGTTTCCAGGGGGATTTACTCTATGCTATACAAAGTTAAATCCCAGACTCTTGCAAGGGCAGTAACAAGATTATTAGCTCTTTACTGTAAGTAGTTTTTATACAAGTCTCTAAAAATAAAGTATTGTTTCCACATTGCAAGTCTCATCAGGAGACTACTAACAGCCCAGTTGTTACTTTTAAGTACAAGCTACAGTGCTTAACCATTAGCTATGACTGTGATTGGGTTAAGGTAAGACAGGGGCAGGCAAAATACAGCCTGTGGGCCAGATCCAAGCACTTTCATCCAGCCCACAGTGCCTCCCCCGCTCCCCCCCGCAACAAATTGCACCCCCACAGTGCTTCCACCCATGAGGGTGGGAACAAGGTGCTCAGGTGGACACAGCCCCAAACATACCCTATTGCACCTCACTCCCACCTTCATGGGTGGAAGGGCGCAGCCCAGCCAACACACAGCTTCTGGGTGGGGCTGCTGCTGCTGCTGCCCCTGGAGACCTGCTCTGCTCTCCTGGTTTCCCGCTGGCTCCAGGCAGCAGGTAGGGAAGTGGCAGGGACGGGACTTCCCACAACCCCACACATAAAAACACCTCCCAACATACATTCTCTCTCCCCACACACACAGCCACAACCCTTCGCAACTCTCCCTACACACACATCCCACCCACACCCCACCATACACACCCACACACCATACACCTCACTCACATCTGCCATTTATACCCCAAACCCATGCCCCCCACCATACACCCCCCCCACAATATACAAGACTAAGAATTTATTTTTGAGTTATTATTCAATTACCTCTATATACAGTACACAAACACAAATCATGACAAAAATATTTTTTGTAATAATATTTTAAAATGTTATAGTAGGTGTTTGACTTTTAGTGTATGATTGGGGTTTTTTTCTGGTTCTAAGATTGCACCCCCCCCCCAAAGGAGTATTTCCAGGGGACAAGGAGAGAGACCTCCAATGGCAAAAGGTCAGGGTTAGGGGTGGGACTTCAGATCCAAAGTGGTGACAAGGGGGTGGGGCAACCATCAAGGGGCGGGGTTACCCATGTGGCACTCAATAGTTCACCTAAACTTGTTAAGCGGCCCTCTACCTGAAATAACTGCTCACCCCTGATATAAGACTTTAGTCTGCCGAGCAGACACAAGCAACAGCCCTCTTGGCAGCTGCATGTCACGCAGTGTCTCCAAACATGCTTCTTTTCCAGCAAGGAAAACAGCTTCCCTGCTTAAAACATGCATCCCAATTTTGGGGACTGTTTTTTTGGGGGAAAAGTGTGTTGTATGTTATAGAATATGATATTTCAGTACCATATAAAATATCTTAATGGAGCTTACATTCAGACCCAAATCCACAACCATTACCAGGAATTCCAGAAAGTCTGGAACTGGAAGACAAAAACCCCCCCATTAATTATTGCTCACCTACTCTAAAATTTAAAAAGCTTCCAAGTTTCTAGAAGTAGGAAGTAGATTAGATTTGGAAATTTGACATGATTGACATGGCTATCTGAGGGAGTGTGTAGCCATTTGCCATACCCAGTCTACGTTCAGGCAGCTTACTTTAAACCATGTGAACACAGAGCAGGAGTGGCAGAAAGGGAAACTGGAATAAGTAATTTGGGGTGGGGAGAGAAGGGGCCTAGTGATTCCACTGGGAGGTCTGGCAGGACCCAGTGGGGAAGGGGGTGGTTGCCTGGTCAGTTCAGGAGGTTGGGGGCTTAAAATAGCCCAGTCAGGGTCAGAACAGATAAGAATAACAGAGCTTTGGGGCTGGGGCAAGCAAATGGGCTTTTCCAGATCCAGGGCTGCACTGTGAACATGTACAAGTGAACTAACTTAGATCAGGCACATCATTTCTGGGATGATTTGAGCCCTCTACACACCTGAATGATTAGGCATTTAGATCAACCTAACCCTGGTTAGGTCAATCCAAACATAACGCTTGTACATGTCCTACTTTTCTGTTGGACTTCTTTATAGTGAAGTTATAACTCCAGTTCCAATAGGATCAGTCCTATCCAGATGATACCCTCTGTGTCTAGTCATTTAATGAAAGATTTTTGAAATACATGCAGTAATGCCTATTTGGTTTGTCTTGGGCTATAGGAAATAACCTTTCTTGAAGACCTTATGATCTTCTGAATTATAAGCCATGAAGCAAAAATAGACAAAAACTTTAGTGAATTACTTAACATGCCTGTTATTGATTTAAAAGCTCTGACAATATAATTTGTGTAGGCAACCTTAATTCTAGCTATCCCAGAAAAATAAGAGAACAGGGCAAACTTTACTTCCCCCAGGAACAGTCAGGCCAGACAAGTGACAGAGGGGAGGAGCCCCCACATGGTTCATCGGCCACTTTTCTCTGAGACTAGGGCCAGTGTGGCCTGATGATGTCATCAAAGAACGCTGTCCAGCTGGGATAAAAGCTTGTGGTGGGGAATCAGCTAGGGGGACGCAGCAGGGAGGTGGCTGTGGGACCATTCCCTGAGTTGAGCAGGGGCCTCCCGATGCCTACAAGGAAGGGCCAGAGGGACCCAGAAGAAGGGTCCAGGGCTTAATTAAAAGGGACATGTCACCTCAGACAGCAAGGGAGTCAGTCTGGAGAAGGACGCCGAGTCATGGAAAGCCGTCAGACATGGGACGCATGAGTGGGGAGTGGGCTGAGGCCCCTCCCTGGAGTTTCGGTTATCTATTCATCTTTTGTTTTACTTTGAAGCCCTGGGGCCAGGAGAAAGGCCACAGGATTGCCGCTGAGGGCTGGGGCCACTCAGGGGATCCTGATGATGACAGGCCAGACTCATCATCGAGGCTGCCTCACAGATGCAAGTACATCTGTGTGCTGGGGCAGGGAAAACTGTTATGACCACCATGGGCCAGAAAGGCAGAGAAGGAGTAGGACATAACATCTAAGCAGAGTTGAACTGTCCATCATTTGGCTGTCCCAATAGGCTGGCTCATGGCTGGGGTGTAGAGGAGGTGGAGCCACAGGAACACGCAGTAGTGACGACACCTGATGCTTTCTCTGCTGCGGGAGGGAATCTCACTACCGAACATAATATCCAAGATGTGGCAGGACAGTATTGGGGTATCCTTCAGGGAGAACGCGACCACACATTGCAGCAGCAGGAGCAGCCTCCACGGCAGACCCCTAGCACCTGCTCCAGGCCCACGGGAGAGACACTCCAAGAAGCCAGGTGTGTACAATAGCATTTCTTGATTTTTGGAGGGGAAGTTATTTTAATGGAGGTGTTGTTGCTGTGCTTTGAACTGGAACTACAAGATCTAGATACTTGACTATGTTTGCTTTTCACTGCAACTTTGGAAGGTGCTCTCATGACTTCTACTCCAGTGCTGGTCCGATGCCAGGCTGTGGGCAGCCAGATCTGTGGGCAGCCAGATCTGTGGGTCAACTCACGGTCAGGAGAAGCCAGTAACTCAGAAGCAAGGAGATCTGTCCAGGAAATCAAGCTAGAGATCCAAAGGGACAGAGAGAGTGTGAAATCAGGAGGCTAGCTGGATCAGGTATTCACAGAATCTTTCAGTCAGTAGCAGCTAGGGGTACACCGATAAAGATATTTTGGGCCAATACTGATGGCCGATTATTGACCAGCTATATCGGCTGATCCAATTACCAGTATGCAGGCTGGCTGCTTGGAGAGCAGTGTCCAGCTGATAAGTCTGTTGGGAGAAGGGGCATGGAGAGGGGAAGGGAGTGGGGCAGGGGCAGATCGAGGCCTCTGCAGTGAGGGAGGGAGTGGGGCTGGGGTTCAGGAAGGCACTGCCCAGCTGGGGTGGGGAGGAGCGTGGGATGGAACCGGTGGGTTGTCCAGGGACGGTGGGGGGCAGTTCTCACCACTGTGCACATCCCCGGGAGAGGCATGGTGGGGCATGTGACCTCCCAGATCTGTGAATGGGAAGAGGGCACACCTGGAGCTGCTCCAGCTTCTTCCCGGTGGCTCCACTTGGGCAGAGCAGGGCAGGTGACAGCAGCACTGGGAGGAGTGGCTGATAAATTCTGAGGTGGCTCTAGCCTCCCCTGAATCCCTTGTCCAAGTGCTGCTGCCACCCACCCCGCCCCACCTGGCCCAAGCACAGCCACCGGGAAGAGGCTGGAACAGCCCTGGCCCTGAGCACACAGCTGCAGCCCACCCTTTCCCTGCACACAGATCTGGGAGGGGCACATGCCCCCCATGCCTCCCTGGGGGTGCACACAGAAGTGGGAGCTGCCCCTTTCACACACCCCAGATGAGCCACTGGGTCTGTCCTGCGCCATGCTCCTCACCCTGCTGGGCTTCTCCTGCCCCAGCCCCAGCCCCACTCCCTCCTTCAATGCAGGGGGCTCAATCTGCCCCCTAAGCCCCTTCCCTCTCCCATTCCCCTTCCCCCGCCCGCCAATTTACCAGCTGGACACAGCTCCCCACGCTGCTGGCCTGCAGTCCCGGCTGTGTGAATGCTGCCGCTAACGTAGCATTTACTGGCAACATTATCAACCATATCAGTCAAAAAAGGCCGATTGCCAATAATGTCAATTTTTCTTTTATCGGTACGGATATGATACAGACCAATGTATCACTGCACTTCTAGTAGCAGCAATCCAAGGGGGCAGCAGCAAAGGTACAAGGCTGCACCTTGTAGCCCAGACATTTCCCCTTCCAGGTCAGGGTCTTATATGGGAAAAGGTAAGAGGTTGGCTGACCTACACTGGCTAGTGGTGGCAGGAAATGGGCATATGCTTCGGTTCAAATGAAGTGTTCTGGCTACTTGTATCTGGCCCAGTGTTCTGTTGGGGAATTGGGCTGAGCTGCTGGTTTTAGTGTTTTACATTATACTCATTGGAAAAATCAGTCCAACTCTGGCAGCCAGATACATGATTTTCTATGTATTCTCAATTTAAGCAACATTAAAAACTGTGCAACTTGGCAGTATATTTGAACTCTGACCATTTTTGAAGTACAACAGTCACTCTAAGGAGACTTAATCCTCAGCCAAGAGTTAGTTTAACTTCTGTCCCCAATTTTTAAGCAACTCATAGACTCTAGTATTTATTACACCCCATTACATATTCTTCAGATTATTTAAAATCTGAGGCTAATTGAATGTATACAATGTTCTAAGCCTTTTGTGAAAGCAGCGCGGAATCTTCAGGATTTAAAAAAAAAAAATTTAGAAATATTTAGGTGGACTAAATCATTTATCTGTAAGGGGTCTATCATATTTAGCATTTATTACCTGCAGAGTGATCCTTCTCTGGAGGATCCACTTATTAGGAAGAAAGGTTCTAAATAAATGCAGAAATTACCATGGTGATTATATCTTACATAACTTCATAAACATTTACTCAACAGGGTCTAGTCCTTCAACATACCCATGTGGGCAAGTCCATTCAGGTAACAGATGCAACAAGGGCAGGTGTCTGTTAGTGCAATTTAAAATGACAAAGTTTAGTAACTGAAAGATTTTGAAGAATAGTGTCAGTACATACATTTTAGTTTACATGCTTTTGCAAACTATTTACCATGACTATTGCCTTGAGTTTTTCTAGCTACCCAGTGGACAGTTCATATGGCGTTGTCCCCCCAAATTGATCTCAAGATGGCTTTACTTCTGGTGTTAATACTGATGTGGATAGCCACACATTTATTTAAAAATATGTATGCACAACAACAACAAAAAAAATCACATTTTCTCTCTGCAATAAGTCTTCCAAACAAAATCTTGCATGTCATTTGTTTTTTTAAAGATACATGAATAGTAGAGCTGTGCAAAATTTCATCCGCTGTTTTGTTTCAACGCTGTTTCGACTCGTTTCAAGCTCAGAACAGCGAAATCGAAACAAAATGAAGGGCTTCGAAACAGCCTCGAAACGAAATGAAATGAGGGCAGTTGAAACATTTTGAGTTTCAAAGCTGAAGCTGGGCTTGCCTGCAGGGAAACAGAAAGTAAGGAAAGGGAG
>NW_005841991.1:1758535-1788706 GCF_000455745.1 Alligator sinensis
CAAGAGCGGGAAAGGACTGCTTTGATATTGACTGTGTAGATGACCAGTGACTGTGATCCTTCCCTGAGGTCCCTTCCAATCCCAGTGCTTTGGGGTAGGGATGGAAAAACAGCATAAAAACAGCATGGTTTGAACTGGGCTGCTTTCTGCCTTGGGGCCAGTTACTGAGCTGTCTTCCAGAAGCTCAGCAGTGTTAGACAACAAAGCCTACCAGTCATTTCCTACTTGCTAGTCTAGCAAGTGGGATTCAGCAATACCTTTTGCTTTGTTTCTATACCCTTTTATTTTATTATTATTATATTTATTGATTCCTTTCAATTTATTCCTCCCTCAAAATCCTCTTTTTGTTTAGTCTGTTTTGATTCTTTTCAAATCTGTGCTCTCTCTCACAGTGTGCATTCCATTCACTGAGTAGGGAAGCACAGCATAATTGTATTGCATATTATAATATATAAATGTATGTATGTATGTATTTTCCTATATAAATTCTATATTTGTATTTTATTACATAAATACATACAGACATACAAACAAATATACATAACATAAATACACACATATATATATATATACCTACTACCTAGGAGGTTGATGAAGTGCAGTCCATAGGCTCATCTGTGAAAAGTAGTTTGTAAATTCCCTTTGAGGATGAGGCCTGAGAGACTGGAAATGGGTAGTGTTCTGTTCTCGTCTTTGATAGATTTTTGGTGTGCACTCATTCTGGTGCGCAGTGGTTGCTTGGTGTCTCCACATATTTTCCATCAGGGCACTTGGTGTACTGTATATGTATTGTATTGTGAAGATATCTCCATACTGAAGATATTGTTGGTGGGTTTTGCATGTCTTATCATGGCATGGCCTAGATCCATTTGGTGTGTTTCGGGCTGTAGAAAGTTGGCTTCTGGTGATGAGGTTAGTGAGGTTCAGTGCTAGTTTGAATTTACACATCACTTTTCACAGATGAGCCTATGAACTGCACTTCATCAACCTCCTAGGCACAGAAGCTCCTACAACCTGCCAGACATCTGACTCCCCAGGCACCTCTCCACTTTTACCTGCACTGCTACATCCCCCTCCCCCCACAGCCTGTCCCTCACCCCGACACCTCCATTTCTATTTTCAGTGACTGGCTTTCTTGCCTGCTTTGCACACCAGCCTCTGACTTCTTTACTATTCCTTCGATCCACATCCAGGAACAGCAGACACACAACTGCAGGCGCTTCCTCAGCCTGACAAAAGGTTTTTCAACCCGAAACCTTGCTAAGATATATTTCTGTAATTATTCAGTTGGTCTACTAAAATATACCAGATTAGATTGACCCAAAGAACCTTGTCGACCAGTGCCATGTCCTTAGACCAACACCCCAAGCACCTGTCCCTCGTCAGCTGACCGGAAGGACGCAGGGCCCTGGGCACATCTAAGTCCCAGGGCTGGGGCTGGCAGGGAGAGTTATCTGGCAGCTGCTGGAGAAGAAGCTCCTGCAGGAAAGGGAAGGAAGGCTCTGTGACAGTTTGGCTGCCTGAGATGCTGCTGGTGCTAGTGTGCTGCTTACTAAGTTATTACCTGCTGTTATTTAAAGTGGTGGATCACGCTGAGATTATAGGGGAGGAGGAGACCTCATTGGGACATACTACTGTGTTGTGTAGAGGCCCCAGGGCCAGTGAGTGCATGCCTTAACACACATACAAAGTCACGTGTCCTGAGTTCTACTTGTCAGCAGCTTGAGGTAGTTTTCAGAATCCCCTGAACCTATCTCCTTGAAACTTGGCAGGCTTCATGCCCTCAAAAGGGGCTACCATCTCTGCTGTTTTCATCCAAATCCGCCAAAAAATGATAAAGTTCCATGCTTCCCTATTATAGCCTATGGGCAAAACGTCAAAACAGCATTGAAACAGCAAAACAGTTTCAATGAAATTAAACGGAACAGTGCTTCGAAATGAAACAAAACTTGAAATGAAACACTGTCCCATCAAAACAGCAAAATGGAAGTCGAAACAAAATGGTGCTATTTCACACAGTCCTAATGAATAGCAATAAGCTTACTGTTTTTATTTTATTGCTCAACATTTTTTGGTATTTTCCCAGCTCTATGCATAATAAAATATATGAAGAGTAAACAGGTTTGAAAAAAAATCAGATCATACTATAAGGACACAGAAACAGATGCTAGATTGGTATATTTATTGTCTTTATTACTTCATTTTTATAGTTTATAACAATATGGTAGTCAAAATGCAAGTGCAAGCTAAAATTTGAAAGCAGAAATGTAATGGATTCCTAATTTAAACTTTTATTCATTCATATACTATCATAATGAATGCAGGCAAAATAGCTGAATTACAGATTACAAACTATGTCACATTGACAAAGCATAAGCAGGTGACTAAGGAAAACTTGTAAATCAAACTAATTTTTTTACATGAAATATTTGCTTTTTAATTTTTAAATTAAAATATAAAAAAATAACAATTTAAAGAATGTACCTACATATAAATACAGTATGTCTAGTACTATATAGAGTAGTATATAGTATATATAATGTAAAAGACACATGTAGATGGTAATTTAATAAGAAAGGCAGAGATCTTTAGAAAGATAAATTAAGAATATTCAACAACATGTCCATGTAATATTTAAATATCCATTTAGCATTTAGAATATTTAAGGAAAATTAACAAGGAACAGTAAAAAGATTTGTAGGTGTGAGCAAACTGAAAGTTAATATAGTATCTTATTTTTATTCTTATAAGAGAGCAGTCCCCATGTAAAAACAAATGTCCTTCACAAAGTTGTAATCTGTACCTCACTTTTGTATTCAGAGCTGATTAGGTTAGTGACACGACCTCTTGTTTTATTGTGAACTTTAGTCCAATTCTCAATGTCTGGAAAACGTTTTTTAAACTATATTTCTAGTTATCCACATGCTACCATATCTAGATATTTCTTTAAAAAAAAACCAAGCAAAACATTTTAAAATAAGCTTCTATTAAAACTACAGTAACAGTCTAAAAAATGTCATAGATAATTTTTCTTACTCCATGGCATTCAAATTATATACTGTGTATGGGCAAATAATGTCTTAATTGCTGGCAAAGTTTAAGTCTACTTATATCACATGTCCTTGCAATCAGCACTGAAGCTGGCCTATGTGGACACGAAAGAAAAAACTAGAATCTAATTGATTCTCTCAAATTTACACACTTCAGGTGAACCAGAAGTCAGTAGCTATCACGTTAAGTAAAACCAGCAGCTGCAACTGGAAGACATATGTTGAAGATTTTGTGGGTATTTTAAACATTTTTCAAATGACAAAAACTTTAAAAAAATCTTCATATACAAATTACAGCATTTTGCTAAAGCAAGAATGTTTTGCATGCACAGCATGAACAAATAGACCAAGCAATTCATAATTCTTGGCCCAGTGGGCTAAGCTGTAACATTTACTATTAAAAGCTGTCATAATGAAGAAAGATAAGTGGGAGAGAAAAAAACACCCAACAAAAACCAAAAATACTTTTAAAAAATTGCAAACCGTGTAAAGAGTGTACCTGCCTAGGGACTCTCACAGTACTACAAGGTTCCAAGATTATTAAATAGCTTCTTCCCTTCCCTACTACTGACCCTCAGAAAACAAATTTGTTACTGTGCTCAACTTCTCCAGTCTAAAGGGCCAGATGAGTAGTGTGGAATCAGTCCAGAGGCCTAATCTAATATGGGGTAGGTCTATGGGTGCAGTCCTGCACAGCGACGTGATTGTACATCTGAATTCTACCACAACATGGCCCCATGTGCCAGATCTATCTGAGAAGCAATTACACGCCAGAGTGATTTGGCATGTGGGTCATGTCCTCTCAACCAGCAAGGCTCCCCATGCATGGTTCAAGAATTTCGGCATTGGGGGAGCAGTGGCAGCTCTGGGAGCAATTAATGTTGCTACTGCTCCCCCACTGACAAATATGCAGACCTCTGGAGAGCCCCACGGGCCAGACAAAACATGTCTGTGGACTGGAGATTGGGCACTATTGCTGTAAGACAAGGGATTGAAAATTTACACACATTAATGGAAAAAAATGCAACTCCAGGAGATCTGTCGTAACTCATACAGTGAACTCAGTTATAATAATAGTTGTTTAAGAAAGATGATGTATAAAGGCACATACTATTTTAAATGAACTTGTATCTGACCCCAAAATAAATCAAAACCTTTGCAGATTCAACTCAAGGTTTCCACAGATATTAAGAAACTAATACAATCTGCATAATTAAAGACACTAATCTGAATTTTAATTGAAAGTATTTTACATCTGGCCTCTGTCAGGCTTAAAAGGAAAACAAGATAACTTAATGAATGATGAAGATCACAGAGTGATGTCTTCAAAGAAATTATTTTAAAATAATTACATGTATATTTTATTGCGGCAATCATTTTTTTTTTTAAAGAAAGCAAACCATAATTCATTGTACCTGATTATGCAGTGAAACAAGTTGTCCTTAATAGTTTACAATGAACCGATGGCATGGCTTTTATAGAGCTTGTGACAGGCTCAGGTATTCTGCCTTCCACAGGTTCCAGTGCCCCTAGGGCCAGACTGGCCTGCCCATGCTCTCGTCTCCTCTATCTCCTGTCTCTCAGCTGCCATGACTCGATGTTGCATATAGGAAAGAGAGGCTGCCCATAGGGGCTGGGGTGACCTATTCCTTGGTGCCTTTTACTTCTCTGTCCACATCCCCATAGGTGTACTTCCTCCTTAAAGGGACTTAGTGGCCTTAGGGTGTAGAATCATGAGCTCCAGCTGCCCCTGTAGTCATGCCTCTGCCTCACAGATGACTCATTTGCCCCTTGTAAAGAATCTCTTGGTCCCAAATAGACAGTAGGCTCCTTAGGCCCCAAACCCTTGCCCAGGCTTCAGTCTTCTCAGCTTTTGCCCTTTTTATATGACTGAACCCCCTCAGTCCAGGTCCACTGCCTTGGACTCTGGGTTCCAGGGCCCCGATCCCACATGTCTCTGATCAAAGCTAGTCTTTACACAGAGTACCCCTGGCAACCTGCCCTGTGGTCTCTGGACCTTCCCTGCAGCCCCACTTCATCCTCTGGACATAAACTTAAATAAAGAAAAGAAAACCAAGACACAAGGGGTTAACCATAAAGGTTGTAACTCCAACTCAACCCCCTCAAGTCTACAACTAATGTCATCATCATAAGGCGTGGCCTCAATTCCCCCAGCCCTAGGGTACCTCCTTTCCCCCCGGCAGCCCGTTCTGCTTCCCAGCTTCCCCCTGCAGCCTGTAGGCCTGGACTAAGAGAGTGGGTTTATATGCAGCCAAGCCACGCCTCTTCCGGTCAGCTGACTGTTGCCCCAGGAGATGTGCCCAGCATTTCCTACTTAGCTTAATAAGCTGTCAGGCTGTTCTTACCCTTCAGCTTTCCCAAGGTCATTAGCAGGCCCAGGCCTCAAGACTGGAGTTCTTGTTGGGGCTGGCCGTTGAGGCAGTGATCCTGCAAGCTACAAAAGTCCTGCTCCTGCTTCGATTTCAGTTAATAGGGCTAGGGTTCCCTGTTACAGTTCTAAATATTGCACAGGGCAAACGACCCTCAGACTGGATTTTGTTGTTAATCAGTTTGCTCTGAATACTCAGTTTACTCTGAATGCCTTTTCAGGTAGAAGTATGTAACTGGACACTGCCCCTACTTTCCCTTTTCCCCATTCCTGAACTGCAGCAGCTTTGCTGCTCAGTTGGTACAGTAGGAAGTCTCCTTTTCCCCTTACTTCCTAGCACAGCTGTTGGGACCAATCAAAATCTACCCTTAGTATGGAAGGTGTGGTGGTTTGCCCAAGGGGGAACCTAAAATTGCTACTTTATTATTTCACCTGTTTCTGAACACAAATCAGATCAGAGAATAGAGTCAATGTTCTGTCCCCTCACTCCATATCTGACCCCCAAAGAAGGGGAAATGCGGCTCTGCAGCCTGCTCTCCACAGTGGCCCTGGCTGTGCTTAGCTGTAACAGTTTAGTGCATTTTAAAGGAAGCATGCGTTGTACACACTAGACTTCACGTGTGTTTAGGAACCTAACAAAATTGTGATTACACGATTTTTGCAGAAACTACAATTTTAGGCAGGCTCCGCATAAAAAGCGTGGACTCGCTGCAAAAATAAATAAACAAACTTACTAGCAAGCAGAGAAAAGTGTAGGGGAAGCCCTGATGCTTTGGAGCATGGGGGAGTGGGGAAGGCAGAGGAGGAAGGGCAGAGGAGGAAGGGCAGGGTGGAGAGGGCAGGGAGTTGCGGGGGACTGGGCTGCTCACAGCAGGCTACTGACCACAGCCCCACCCCACTCCCCATCCTCCCTGCCACTCCCCTCTCCCCTGTTACCTTCCTACCCCCTCCAACCTTTTCCCTGCCATGCTCCAAGACTACAAGGCTTCTCACACACTTTCCTCTGTTTGCTGGTTAAGTTCATTTATACTTTTTTGCAGCAAGCTTGCCAAAAGCACAAATCCCACCTCTTGGGGATGGCCCCAAACTGTGGCTTATTTACCCTGATTAAGTCCTGGGGAAGCCATTAATCCACACTTAATTGCATGTGGATTAATGGCTTCCCTGGGCTTAATTAGGGTAATTAAACTATGGTTTCAGACCATGTGGCTATCTGTGGGGAAAGGCTGGACTGCCAGGGCCACTCCGCCAATAAGAAGCACAGGGGTGGGGGGGGTGAGGGGGGCACCCCACTCAGCCCGCAAAAATGGTGGCCGGCCCCAGGATCTGCCCGTGAAATTGGCCAGCTCCTTAAGCTTGATAGACACCTATGTATGTTTGCTAATATCACATTAATACATCTTGTCTTAGATAAAATCACCAGTGCCAGTTCCAAGCAATTAAAAAGTATGAATCAGGCCTCTCCAAAATTATTTACATTAGAAACTTGAACATTTTTAAAAATGACAGTCAAGGCTGTCACATTTACATGACTCCAGGAGCAGGTAGCTTAAGGAAGATGCACCAAATATTATGCCAGTTTTTAATTCTGAATGTATAACCCCAAGTATATCACTTCATGGAGAAGCCAAGTCGAAAGCATTCTTAACTTAATCTAGTTTAGTTATGCAGTATAAATAACCTTCATGTACTTGAAATATACTTACAATGATCATTTTTATTTTCAAGTCTCTCAATGACATTTTGGCATTTACCTAAACACAAAAGCTACTCCCCATATTTATATATTTTGCCATCAAAAACATCACTACAAAATGAAGCTGAATTGTCTGAGCTGATCAGAACATGAGAAACTGTCAATCAGTAATTTTACTGTATGATAATCTCTACATTTTTATTGGACAATATCAGCAGAATGCACCATTCCTATGTTTATGAAAAAGGTCTCTCTTAACTTTGCCTTTAATACAAAAGATAAAAAAAATCTTTTCTTTTTTAAAAAATTAGGTGTACCAATAGCAACGTCTAGAGGGTGCTCTTCTTACTTATGATGATTCTAATATATAGGGCTTTGCGAAACACCGTTTCATTTCAACATCCATTTCAATGTTTCAAAGGGTCAGTGTTTTGTTTAGTTTTGAAGCACTGTCCTGTTTTGTTTCGTCGAAACTGTTTCGCTGTTTTGACGCATTTCGACATTTCATCCATGGGCTATAATAGGGAATCATGAAAATACCTAAAACTTTGTCCTTTATTGAGCCTGCCAAGTTTCAAGGAGATAGGTACAGAGGTTTCTGAGAAACTGCACCTCAAACACTTCAAAGCAAAACTCCTGACACTCCTCCCAGGGGTGCAAGCCCCCAGATCTGTGCGCTGGATGAGAGGAGGCCTAAGCCCAGTGCCAGGGAAGACTGCTGCTGCCGCTGGTCCCAGGAAGCAATGGCAGCCTCCTCTCATCCGGTGTGTAGATCCGTGGGCTCGCACCCCTGGGAGGAGTCCGGCACAGCCTGACAGCCCTCCCAGGGGTGTGGGCCCCTGGATCTGTGCGCCAGATGAGAGGAGGCTGCCATTGCCTCCTGGGACCAGTGGCAGCAGCAATCTTCCCTGGTGCTGGGTGCAGCCCGTGCCCAGAGCTGGTCCCAGGAGGCAGAGGCAGCCTCCTCTCATCCGATACGCAGATCCGGGGGCACGCACCCCCAGGAGAAATCTAACACTTTTGAAATATTTCAAGTGCCCTCGTTTAGTTTCAAAGCTGTTTTGAAGCCTTTTGTTTCATTTCAATTTTGCTGTTTCAAGCTTGAAACTTGTTGAAACAGCTTGGAAACAAAACAGCTGGTGAAATTTCACGCAGCCCTACTAATACATACCTCAGATTTTGGTTTTTCGTTGTTTGATACAATTAATTAATGAAAAATGGTTAAAAGCAAGTCAACAAACAGCAGCACAGTAAATACTTAAGGAATTTTTTGAAAAATCTTTTTAGTTTTATAATAAATAAAAGCAAACACACAAACATTTCTAGTAGAAAAATGAGTAAACAAAACCTTCAATACAAAAATTGTTGTAATCTGAGTCAGATTTCTTGTACATTTTTCATTATGAAGATATGAGTCACTGCTTTGTCCCTGATATATTCTGATAACATGAGACTGGGTTCTGACCCAAGCTATATATCCATGAAGGAGACTTTAAGAGGATATGAAATGACTCTTATTCCTCTAGGTGAGTTAACTACAGCAAGGGGCACTACGCAAAGGGAGATCACCCTCCACAAGGTTTGAATTCTCTTCCTTTTGGGGGAAGGCATAGAATAAGGGGTGGAGATTGGCTTTATTCTTTTATTTGATTTTTCACATACATGTGTAGATGCACATAAATGTAGATGTTCTAAACCAGGTGAAATAATATAGCAGCAATTTTAGTTTGGGGGAGGGGACTTAAGATATTTTTAAAGTAGCATTTTGGAGCTAGTATAAGACTTTATGTAAATGTTTTCAGCTTTGTGTGAAACTATTATTTTTCTAAAGAAAAAATAGTTTAAATTAACAGATTCCTTCAATGCATATTCAGGAATGTTATTTCATTCAGGTTCTACACTAATTTTAAAGTAATATATAAACCATGATGAGTAGGGCTGGGAAAGCAACAGGATAAAAATGCATTTTTGCTGCTGTGGAGATCATGGGTGATAAAGGCCTATTATTCATAAACTATCCTGCAGCAATGTGTATTTCAGTTATTAATCTTTTGAACAATCAGTGACACATCATCATAAGTAAATAGCCCAACTAAGATTGCTGATTGCAATGGTAGCAACTCCCCTCGCTCAATTTAACTGAAATTTGAACAGTTGATTTAGACTGGGCTTCTGATTTGAAGCCAAACTGTCCTTTCATATAAGACTTCAGACATGTCTTTGAAGGACTAATGTATCATTGGACATATCTGTATCATTTTTACAGCTACATCATGAAAATAAAAATGAGAATTCCTTTTCTGCCCTTAAAATACTAACCATATTCCTAAACTTTCATAGTATTGAGCAGTAATGTTTTCATTTTCCATCAAGGTTCATATCTTTCAAACAGTTATTCAGCCTAGCCTTCCTTTTTATCACCACTTGCCAGAGAGTATTCTGTGTTTATGGAATAACCACAATATGTTAGTGCTTTCCAGACATTCAAGAAGGGATGCTCCATGATTCAATGAACCAACTCTCTAAAGACAGGCAGATAGACAGATGATAGGGAAAAAAGGAAACAAAACAAACAAACAAAAAGGCCTGCAAAGTTGATTAAAAATGCTGGAAGTAGCAGGGTGGAAGCTGGTCACGAAAACAAGCTTACATATGCTAACAGAAACTTAAATACAACAGGGTAGGGAGAGGTCTTGCAGACAAACTCTGGGAGACAGTATCATGCACTCAGGATGCATGGCAGAAAAAAAACTATTGCGAGAAAAGCTGACAAATTAGCCAGGTAGGAAACAAGAAAAGAATACAAGCAAAGAGATAGTTATGTATTTTCTTTCATAGTTTAGTTCATCTTTTATAAACTTCTTCAATTTCTTAGCTGTTATATAATGATTCCTATTGTTACTAGGACAAATGTGGGTGCACGCATGCACATACCTCACCCCCCTCTATCAGTGGTCCACTGTGGAACTTGCCTTCACAGTGGAGTTCAGTTGAAGGATAGTGGTCTGCACCTTTCATAGAGGGCATCCTTACAGAAGTATACATTCCCTGCTGTGAATACTGGAAATACAAATCAAATTTTTGCTTAATTTTTCTAATTATTTTTTTCTCACATTAGAATTTATGAAGCCATTACAACAGAAAATAGGTCCTCCTTCAAAATGAGGCTCAGTACTTTACACATGAGGATTTTCATAAATACTATCATATGTCCAAGACCCACTTCTTCACTGGCACTCCAAAATACCCGTTATCCAAATTTTCAGGTGGTGCCCTCCTTTCAATCTATACACAGTTTTGTATATCCTGAATATTCTACCACCTGTTCCTTTACTGCCTACATTTTTTCTTTCTGTTTTTATTGCTTTTCTCTGATTTATCCAGATTCTTTATCATTTTGTGTACTATTCATGAAACGTTCTATCTTTGACTCTGGAAAGAACAGCATCTCATGCTTTAGAGTTCACTGTTGTAAAGACATATAATTTCAGAACCCTGTCAGAATTTTTTGAAGAGAGATAGTACTAAGACAATTTGTTACCAAGAACATATCACAAAAAAAAATTCTTTAGTTTAACTTTTGATTCCCTTTTCTCTTGCCACATTCTGGTTCAGCTAAACTTCAGGAATCAAAATAATTATCTTACCAGAAAAAAATTAAATACAACTCCAAACAACTTAAAAACTCATTTTTCAGTTATTCTCCCCAGGTTTCCCTCTGCATACCAATTTAATCTTCTCCCTCATCCACACACTGAAGGGCAAGTTAATTATGTGTGAATCTACTTTCATGAATATATCATCTTGTAAGATTCTCCATTCTGTAGCCTGAATGCCAAACTGGTGATGCATAGGTAAACTTTCTTTTCTTTTTTAATACTCTTTAGGCAGCAGTAGCAGAGTAGAACATGAACCAAGAACCCTGCTGGCCATTGCCCACAGGTATCTGTTTGTTAAAAATAGTGTCCTCTGAATGTTCTGTTTGGTTGCTTTCAATGAAAAGAAAAAAACTCATAAATGCTGATTTAAACAAATCAAACTGTATTCAAGTCAGTCCCCAAATAGATTCTATTGTAGAAGCTAAGGCAACTTGAGACGCCAGTGACGATATACTTCCTGTCTCTAGGGCTAGGGACAGAAGTTACACATAAACTAGTTTAAGTGATCAGAAATTAATTTAAATCTGTAACAGAACAGAAGTTCAGTGCACATTAACCAGTTTCAAAATGGCCGAAACTGATTTTAGATAAACCTGGTTGAATGTAGGTTGAACCTACTCCCTCCACCATTGCGGACCATTGTACAGGTTTGTGTGCATCTATCTTGTTTCCCTCTCAGCGCTGCAAACACCCTCCCTCCCCTTTCTCCCCCACCCCGGGAGTTAGTTGGCTAACACTGCATTTTCTGTAACCTAGTTGCATTCCCCTCCTTACCCCCACCCCTCTCATGTTAGTCCCTTGCTCGGGTGTTCTGTATTTCCCTCGTGGCTTTGTCATCTTTTTGGTTTAATAACTCTTAACATCTACTAATAAAATTAAATCTGTCTTAACGGATTTGGGTCAAACTGGTTTATGGAAGTTCTGTCCCAGACCTCTTCTTGGTTTAAGTTAAGTCAGAGTCCCCCAGCACTGCAGCATGCTTTTGAGCCCTGGGCTGGGCTGTGCTGTGCTGTCTGTCTTTAGCCGGGGCAGGGGCAGAGGTTGACCAGACGCCGGATGGCATGGCCCCCTGAGGTGAGGAGCAGGTTTATTTGGCCTCCCTCCCCTTTCCCTTTGGGGGACCACAGCTGGGGTCTGCCTGGCTGGGGCAGAGCCGCCCGTCAGGGTCCTTGTCGCTTTAGCAGCAGGGGCAGGGACATGGCCAGAGCTGGCCAGCATGGCCCTGCCATCCGTTCGCCTCACTCAGGGCTGAGGCTGGGGCTGCAGAGCTAAGCCGGGCCAGACCACGGGCACTGCTGAGGGTAGGCGTGGAGGGGTCAGACCAGGCTGGACTGCGGGGGCAGGGCCCTTCCCAGCCAGCTGCAGTGTGGGCTGGGGCCATGGGAGCTGTGTGACTGGATTCTCTTGGCTTCCCACACCCAGGCTGGACTGGGGCGGTCATGGAGCTACAGCTGACTGGGAAGGGTCCTACCCTCACAGCCTGGCCTGTACACAGGCGGTGGCTGGCCAAGCAGGGGCTTAGAGGCAACGCCACTGCAGCTGCAGGCAGGCATCTTGGCAACTGGACTGGTCGTACTGGACAAGTCCTTAATGTTCACAGCTGCCTGGGCCAGCTTGGAGGTGCCAGCGGGCCCAGAGCCTAGGAGCTGCCTGCCATGGGGGCTTGTGTGCCCGCAGCCACCACCACCATGTCCCCTGCACAGTGCCTGCTCATCTATCTCATGTACCAGCTACACACGGATGAATAAGCACCATGCAGGGGGGACAGTGGCTGTGGGCACACAAGCCCCTGCAGTGGGCGGGGGCTGGGCTCTGGGCCTGCCGGTGTGCCCTCAAGCTGGACTGGGTAGCCATGGGCACAAAGAACTCATCCTACCCAGCCAGTCCGGCTGACAAAGTGCCTGCCCACCGCTGCAATGGTGTCGCCTTTGCACTGCGGCCTGGCCAGCTGCCTCCTGTGTGTGCCAGGCCAGGCTGTCATAGAGCCATAGTTGGCTGGGAAGGGCCCTGCCCCTGTGGCCCAACCCAGGCTGGTGCTGCTATCTGCCTGTCTCACCTGGGGCCAAGCCAGGCTGGCTGCAGGCACTGCTGAGGCCAGGCATGGAGCGGCCAGCCTTTCCCAGATGGCTGTGGCTCTATGAAAGCCTGGCCCAGCCTGGGCACAGGGAGTCGGGAACAATCTGGACGCACAGCTCCCATGGCCCCAGCCTAAGCCACAGCTGGCTGAGAAGGGCCAAGCCCCCGCAGCTCAGCCGGCCCCTCTGCACCTGCCCTCAGTAGCACCTGCGGGCTGGCCCAGCTCAGCCCTGCAGCCCCAGCCCCAGCCTCAGCCCCAGGTGAGGTGGGCAGATGGCGTGGCCATGCTTGCCAGCTCTGGCAAAACCCCCTGCCATGCAAGTGGACAGCAGGGCAGAAAGCCAAGTGTGCGGGCCGACTTCCGATCTCGCCTGGGTCGCCATGTGCGAGCTCTCTCCCGATCCCATTTGGGTCGCCATGTGCGAGCCGGGGGCAAGCCGGGCCCGTCTCTTGTGTGTACACAGGCTGTGGCCGGTAGCCCGGGTACACGGGGTTGGAGAAAACCGCGGTGCGGTATGGCACGCTCTAGCTAGAATCAGTCACGGAGGCATAATGGTTGATTGAAAAGATTATTTACTTACACCCAAGGTGGTCGCGGTGTAGGCTGGTCAGCTTTCCAGGCTCAGCTCCGCTTGAGTTCTCGGTGGAGGACTCTAATAAACTCGGTTCCTTGACCCCGGAGTGATTCAGGCTCCGCGGGTTCAAGAATTCGTTCCCACGGAGCAGCTGTATCTCCGTGAGTGTTACTCGGTTCCCAGGTCCCCTGGAGCTGTTAAACTCCGTGGGCTCGACAATTGGGTCCTTAGGATAGGGATACGTCTGGGCTGTGATCGGCGACGGGGAGAGGCTAGAGGTTAGTTACCTCGGAGTCATTAAGGCTCCGAGGGGACGGTAAATAAGTCCCGTGGAGTTGTTGAAGCTCCGTGGGTTCGACAAATTAAACCTCTGTTGCCCTCTTAAGGAAAAAGCTGGGTTCGTATGGATATAGCTAGCCGCCACGTGTGCCTACATTAAGACTGGCAAATAATGTGGCGCAAATCCTAATACAAATGGCAGGGACTCCTTGCATCGCGCATTACTATAATGCAAAAGAAATGCACTATGCAAAGAAAGCTACAGAACTGACGGGAAAAGCTCCTGCACGCGGGTTCTCTGTTGCAGCAGAACACTCCACCGTGCAAAAGAGCTGCAATTTGGCAGGAACATGATTTAGCGATGCCGAAGCACACTCAAACAAAAAACCCCACAACTTTGGGTTGCGACACCAAGCAGATCGCAGCTGGGATCCCCATGCCCATGCCTAAGAGGGGAGACAGGGGAGTTTAATTCCCCTCCATGCCCCCCCTTCACCTGAGATGCTGCTCTGGCCAGTGTCTGGCCATGCCCCACCCCAAGGACAAACATAGCAACAGCTACTTCCCCCTCCTCATCCAGGCACACCCCTGCTGAAGGCCAGGGTGGGAGTTTAAACCCCTCCTAGCATCATACTCTGCATCATACTCTGGCCTACCAGAGCCTGGCCACACCTCCCACCCCCCAGGTCAGCTTCTCTCCAGCCTTGTGGCTGCTGCTGAAAGGAAGGGATGTCTCTCTCTAGCACCCCTCAGCTTCTAGCCGGAGCAACTGCAGGCATATGGCTGCATATCCGGAATCAAAGTGAATGTCTATTCACTTGCAAATCGGTTCAATCTACACAGGTTAGGCTAACCTGCAAAGATTGAATCAATTCAGGCTTGGGCTTTTTGAATGTTTGTACTTAGCCTACAGCTCCACCTCTTTAGCAGCCAAGCTATTAGGGAGAGGAATCCCCAGCTGAAATGGAAGTGGGTCACCCTTGCTCCAAAGGCCAGATTCTGAATGGGATGGAATTGGCTATGGCAATATAAAACCGAGTTGATAATTGTAGATTGTATATGATAACAGACTAAAATATAAGACGACAATAACAGAACTTTTGGTCAAGATGTTAATACAATGGGGGCATGTCTACCTGAGGTTTACTGTGAAGCTAACTTATTAGCTACACAGTAAATATTGTGTGCTTACACCTGTTTCCCTATTAGGCTGGAGTAAACTAATTAACTCTGCAGCAGGATAGTACTTGCCAGCTGGCTAGCCCCCACACTGAAGCATTCTTGTGCCCCAGCCAGCCCCTGTACAGCACTTGAGCTGGGGGGAGCATCCCTGGGCTGGCAGGCTGACCCCCAGGACCTCCCACCCACCACAGGTGCTCCAACCTGGTTCAATGTGTTGCGGTGCCAGATGCACATTCAAATGGTGCACCTGGGAGCAATAAACGCTGGAGCAATAAGTTCCAGAGTTTATTGCTTTGCATTAATTGCACGTGTAGATGCACCCTGGATGTATAAATATGGATTTAGAAGCTTAATTTAATTCCCCAAATACACCTCCCAAACTCCTAACAGTTCCTATTGTTACTGGGAGAGTATGTTCTAGTGAAAAGGATACTGTACACAGAGTCAGACCTAGGGGGGTGGGTTTGGCCCTGTCACCAACTTGCCTTATGACCTTGTTAAGTCATTTAATTATTCTTTGCTTAGCTTTCCTGTCCAACAGTCTGCCTGTCCTATCTATTTACATTTTAAGCTCTTGCAAGCAAGGATTATCCCTCACTGTGTGGTCATACAGTGCCTACACACATTCAGCCTTACCTAATCTCAGCTGGGACCACCAGATGCCTCTGTAACAAAAATAGCAAACCACAATAACTGTTCATTGAAACTACCTTGCATGTGTCCTCCCAGATACACTAGCAACAAGGTATATATGATGGTATAAAAACATTCATCTGATTGTTAACCAGGACCAACTTTTACACTAAAAGTCCTTGGTAATCTCAGGACCACTCCTTCCTCCACAAAATTTACATAGGAGTTGCTCCTGGAGTTCTTCTATTTGTGTTCCCCTTCCCAGGTTGGACATAGCTGCGCTTAGCTTGGATGGAAGGAGTTTTGAAATCGTTCCTAAATACAGTGACCGGACTGTAACCAGGTTAGTCATCCCTTCCCTGGATTAAAAGTGTGTGCAAATGTTCAAATGAAACAATAGAAGTTAAGCAGTTCAGTTCAAGCAACTGAAAATCCTACTGATAGAACTGTATATAACAGAGGTGGGCAAAACACAGCCAAGGCATTTTGTCTGGCCCAGACCGGGTCCCTTGGCCCCGTCCAGCCCAGGTACAGGGGACAGTCTGGGCCACGGTGTGAGCGGCTGGTCTTGCCATCCCTAGGTACATTGCAGGGCTGGGGCAGCATGGCAGCTGGACTCCCATTTTCTGGCAGACCCAGCAGTGGCTCCTTCTGGATGCCACTCCTGACCTGGCCTTGCAACCTGGGCATGCTGGCTTGTGTGCCTACACCCACTCTTGGGGGCAGGACCCACATGGGTAGGGCACATGACTGGGTGGATGGGATGGGGCCACAGGCAGGGAGCAGCATCCAGGAGCAGAACGGGTAGGCGGGGTGGGGGATCAGGATTGCGGGGTGGTGACAGTCAAGCTGAGCCCGGGACTGAGCTGTGATCCATTGCCAAAAATCCAGAAATTTTGGCAGCAGGAGAGTAGCAATGAATGCTCCCATTGCTCCCCTCCCACCAAATTTTTGCCAGATGACACAGCTGTGTGGGCTGGGTGGTAGAATACCCCTGCTTCAAAAGAAGAAAACTAACCACCTTATTCTCATACCCACTGTCTTTCTAAATTCCGTCGTTTTTTTCTGCAATGATTGTTCTAAAGCCCAAACTTCCCTTTTGGTTCACATGAATAAAACCTGGCATTCCAGCCTTCATCTTGTGTCTTGAATGACCACTATAGTCTTTTCCTGTGCTCCACTATTATTCATTTGAAATACTGCTCCAAGGACAATGGTCCTGACTCATCTTTAACATGCATTCCTCCCATGAATACCCTTCATCCACTGCAGCAAACTCAAATGACTTTTCTTTTCTTTTAAGGGTTTTCCATGGTTGATAGAAAAGTATTTTATTTTAATTTTAAAAAGATAGTATTTTTATTCTTTAAAATGACATTTGTCTTTTAAATATAAACTTGTTTAAATGAAATCTAAATTGAATATAAAATATGTTAAAGCCTAAATTTATTACAGTTTCTTAAAACATTTAGATATAAAAATATGCTGAATCCCATAAACTCATAGAGAGGTAGGGCTAAAAGGGACCTTTATAGGTCATCTAGTCCAACCCCTTGCCTGAGGTAGGATCATCCCTATCCAAACCATCCTACATAAGAGCATAATTTAAACTCTTAGTAAAATTGCCATCTACCCTGACCCAACACTAGACAACATCCTAACTTGCCACAGGTAAAGCAGGATGACCATGGCAGCCAATGTCCTACTTCTGTAACAGTTGTTAATATGCACTCAAGAGACCTATGAGAAACTATCAGATACTGATTTACAGGTTATGTGACTTTTTACGTAAAGGAGGAACCAGTGGGGGGAAAAATTTAACTTCTGAGTTCAAGCTTTATAGATACTGAAAAACAGGTCACATAAAAAGAATCTGATCCTGTATGGGACCAATGCCTCAGCTACCATGTGCAAAAGACTGGAAAAACCACCACGTGTATGAGGTCCTAACCTATGACTAGTAGACATCTTCATATATCTCACCTTGACCATCTACTGAGATACCCTGACTGGCCTCAGACCCCAATCTGTTTCACTCTAATGGAGTTCTGATTTTTCGTAAACTTTTTTCTTCACTTAGATCTCAGTTACCATTCTGAAGCACTTGCTTGACACACACCATGAGCTCAACGTTAGCTGTCTAGTAAATAAGCAATGCATCATTCACCACATGCTAACATACTAAAACTAAAAAATGTAAATGAAAATTGCTTAAGTAAGTGTATACGGTTATAGCATTCCCTGTATGCAGCAAAAAAGTACCAAATCTAGCATAAAGGCTATATTAACTACATCTACATATTTTAACAGTTATCAGTCAATGAGACTATAACTGCCTTTAGAAAATAACTGAAGTACAAGTGAAAATGCTGATTAAAATTAATTATTTAAAATACTGACTTAAATTGCCTTTAGTTTAAATCAATCCACTGTGGGCCTCACAACTGACTTTTCCCTATTTGTCATTTCTTACATGTTACTGGAATGTTGACTCCCATCCCTAATCTGCCACCACAGCCAGCCTTCATCATTCATTTGTTTAGTTTCATTGTTCCATGCCCTGCATGTATGGAAGGAACCCCCTATGAATAGCCACAAAGTCAGCTCATTGTCCTCCAAATCCAGGCTCAAAACTTCTCTGAAGCATTATCTAGTAAGAATTCTGTTACACAGCTTGTGTACTATGATCACTGCTTGCAGTGTTTTGGTTTCAAAATCCATCATGCTTGTGCTACCCTGTGGTATAGCCGTATAGGTTGGAGCCATGTTGGTCTAAAGGCATAGGCAGACAAGATTATTCGGGTAAATCTGATATCTTTCATTAGACCAATTCAAGTACTTGGAAAAATTCTTCTTTGTGCAAGCTTTCAGGTACAAATACCCTTTGTCAGGCTGAGGAAGCATCTGCAGTTGGTCTATGCTCTTCCTGGATGGAATGAATAATAAAGAAGCCAGAGGTTGGTACGCATGCAAGAAACCCAGGAACAGCACAGACCAACTGCAGATGCTGCTTCAGCCTGATGAAGGATATTTGTACCCAAAAGCTTGCGCAAAGAAGAATTTTTCAAGCTACATGAGCTGGTCTAATAAAAGAGTTCAGATTCACACAAAGAACCTTGTCTGTTTGCAGTATAACCAGTATTTGTGTAGAAAGAAAGATTGGATCTCTCTCAAAAGTTCAGCATGGTGCTCCTTATAGCAAGTAGGGGTATTTGCTGAGTAATGAGAATTGTGTTCTCTCACTTGCAGGGCTAACCACCACTTATACACACACCAGTCAAAGTTCTAGTGATGAAGGGCTTGAGATAAAATAATGAAACTGTACCCATATTGCGTGTTGTACAATACAAAGCACTTCTACACTAAGTTTGATGTGATGATTATTAGCAGCAAATGGCTTCTAACCAGCTGATTGAAAATGTAACCTCTGTTAAAGAAGAGAGCACCAAATTGGTCAGAACAGAATTATAACTGTAAAGAACAGTGTTAAAGCAGCTTCTTCTAAAAGGGAAGATGCCATACAAAAAGTCCCATAGCTAACTAGTAAAACAAATACCCACACAGAGCTGCCAAAATATAAATGGCACAGAGGAACATGATTTCAGAGGTACGTGTCCAAAAGCGTATCAAAAAGAGACTAGGAAAATCAGGACTAGCTGTTAGTGTGCAATTCTGAATACCTCAAAGATAGGTAAGGGGAGCTTCTGAAGAATGTCCATGTGTAAGACAAGGTTCTTTAATATCAGTAACACTAGAACTTTTAGTCTGAAATCTTTGTTTTAGCCAAGGGCACCCCTATGTAGTTCACAGATATATTTAATGATTGCAGAGGGGGCTTAAGATGCAACAAAATACAGAGAGCTTAAAATGCGACAAGAAGTTATATGTAATATTAATACAAGTCCCTCAAATTGCAATGTTAGCATTTTATGGTTTCACTAGATAGCCATAGGAACAAATTGCTTAGCAACAGTGCTCTAAGAAATCAGTAAAAATCCCAGGCGAACGAATCTGATTAAAAAGCAGCCACAGAAGCTAATAAGAGAGACTTAATTCCTATCCTTCTTCAAATAATGATATCCCTCCCAGCCTCCCTTCTTACCTCCATATAATGCAATGATTCTAGAAAGAATTGAGCCATTCTTTGGAGCAGAAGCTCCAGAGCTCTGTGATCCATGCCTTGTTTTCACTATAGCTATTCTCCTTATGTGACCTCAAAGCAGCATTACACATAATAATGCCATTAATTTGATGTTAACAGAATCATTTTCTTACTGACCTCATACTCCTTCAGGTCTGAAAAAGCAATGCATTAGAGAAAAGAAAAAGGGATCCACCGTGTTCTACCTCCCCCTTCCCTAAACATTCTGGGACTATATACATTACATTGGACAATAAATAGAAACCGTCCTAAAAAAATTATTAATGTCACAATTATTTTGTTGAAGTTAGAACTGTAGGTATGTATTAATGTTGAAAGTATGTTACCTTTCCAAGAATATTTAAAAACTGCACTGTAAAATTGACAGGAAATCTAAGCATTTTAAGAAAGGAAATTCCCTGCTATAGAGTATACCCAAATCTACACTTTCTGTGATGCCAATTCATCTTAACCGTATTTGTTCCCCTTTTATAGAATATTCTTAGAGCTATAATTCAAAGGATTTTAAGAAGTTTGCTGGCTTAAATTCTAGACAGTTATTGATAAGTCCAACAGAAAAAGAGTTTATCAGTGAACACTAACTGGTGACTAGTTTTATGTCTTCATCTCTTTCCTTCCTCCTCCCCCCTTCTCTAACACACACACACACACACACACCCACACACACACACACACACACACACACACACACACACTGTCATGGATAAGAATGAAAAACTATGTATCAATGCACTTCTCTAGTCTAGTTCCTACGGTACATGGGTCACTGAAATCTGATCTACTGAGCAACCTTTCCTGTTGACTAGCCAATTTTTTCCCTCTAACTCTGAAGAAAGTTTATTCAACTCTGTGCTGATTCTTCACTTTTTTAGGAATATCTGTGGTCTGCTGTCCACATTCATAGAATCATAGAAAATTAGGTTTGGAAGGGACCTCAGGAGGTCATCCAGTCCAACCCTCTGCTCAAAGCAGGACCATCCCCAACTTAGATCATCCCAGCCAAAGTTTTGTCGAGCCAGGTCTTAAAAACTTCCAAGGATGTAGATTCTACCACCTCTCTGGGTAACCTGTTCCAGTGTTTTACTACCCTCCTAGTGAGAAAATTCTTACTAATATCTAACCTAAACTTCCCTTGCTGCAACTTGAGACCATTGCTCCTTGTTCTGTCATCTGCCACCACTGAAAACAGTTCTTTTGAACCCCTCTTCAAGTAGTTGAAGGCTGCCATTAAATCCCTCCTCAATCTTCTCTTCTCTAGACTAAATAAGCCTAGTTAGCTCAGCTTGTCCTCATAAGCCATGTCCCCCAGCCCCTCACCATTTTTGTTGCCCTCCGCTGTACCCTCTCCAATTTGTCCACATTTCTTCTGTAGTGGGGGACCCAAAACTGACCACAGCACTCCAGATATGGCCTCACCAGTGCTGAATAGAGGGGAATAATCACTTCCCTTGACCTAGTGGCAACACACCTACCAGTGCAGCCCAGTATGCTGTTAGCCTTCTTGTCAACAAGGGCACACTGCTGGCTCATATTCAACTTATTGTCCACTGTAACTCCCAGGTCCTTTTCTGCAGAGCTGTTGCTCAGTCAGTCAGCCCCCAGCCTGTAATGGTGCATGGGATTGTTCCATCCTAAGTGCAGGACGTTGCACTTGTCCTTGTTGAACCTCATGAGATTCCTTTTGGCCCAATCCTCCAATTTATCTAGGTCACTCTGAATCCTAGCCCTACCCCAGCATATATGCTACTCCCCACAAACTGGTGTAATCTGCAAACTTGTTGAGGATGCACTTTAAGCCACCTTCCAGGTCGCTGATGAACGCATTGAACAAAACCAGCCCCAGGACCAACCCCTGCAAGGGGACCAGGTCAGCTAAAGGTCCATCAATGTGCCATGGGACATCCTAAAGTTTTGCTGCCACTGCTCCTTATTCCAGGCTTTGAGCAAAAGCTGCTCCCACCAGTCCAGCATCACTGGTAATGCTCAGCAGTGACCAAGTGGCATCCAATAGCATGGCCACAACACCCCAGCTTCTGCAGCATCATGTTGGGCCTCCTGCAAGTGGACCAGCATGATGCCCATGGTAGTATCATGACCTTCAAAGAAGCTCACACTGCCAAAGCACAGAGTGCCTATGGATTAGAACAGCCAGGGCAAGGATTTGTTTGGTTCCACCATCCATCATTTTCAGAAGGCCCCTGGAGATCCAATCCCAGCTGGGACAGTCAGTCAAGGAGGGATTGGAGATCCCATGCCAGGCCAAGGAGGGATTGGAATTAGCATCCTCAGCAAAATGGTCAGTCATTCAACACTGATTTCTATACTCAGTTGTTTTCAACTACTATTATAAAATTAGGAAAAAATGGCTCCCGCATGACATGCCAGGATGCCTGCTCACTTGCCCCCTAGTAGCAGAATACAAACTGTGCATGTTAGAGTTTGTAGTAAACGTTATCATGCACCTGTTCTCAATCCGTTCTAACTTTAATACTGTATAACATTCCACAGAGTTAACTCATACTAAGTGTCCTATGTAACATGGTCCATATTTGTAGAGAACAATCATATCCCATTCTCAGCCTTCATTTTGCTAGGCTGAATAAGTCAAGTCCTTATCCTCATCTCCTATAATAGGCTCTCCACTACCGTGATCAGCTGAGTATCCCTTCAACGCGGTATTAGAATTTCTTCTTTCTTGAACACGGGAAACCAAAAATGTACACAGTATTACAAATGATATCAAGCTAGTATATTGTGTTATGATGGTATTAATACTTCCTCATCTCTGCAGGAAATAACCTAGACTAATGCTATCCTTACATTCATCTTTTCATGGCCACATCACATTGATGTCTTTCAGCTATCCTGCAAATAACATGTAGGCCTAAACCTTTCTCCTCTGTTGTTTCTAGCTGATGAGTTTCCAGCCTATAAAACAGAAATTCTTATTATTAGTGTCTAAAGGCATGGCCTTGCATTTTATACCCTTAAATTTCATCCCATTTCAGTTATTCCAGTCCTCAAGGTCATCCAATTCCTATAGTCTTATTTACTGTGATATTATCTCTTAGCTTTGTTTTATTAATAACTTGCTGTAATACACACTTTTGTGGCAAGGTCAGATCCAAAACTGATCCTTGGGAAATAACTTCTCCCAGCCAGCTACTACTTCTATTACCCTTTCTTCTTCAGCCAGTTTCTTACCCACCTTACAAATTATTATACAAATCTTCATCTTCTTCACTTTGACTAATAATTTCCCATGCAGTGCTATATCAAATACTTCTTAAAGTCCACATATATTAGATTTCTCTTTAATAAAATACCAGATTATTTAGACAAGATACCCAGATAGTCTAGCATGATCTACCTTTGGCAAACCCATGTTGCATCTCATTTCATCGCATCTCATCTTATCTTTGTTTACTTCTATCCTTTTTGGGATAGTGGGGTTCAGAGCACCTGCTTACATATTCTTCCCCTTTCATGAGATACATAAAGAAATTACAAGCCTTCACAAGCAAGTCCTTGAGCTCTTCAAGTTAGTTTCAAGAGGAGGTCAGCTCTTCAAGTCACTTCACTAATTAGCTCCCTTATTGCCTCAAAATACGCCCTTTTGAAGTCAAGAAACTTAACTGCAGACCTGCTTGCATCAATCTTTAATTCAAGTTTAATCAGTTTGTGATTGATTCAAGGCTAGGTTGTTCTATGACCAATTCTTCTATGATGTCCCCACTACTAATCAAAGTTAGTATAACTCTAACCTCTTCTAGTTTTAGTGACTATTTGGTGAAATACCATACTCACTACCATAGCCAGGAATCCAGGATTATCTGGGTCCTACTATTATTACTCACTTTATATCTGGAAAGTTAGTGTCTCCCTTGTAGCACTTATCTCTAATGATATTGGAGATTATTATCCATACCCAGTTCCAATCAGGACAGGGATCTAAATCAGATTCCCAGCATCGCCCACATAATTTTTTTCCCCCAAAATTATTTTAATTCAAACAGATTCTATTTTATCCATTCTAACCCTTCTTATTTCTTTAGTGTCACATCATGAAAGACTGATGCTGCCCACAGCTAATCTTGTTAACATGAATGGTAAAAAATTGAGACTTGACAAAATTTTTTGATGGGTGGTTTATAGCAGTTGTCTTCGCTCTTCGAGTGAGAAAATCCTTCTCCCATCTTCCATCTGAAGAATGTAAAAGGAAAATATTTGCCACTATCTGCACCTTAGAAATATAGCTGTTGATGCATTGTTATCGATGTCTTAGGACCACTGAGAAATGATTGAACTGCTATCCCCCATTTAGGTGGTCTCTGCTGAAAAGGTTTATTTTAGTCCTTGTATGAATAATGGACTGTGCTGTATTTAGTTTGTTCTTATCTCAGATGACTATGAAGCCACAAGATTAAAACTGACAGGTGCAGCTCAAATCTGTTTTAAGTGGCAACAAAGGAGCTCTTCTGTTGCGAGATCAGACAGTTTAAGTGAGACATTCCTTTCCCACTTTAATCCCAAAGTAACTATTCAAGGCAGAATCCAAATTCTTGCATAATGGACTGGGCCCAGCATTTTGACCTCCAGTAGTTTATGCCTCTTTATTGCTTTAAGCAAGATTCAGGATGATGGACAAGGCTGGATCTCATTTGGAGGCTTATTTAAAAAAATGCAAGTGCTAGAATCTCCCCCCCACTCCACAATGAAATTAAAGTTCATAATTTTATAGACTCATGGTCTCACATATTGAAAAAATTCAACATGGAATTGTCAAATGATTTTTTACCCCATACCCAAATATAATGTAAAGCATTTCTATTACTGTCTATTATTTTCTTTTCCAAATATACATGTTAATAGCACTCAATCATTAGTGTCTATGATATCATAGAACCATAGAGAAGTAGAACTGGAAAGGAAGTCCGCAGGTCATCCAGGCCAACCCCTTACCTGAGGTGGAATCATCCCTATTCAAACCATTCCATACAAATCCAGTCTAACCTCTTTGCAGAACTACACGGAAAACCCTGACAACACCAGCCATAACACCTTACCATGCCACAGGGCAAGCAGGGGGACCATGATGGCCAGTGTCCTGCTGCTGTAAAGGTTGTTTATATATATTCAAGAGATCCAGGAAGAGGGCCATGCCCTTTACTAAAGAGGAAGGCAAAACTCTCCACAGTTCATACCAATTTGACTATGGGCTAAAATTCCTCCCTGATCTTAAATATGGTAGCTGATCTGACCCTGAGTAGAAGGGCAAGAACTTCTAACCAGGAATCTCCAGGTTTAAGTTCCAGCAGGAGCACTGGCACACCCCAGTCACAATTCCCAGCCTTGGCTGAAGCTAACACCCAATGCTTCTGGGGAAGGCTTAAAAAAAACAACAACCCCTCTCCCTCCCCCTGCAAAAAAACCTTGATGCATGTAGCAGCAGGAGGAGGGAAGAAGAGGGAAGTCCTTTCCAGACCCACATAGCAACCAGCAAATACTAGAAGCATTAGAAATACCCATAGTGGAACATAGGCATAACTACACATAAATCATCCCTGACCAGTGGCCATCCAACCTCTTCTTGAACACCTTCAGTGATGGAGAGTCCACAACTTCCCTATGCAGTCTATTCCACTGACTCACTGTTCTAACAGTAACATTTTTCCTGATATCCAATCTAAACTTACTTTGCTGCAATTTTAAACCACTGAACTGCATCTCTGCATAGATCTGCATGGATCTCTCTGCAGCAAGAGAGAAAAGATGTTTTTTTTTTCTTTATGATAGCACTTCATGTCTTTTAAAGACTGCTATCATGTCCCCTTTTAAGCTCCTTCAAAATGCCTAGCTCCTTCAGCCTCTCCTCATATGACCTGAAGTCCAAGCCCTATCTATATCTCTTAACACATAAACAATATCTATATATCTCTTTTAACTTCAACAGTATCCATTCCAGAAAATCATCGGCATAATATTAGGTGTATATGCATAAGGCAGGAAAGAACAGTATGGCAATAATGTAAAAATGAAAGTTCGGTTACATACAAAATTCATATACTAGAACACTTTTAGCAACCAACAGCCTCCCAATTCCCCTTTTCTTCCTAAATCAGCACTTTCTTTGCTTAACCATCTGTTGCAAATTATAAGGTAGAGTTCTCATATTCTGGCTACCTGATGTCTTCCTGTCCCTCTCACCCACCCATAAACACAAGCTGACTTCTACAACTTGAACTGATTTTTAACATGCTTTTACAATTAATGGGAAAAAGTTAAACATTATAGTAACCACAGCAAAATGAAAGTGTGCCAATTTTTGTGCAGTATTTTTAAAAGATGAATCATTAAAAGTGCTATACAAACTGACTAAAAATATCTCCAGCTAGAGAATCTTAGCCAAGAAAGGTGAGACTGAAAGTAATCCAAAGACAATCTGTAAAACTCAAAATACCAGAGAGAAGAATATTTCCTTCCTTTCCAAAAAAAAATAAATTTAATTAAAAATGCTAAATGAACATGAGCTTCTGCCAGAAAACTACAGAATCCAGGGATCTTAATTACACATCTTATATTACATTTTAAAGAAACTACATTAAAAGCAAGTTATTCAGATTGCAGACTAAGAAATGTAGAAGTTCCAGAATATACGCTGCATGTGCAACATTAATTTTGTCCCCGTGTGCACATACCTTATATACAGTCTTTAATTACCTGCCTCTTTTTTTAAACTAACAAAAATATAAAGATGCTATCATGTGAAAAAATGCTGATCCTCACATGGTCATAGGCAGGAGTGGATCCACAGCACAAACCTCTATTACTTGAATCAAGTAACAGTAGCGGATCATTATCCCTCTGTATGGGTAGTCACACGGGAAAGATGAAACAATCAGTTTGACATAATGTGTCACAGTTAACTTCAGACAACAAAGGAATATTGGGACTCAGGAATCCAGTTACTTTTAGAGGAGTCTACTCTAATAGCTATAGACCCCTGTTCCCTGGTATGCCACCATCAGCTTTTTCCCTTGCCTGCGTCATTGCACTTCCAGCCTGTCCCATTCTACATTTGCTCTTCCTCCTTCTCCCCAAGTCAAGTCAAGTCAAGTCCAGTCAGTCCCAAGGCCACTGCAACTGTTGGGGTACCTTAAATGCTGTGCATCATTGGTGATTCTTTGGGTAAAGTGACCTGATGGCATTCATCTCCTCTCCAGATATGGATGGCTGTTGGCTCACAGGAAGCTCATCCACCCTTTGACAGGTCTTGTTTTTAGTCCTGCTGGATGTCCATACACCCTCCTCATCCAGGCTAGCCCGGGTGGGGTCACCAGTTTAGTCACCAGCAACCTGACCATGGAACAGGCTGTACTGGTTTACATGGTACCAGATAGCAGACCAAGAGAGGCCTGGCTTGACAGGCATTCTCTCCAACCCATCCATATTCTGCTTCTTCCTTTTCTCCAGCTCACCCAATTCCCTGTCTACTCCATGGAAACACAGGGGGAAAAAAAAGCAGATTTTCCCTTTTAACTGAGAAAAAAGCAGAGTTCTCATTTTAACAGATGGATTTTCAACTTTTGCAAAGGGCAATCTGCAGGCTCGTAGAGTTCCAGCCTGCAAGGGACTGGAAGGAGTGGGAGGAGGGCGGTCAGGCAGGGAGCGCCATATTCATGTACCTGCACATGGCCACCAGGCAGCCTGGAGAGCAGCTCCCACAGGTAAGTGGGGGAAGGGGTGATAGAGGCCCCCATAGGGAAGGAGGGAGTGAGCTGGGCAGGGATGGAGCTGCTGCCCAGTCAGGAGTGGTTGGGGTTTGGGGCTAGAATGTGTGGCCGCAGGGCCCCAGCAGGGAGTGGGTCAGGGCCATGGGCGGCTCATCCTGGAGTAGGGGCTGGGGCTGTCTTCCTGCCGCTGTGTGCACTTCTGGGGAGGTCATGGGAGGCACGTGCCCCCCCAGATTTGTGCATGGGTGGGGGCAGGCTGCCCTGCTGCCCTCCCCCTGGGGCCTCTATGGCCCAGCAGGTGGGACCTACCTAGCATGGCAGGGTAGAGCAGGGCCAGGGGGGGAACTTGCTGCCATTGTGAGCCCTGCGCCACCCTGGCAAAGTGCCCCCTGCCTGCCTGGCAACAGCAGGAGCAGCAGCATGGAGTTGTGCCCCTCACTGTTGCTGGGGAGGTCCATGGTGCTTTGCCAGGATGGCACAGGGATCACAGCAGCAAAGAGCTCCCCTGCTTGGCTCCGCCTTGCCCTGCCATGCTGGGTCCCACCTGCTGGGCTGCAAAGGCCTGAGGGGGAGGGCAGCAAGACAGGGAGCCCGAGCCTGCAGCAGGCAGCCTGCCCCTGCCCACGGGCTCCACTCCAACCATGCCACCCGCAGGGAAGGGGGCACCAGTGTCTGTGCTCTGCTCCCCACTTGGGCCACAGCAGCCATTGCCTCCCACAGGCAGCAGCTGGGGCTTGGGAATGCTGTGGGAGGCAGGGGACTGAGGACCCAGGTCCCTGGCCCCCTAGCCCTGGCAGCTGGAGTCCCTCTCCGGCAGGGCTGGGGGGTGCACTGCTAAGGGGCTGTGGCTTGGGAGTAAGGGGCCTGGACCTGTGTCCTGGTAAGTGAAGGGGGCAGGGGGAGTTCTGATTTTCCATGATAAAAACCCAAAATCAAATGCCAATATTTTTAGGTATTTATAATTAATTTTATTATAGTGATTGAGGCACTGGTAAGCTTCCAAATTGCTTTAAAATTGTAAATACATTCATAAAACATTGTGTTCAACCAAAACTTATATACATAGCGGTGTTTCATTTCAATCACAGAATTTGGTGTTTTTATCAGAGAATCTGCAGGTTTTCATCAGAAATGTGTGATTTTTTTTATTTATCAGAGAAAACCATGTTCCCTGCTTATTACCAGCCTACTACTGCCCCATCTCTGCTCTTCACCCCGTGGCACTTTAATCTGACTGCATCTTTCTGACGGCAACCTGCTGTCCGGTATTGATCAGAAGGAGTTTTAAGAGCACAGTTTTGCCTTCAGTTCTGGTGCCCAGTAGCACATCCGGGACTAGCTTCCCAGATTAAGGACAACAAGAAGTCCTTTTTTAAATACATAGGGAGTAAAAAGAAGGCTCCGGGTAATGTGGGGCCCTTGCAGGACACGATGGGGAATCTGGTTGTCACGCCAGACGACAAAGCCAACATATTTAATGATTTCTTTGCCTCTGTCTTCCTCAGTACGGACCAGAACTGCCACCTCCCTGCTAGGCCCCCATCGGGCCCCGAGGGAGGCACACCTGAGCCCAGGGTAAGTGGGGATCTAGTTAGGGAGCTGCTGGAGGGGCTGGACATTTTTAAGTCAGCCGGTCCGGATGATCTCCACCCTAGAGTTCTAAAGGAACTGGCCGGGGTCATTGCGAGTCCCCTGGCGCAGCTTTATGAGCACTCGTGGTGCTCTGGAGAGGTGCCGGAGGACTGGAAGAGGGCCAACGTGGTTCCCATCTTCAAAAAGGGGAGGAAGGAGGACCCGGGAAACTATAGGCCAGTCAGTCTTACCTCGATCCTGGGCAAGCTGTTCGAAAAAATTATTCTGGCACACATCCAGGAGGGGCCAGCAGGGAAATGCATGCTCAGGGGCAACCAGCACGGGTTCATCAGCGGCAGGTCATGTCAGACCAACCTGGTGGCCTTCTACGATCAGGTCACTAAATCATTGGATGCAGGGGTAGCAGTGGATATAGTCTTCCTGGACTTCCGGAAGGCTTTCGACACTGTCTCTCACCCCGTTCTCATTAGGAAACTGGGGGACTGTGGCGTAGACACCCACACAGTCCAATGGGTCGCCAACTGGCTAGAGAGCCGCACCCAGAGGGTGGTAGTGGATGGGTCCTTCTCGGCCTGGAAGGACGTGGGCAGTGGGGTCCCGCAGGGCTCGGTCCTCGGGCCCGCCCTGTTCAACATCTTCATCAGTGATGTGGATGAGGGGGTGCAAAGCACCCTGTTCAAATTTGCTGATGACACCAAGATGTGGGGGGATGTGGGCACAATAGAAGGGAGCAACAGGCTACAGTCGGACCTTGACAGGTTACAAGGATGGGCGGAGGAGAACAGGATGGGGTTCAACACAGACAAGTGCAAGGTGATGCACCTGGGGAGGAACAACCGGCACCATACCTACAGGCTGGGGAACTCCCCTCTTGTCAGCACGGAGGTGGAAAAGGAGCTTGGAGTCATTATTGACTCCAAGATCAACATGGCTAGGCAGTGTGGGGAGGCGGCTAGGAAGGCCAACTGTACCTTGTCGTGCATCCACAGATGCATTTCAAGCAGGACCAAGGAGGTGATCCTCCCCCTCTATGCGACACTGGTCAGGCCGCAGCTGGAGTACTGCATCCAGTTCTGGGAGCCGCACTTTAAGAGGGATGTGGACAGCATCGAGAGGGTCCAAAGGAGGGCCACTCGCATGATCA
>NW_005841991.1:1788874-1831559 GCF_000455745.1 Alligator sinensis
CAGGGGGTCGGACTAGATGATCTGCCCAGGTCCCTTCCGACCCTAGAAACTATGAAACTCTCTCTCTCTGTCATCTAGGCTGCAAAAGGAGCTGAAGAAAATTCTCCTATGCCTCAGGTTACTACAGGTTCCGTGAGCCCCGCTGGGTTAAAACATGTTCAAAATGACTGGTATAAAGCTCAGTGGGACAAAAGCATAGTCAGTGGAGACAAAATAAATAACTTTTCTGCCAGCTTCTAACAAGCTTCTAGTAACCATGTGCAAATCATGGCTTTAGAGGTTTAAAAACTGTCCAAACTTGGGTGGATTTTCCCAAGGACTATGAAAAGCAAACAGTGATTTGCCATCCAAATGTCAAGCTGATTCAAAGCAAGACAGTCCTATGATATCTCAATGAAACAGCTGCAAGAACTTTAAATTAGAAAAACAGGATACTGCCCTGACCTCATTCTCAGAGTCAGAAATGGCTGAACAATATGAAAATTGCAAAGAAAATTCAACTCTCAGCCAGACACCCAGCTGAAAAATGTAAGTGTGAGGAGTAAAAGTTTATTAAAGGTATAAGAATTGGTAAAGGGTTAAGCAACCTTAACTACAGGTATTTCTACTAACTCATGCTATAAGGACTGGAGTAAATGTATGAAAAAATAACTAAATACATAAAAATCCCTTAGGCAGGCTGGAAAAGTGACTTATATTGCAATATGAAAAACTTATTTTTTTGTGAATCTAAGTGACAAGAGTTTTATTTACCCTATTACCTCAAAATTGTGCTCTCTGTACTTTATCAACCTCTGTTAAGAGGTGTATTTTTCTCTAAATATGAATAGATTTAGTTAACCCTTGATGATATCTCTTTATTTTACCGTAACAATTTCTTTCAGCCAGTAACAGATTTCTAGTACAAATAACAGCAGCCACTTTGGGTAAGCAAGAGAATAATATCCACCTACAGCAGTATCATTCACTGTGTATAAACTCTGAAATTGTTTTAATTTAAAAATTGTAGGACTCCTCCAGCCCTCTGGGAGATTCAGAAGTATGCTTCTTTATAATGTTACGCTAACCTTTTGTTTAATTTTCTCCAGGACTTATATTTCCGATAACGTGTCTAAGAAATCTAAGCAGCAGCAGAATAAGTAGAAAATGACCAAGTATAGCACCAAGCATTGAAGTCTTCTGGGCTGAGGCTCTCAATTCCCTGGGAACAAATCTTATCAAATATACTAGGGCAAGGGTGCTTAACCCTAAGCCTGCGGGCCACATCTGGCTCCCATGCTACGTCTTCGGCCCATGGGGCCTGCCATGACTCTGTGGGGAGCCCTGCAGTTTGAGGTCCTGTGTACTAGATCAGGCACAAAGGATGGCGTGGAGCCTGATCCTAGCATGCAGAGCCCCTGGACCCTCAGCCCAGCAGGTTCCCAGTGCACAGGAGCAGTATGAAGCCTGATCCAGCCTACAGGCTGGCCCTGTGCCGTTGATCTGGCCTGCAAGGCAAAACCATGAGCATCACTTTGCTAGGGTGCAGGCTAGCCTGAGAGATGTTCTACAAATGGAGGAAAAGGCATGATGGGATCTAACGTGCAATCCATATAATCACACTTCCTGCTGTGTCACATGTGCATGGCAGGAAACATGACTGCAGGGTTGCAAACCAGATTCCTCCCCACCCTCCCCGCCAGCAGCATGGAGCAGCTGACAGGACTCCCAGCCACGTGGGCCTCTGGCCACACATTCAATCAATTATAGGAAGCAGCTACAACGTTTTACACATTTTGTGGAATAACTTTGCTGCTTATTCCTCTCTTTATCATACCATTAATTGAATGACCGCGTGGCCAGGTGACCACTTATGGCATGATTAATTGGTTAATCACGTTTTAAGTATAACATGTAAATAGGGCCTGTATAACATACCAGTTAATCCAGTTTGGCGGAGAATACTGGCTACTAGATATCTCCATGTTTTATTTTATTGTGACATTCTTTACAGCATAGAACAGCAGCCAGCAACTTTTACAAGCTGCAGGACAAGAACCTGGCTTCAGTACAATGCAGGCTGGGGACTTTGTGTCAGTAGCAGAGTGCTTTGCCCACCCCCCTGCCCCAGCAGCTGGGAGCTGAAGCCAAGGTTATTTGATTATTTACAATAGCTAAATACTTCAATCAATGTCTTTATCATGGAACCTATTTGAGCAGAAGCTACAGGCTCTGGCCCCAATTTGGCAATGTAACCCATGCAGTTAGAAACCTACATATATGCAGAGTTCCACCAACTTCAAGTTACAGCAGGAGGATTTGGGGGTCTGTCTGCACAAATCTAAAATTATCTTAGAAAGAACAGGTTTGGAAAGTAACAGCTTCAGATGAAAAGACTACTTAATATAACAAGAAAAAAGAAAGCAGACTTAGAACAAAAACAAAAAGCAAACCAAAAGCGATAGTAGTATCAATGCACAAGAAAATTAAAATGAGGACTTGGCTTCACTGAATGCAAAGATGTGCCAGGGTAACTGGGGCAGGAGTATGAAGGAACCTCTCAAGGGCAGATTCAGTATCAGGAGTCAAGTGACTGACCTCTGCCACGCCAACATAAACATCATAGACTTCTTATTAACACACCTTTCTAAACCAATAAATCAAAAGCAAATTAAAAGTCAGATCCAGATGGTACACTCCAGTGGCTCTGCACAGTTCTTGTGACAGAGAACAGCTGGAAATACAACTGAATTATCCAGTATGCGCTAACTTCTTTATGAGGCTTTAGTGTTCAAATAAACCTGCCCTTTACATTTAAACAAAATTAAATAATAAATATTAATGCTGCATATATTCAAATAACTGGAACTATTGCAAGGTAGCATTCAGTCTGGGGGTTTTAGTGCTGTAAATATAACATAACATGCTTAAATCTGTCTTTTATAAAGACATACACAAAATATAAAATTTAGAAAGCACCAAGAACTTTCAAGACAAAAAGCTACATTCAAATGAAACTAAGGTTGAGAGGACATATTACAGATTCAAGAGAAACCAAACAAATGCTTTAATTATCCCAAATGCACACATTACAATTTTAGAAATACAATGAGGTATCAAAAGCTGTGGGTAAGACTGCTATGGTGCCCTACCTCTAACCTGTTAATACAGCTTGAGATGAAAAATAAGAAATTGGATCTTTAAAAATCAGTTTTGTCTAATTCAGGAAATACAAACGCTAACAATGTCTTAATTACAATTGTATGGTCATTGGATATGTTATTACATAGATGCAGCAGAATGTTACCAAAATTCAGTCTCTTCCAAAATAAACTCAACATGGTGACATGCCTCAACATTTAGATAAAAGAGAATTTAACTCCTAATTTAATTTTTATCTAGAAAAAACTGGAGGAAACAGCAGACAGACACTGGAGGGCAACCAAAAGAATGAGCAAGACAACTTGGAATGCCAGTTATAAGTAGGCTAAAGTATATGAGCAGGTAAGCTAATATATTCCTGTGGTAGCCTACCACCGCCCAGCTTTCCGATTCCTTTGACTAAAACCAAGAAAAATAATTATAATATAAAAATAATTGTATATAAAAATCATTGTATAATTATTTTCCTTTGTCACTACACTGTTTTTGAAGGTAGGATAAACACAGATAGGAAAAAAGCTCTTTTTTCTGCCTTTCTGACTCCTCAGAATGCTTCCTCTGGAGTAATTTGCAGCTCCTTTTCAGAGCATCCAGCCCTCAGCAGTCATTTGATTCTTGAGCCCCAGTCCCACTAGCTATCTACTCTTGGATTACTCCCAATTCAGCATTCTATTCCCTTCTTCTTTTGCCCACAAAATTAATCAATGAAGGCAGCTAGTAGCTGCACTGACTGACAGAGAGCAGAATGAAACAAAATATTTTTTTAGCCCTCCACCCCACTACTCCCTCCAAAAGTAGCTCTACCCTGACTTGCCACACTACTGTGGTCCAAATCCCTCAGACAGTTAATATCAATGGGAAATTGTTTCTTCTAACTAGGTGCCAATTCCTCCCTATAAATGCATCTGTCTCTAATATCATCCATAATAAGGTGGTCTGCAGCAAGGAACTATATGAGATATGCATTAAAATGTGAAAACAATGCATTTTAAATATTTGTATTCTCTTCAAACTCCAAATTATTACTTTACAAGGCAGAAACTTCCCAGAATTTAAGAGTGCAGCTAGGAAATCATACTACACTGGAAAGGTAAATGTATTCTTACCTGATAATTTCTTTTCTCTGAATTAACAGGTCCACTATTCCTAATAATGCATTTACCCACTGCTCTGCAGCTTAGATGGCAGGACCAAACCTGTAAGTCACAGGGATAGGACTTAGCTCCACACTCTCTAGAGAATCTAGAAGAGATCTACTTCCAGGGTGTAATATAAACAGCCCTTAGATTTCTGGCTTTCTACAGTGAAGTGTACCTTAACTTTATATATATAAACCTTTGTCCTTGGGACAGGGGTGGGAAGAGCTCTTTGTTTAAAATCCAGTTCTTCCCGTTGTTTTGCCCAACGTCTGTAGAAAATCCATCCAACAGTTATAGAACAGTGGATATTCTTGGTCACTGTCTCCTACTCGCTTCCTTTTTCACCATTGATCCCCTTTTCACTCTTGCTCAGAATGCATATTATAGCATTATTATAACATACAATTTTACACGTGATATTTAAGCAGATGTGTATGTTCTTCCATGCATAACTGTTACAATTAAATGCTTATACACTGTATCACACAAACATATGTACAACTGATACTCATTTGATAAATATAGCACTCATCTTTGACAAGCAAGTGTGTATAATTGAGGTTGAGCAAGCAAAGAATAAACAATGGAAGCAAAATTTTGAAGAGCTGTCAACATGCAGAACACTGAAGATGATATTGTCCGGAAAAACTGCAAACAAGGAAAAAAGGATCCCACAATTTCTAGTATCAATAATAAAATTTTGTCAGAAAGTTTGATAAAAAGAAATCTTAAAAGCAAATGACATCATAATTACAATATAATGTCAGAGATGCTGCAAAAAGATGAGGAATATATGGGAAGTGACATGAATGCTATTGCTATTACTTGCAATATTACAGTGACCAACATCCCCAGTTAAGATCAGGGTTCCACTCTAGTAGGTACTGAGCAATCACAGAGTAAGACCCATTCCCTGTACCAAAGTTTGGTTTATTAAAAAAATGAGAGAGAAAGGGGAACAGCAACAAAACCAAATAATTATGAAATCCAGAGAGTGCAAAATTTGATGAACCAGATTAAGTCTAGTTAGAAGCCTGATAAACAGTTTTCTGTTTATAAATAGGTATTTTAAAGAGCCTTTAAATATTTTGCACTCCACTGTAAAACAAACACAAACTGTTTCAATTACCTTGCAACCCCCTTACTGATAGATCAGGCCTCTTGAAATATGAACCCTTCCCCCACCAAAAAATTATGACATTGTTGGGCTGCAACTGATGTGCTGATTTCTGTGGTCTTACTTGAAAGTCTTAAGTCACTCTTATCTCTTAGTCCCCAAATGAGGTTCAACCTTCATTGGCTCAAGAAGGGAAAAACCTGAATTAAGAGGGAGAGAAAAGATTGTAGCAAGACATATCCCAGGATGGTTTTGTGATAATACCAGCCCCGCTATACATGTTATTGGTATAGCACAATTAACTGAGACCAGCTACATGTGCAAAGTACCCATCATACCATTTAAAGGTCCAACCAGCTATAAAGTTAGACCTCAAAAATGTGTACTAACTTTACAGCTGGTTGCTATCCAGCTTTAATTTGCACATGTAGCGGGGTCTACCTTTGTGGCTGGGAGCCCCACCTGCTGACCAGGCTCCCAGCTGAATGGGCTCTCTACAGCACCAGGGTGGAGAGTCCTGCAGCTGTGAGACTCTGTGTCTGGCCCTGTGGTGTGCCACTGGGGCAGAGAGTCTGTAGCTGCAGGACTCTTCAGTCCCAACAGCTGTGAGATTCTTCCATGGCTGCAAGTCTTGTCATATGGGACACACAGCTGCAGAAGCTTTTTAGTTGCTGGTGCAGAGGGAACCTTGGATTGAAATCCAAAGCTTCCCCTGTACTGCCCATAAGGCATGATAGGATCTAATGGTGGATCCTACAATCACATCTCCTACCATTAATATGTGTTATGGCAGGAAGTACAATTGTGTGGATCATGCTTCAGATCCTATCATGACTTTAAATGAAGGTCTAGATGAGCCCTTAGTATCATCTTTGCTTTAAGGCAGGGGGGTTAGCCACAGGTGCAACTAAATGGGGAGACTGCTCTCCCCAGCAGCCAATCAGAAAGCAATCCCCTCTTCCATGCTGTTCCCTTTTAAGACACACATTTCTAAATGTAATGATGTTTTGAATGTTATTGAGATGATAATGTTTTATTGTTATTTACATGAAGGTTTTTTGCCCCTTGTTCAACAAATATATTATTTTGTTTCGTCCAGTACAGTGGAAGACATGACTGGAAACATAACGGGTTTATAAGTGCCACTGATATCAGCAGACAGGTACACACATCTGGAAACTTTACATTGTAGGCATCAAATTATTTTTGATCACACCAAGTTGTAGATTGACTCTTAAAATGGCTTGACTCTTAGATTGGCTCTTTAAAATGGAAAACTTGTATATCTGATGTTCCATTTTGGGGACATTTGGTCATTTATTGTCTGGTGCAGTGCCCTACATTGTAGTAGTTTTTCATTCTACTCTCCTCCTGTTGTACGGGAGAATTTCAGGCAACTAAACTAGCATGGATCCATTTACAAGGATGCAAAAAATTGCAAGAGCAAAGGAGATATTCAGAATCTACCAGCATGTTAGTAAATGTATCCCCCTCCACATGGCTGCTGCAGGGAAAGCAGTGGCAGCAGCGGGGCAGGTGATAGGGGAGACTGTAGAGGGGCAATAGGGGAGCAGGCAGTGGTGGAGGAAGAGATGTGCGGCTGGGCAGTGGTGGGTGTCAATCACCTTGCCCTTGCCCTCCCACACTCCCCCTTGTTACCTGTCCCTACCTTTCCCCCCCTGCCTGTGTCCTCCCACCCTTGTCTTAGATTTGAGTAAATATAGTAATACTGCTTTATCAGTCATTCTGTTTTCTCATCCTGTAGAAAACTGTAGAAGATGAGTGTATGCAGCAAGTAGTCCTAAAGACTAGGGACAAACATTACACATAAAACAGTTTAAGTGATCAGAAACTGGTTTAAACCTGTAACAGAACAAATCTTAAGTGTACATAAACCAGTTTGAGATAAACCTGGTTGAATGTAGTATCAGACTTAACTGATTTGAGCCAAACTGGTTTATACAATGCCTGTCCCAGACCCCATCCTGGTTTAAGCTAAATCAGAGTCTCCCAGCATCCTGGTATGCTCTCTGGGTTGGGCAGGGCTCTCTGCTCCAGAGAGTTGGGCTGGCCCCTCCCCTCTGCTTCCTGGCTGCAGCTCTAGCAGAGACTGCAGATACAGCACCCTCTGTCTGCCTTCCTCCTGTTCCTCCCTTCCCCCTCACCACTCCTTACACAGACATCTTAGCATTAGCTAGCATACCACGTGCCGGCTATGGTCCATGCTGTGGGTGACAGGACACAAAGGCAGACAGCACAGTGTCAGCTTAGGGGTTTTCAGAGCTAATCAACAGGTAGCTGGTAAGGTCCCTCCATTTCTTCCTTGGAAAAAGTTGTTTAAGAAGAGCCTTAACTGATGAGAGAGGCTTTTGTTTTCTTAATGGGCTGATAAACACTGAATTAGGGGTGATAGACACTGTGTTATCAACTCCCTGCTGGGGGGGACACCCCTCCCTAATCAGAGCATCCTGCCAGGGCCTGGCCATGCCCCTGCTCAACTCAGCACTGTGGAAGGGAAGGGAGGGTTGCTCCAGAACCCCCTAGCTTCTAGCCTTAGCCACTGCAGGCATGTACCTGCATTTCTGGAATGAAAAGGGAATGTCTATCCACCTCCAAATTGATTTAAGCTTTGCAAATGAGACTAACCTGCAAAGATTGAATGAATTCAGGGTCAGGCTTTTTGAATGTCTGTCTCTAGCCATAAAGGGAAGCAATCCTATTTTAAGAAGTGGCATGGAAAACTTTGATATAGAGATATCTTGAGCATTAGTAAAGCACAGTAAAAGTGGCCAAGAACATATATCAGCTCTTCAAATTTTTGGAGTCTCAACCTTTTTTTCTTCCATCTCAGATACAGTATGTCTTTTAACAAGTCAAATTATTACATGATTTTAGCCAATGACTGACACAGGCCTTTGCACAAATAGCTACTTCCCACTTTGTTTTATAAATAAACATTTTTTTGAACTTCTCAGAGCTTAAGAAAACTGTTCTTCATAGTCTCCTTTTGAGACTTAAAATGTGGTAACTCGATATTATCCTTAATAACTTTATTTTGCAGGAAAATTAAAAGACAGAGCAAAGGGGAGTAATTACGAGCTCTTTGAACTTCACTTAAAACTACCCCTCCTCAGTTTCAGTGATCTGCAAAGGGGAAAGAATAGTAGAGGAACAATTTGTATGCTGCTCAGGACTTCTTACATGCCTTAAGCCTCTGAAGACCCATTTAGATTCATCCATAAAAATAGCAGGTACCCTTCCAACTATCCTGAGAAAACTACCTTGTGGGGTCAAAACACATTTTTGCCGAGTAGGTACCTGAGCTTTCTCTGTTCACCTCATGCTTTATGTATTGCTTTTTGTTTAGAGGAGCTATAATTTAGTAGAAAGAACCTTCATAAAGAACTGCTTTCTCTAGTTTTCTGAATTGCCTGTGACAAGCCTTTGTGGGAAACAAATTATTAGCATTGTCTCATTTTACAGTGTTTTATTTCCAGTGACATATAACTTCTTAAGTTCCATAAGTATTAAAGTAAGTGTCTCCAAGTCTCATAGACAGTTGGTTATTTTGCGTGGAACATACACAGTTGAACTTGGATTATATTTTTCTACATTAAAATGTGGTAACTGTCAAAATTGTGACTCAATTAAAAAAGTCTTTTAATATTCACTCCCCCTCAGTGAATTCCACATCCATTTTGCTCTGCAAATATATCAAAGGTAGGTATTTCTAAGTGAAGTGTCAGTTTGTACTGGAAAAGAAACCTCTGTGTCTGCCCCGTGGATCAGTACCAAACCTAAAGACTTAAAAATTGGAATACAACTGGTCTTTTTGATGATGCATGATGTGTAAAACTGAAGAGAATTCTGCTTGGTCTCTCTCTGGCTATGTTGTTTTTTTCATTATCAATAATCATTAAAACTTGGCTTTGTTAATAATTGCAAAGAGATGATCAGACAGTACCATAGAGTTTGTTCCGTTTCAGACTGGATGGAGCATTGGTGTTAGCCTCTTCTCTTCCTGCAGCCTCTCTGTTGTGTACAGTTCTCCTGTCTCAGCTGGAGCAACAGCAGCTGATACCTTCTTAATGAAGCCCATATTTTCTCACTACTTCACACTATTGGAACTTAAAGTGAAGCAGAAAAAGTTGGAAGAAGACAACATGAGGTCATGAGGAAGGGAAGAAAAACCTCAGTCCTGCCCCCCAGTCTGCCCTTCTCTGAGGCTGGCATAACGTACCTCTTCCTGCTAGCTCCCGTTGTTCCCTCTGGCTCTCTCCCTTGGTACTGTCATCTGCCACGTCTTGATGGAACAAACTGACCCATTGCCCTAGTCATGCCACCTTTCAGTCCCTGACAGGCTTTGCTCTTCTGGGCTCAGAACTTATCCCCTAGTTTTTATTCTTTGTCTTCTCAAACTTTTGTGTTTGAGACCTTGTACATTTTCTGCTATCAGGACTTTGGTTGTCTAAACAGCAACATTTTTACTAACTTATACCTGTTGGTATTGTATAAAAAACTGCTCCCTTTTTAAGTTTTATTTTAATACAGTAATGTATCTCTAATCTGAAATGTAATATGGTACTGTAATTTGGAACTGGTATTGTATGGTATTCTCTTTTATGCTTTATTTAATGCACACAATACTTTACTTTTAGAGATTTGAAAAACTTGAAGAATATGAGATTTGGTAAATGCGTCACATCTGCAATGAGAGACTGATTATTTTTTCTATAAATAGCTTTAACAAGCTGAACAAAAAACTTTTAAGGTTAACAGTTGAGTTAATCATGTTTTATAAATAATTATGCAAGAAGAACTAGAAGATAAAGGCATCAAGAAAACTAATAGTTAGAGTTTAGAGTTTTGGATTTGGAAGTTTGAAATGGAAAGAAACAGCTTTTCCACAGAGTGTAATTTTAGAACAGATTATCAAAGGGACTGGTAAATTCATCATCATTTTGAGATTAGATATCTTTCTTTACAGAAATATCTTTCATTTATGTTCTATTTGAATCATAACATGTTGGGCTCTACAGTTTTCATTTATGTAGTACAGAAGAAGAATCCCTTTCACCATGGGAAATTCTATTGAGTATATCATACAAGAATGTTAGGCTAGGACTAGTTAACCATAGTGGTCCTGACTGTTGAAGTTGATGAATAACTGCAGCTGGTTTAGTGGAGACATTATTTCATGCTATGGATCTATGCACTTAAATTCTAGATGCTAAGTTACTTAAAAAAAAAACTTGGCTTTAATGTACATAATCCATATATGTGTGCACATGTGCACGCGCGCGCACACACACACATGCACACACACAAACAGTCAAACAATTGGCATACTTGTGTAAAAGTTCCCAGAGTTGCTGGACTTTAAGTTCTGCCCCTGTAATTGCCACATAAGTAGAAATATGGATGATACATTGTGGTACTTTTTTAGTGACTGTTTGGGCAAGGATTTTTTCCTGCAAATAGCTAACATTTTTCATATTCGTTCTAAATTATAAATCTAGTTGTTTTCCTGTACTAAATATTTTTTTTTGTAAATTCTGATTTTCATATTAGTTCTAAACTATATATCTAGTGTTTTCCTTTAATGAGTGTTTTTGTAAATAGTTATCCCTGAATTATTCCAGCTGTTGACACTTTTATTCTAGAACAAGAATGTCCACACCTGGAGATATTCAGGATTATAATATGAGGGAAAATGTTCTGTATACAGAGGAGAATGAACCAGTAATCAAAATAATTATTTAAGGGTGTGTTCTTGCATGTATATTGTCTCTTTTCTTGACCTTTACAAAATCTATTTTGTCAACTCTTTGGGGCTGGAACAGTGTCATACTCTATACAGTGCAAGTATAATGGCTTCTTGGTTTTTATGTGGGATTTTCCAGGTGCTTCTTTAATATTAATAAAAAAACTAAGTGCCTTCAAATTGTTTGGAAAAAATATGGGAATTTCATTTGCTTACAAGAGGGGATTTTTCCCATTTTTTTATATGTTGTCATGACTTTTTTTTGGTTTCTTCAGCTTTTACTACAGGAATCATAATATTAACGTGTAGATGGATCACGTAAAATCTTCCTGAGGCCTCAAAACTACACTCTTCATTAAAACAATTTCCCCATGAGACTGTACTTTTTGGAAAGCTTACAGCAAAACGTTTTTATGTAAAAAACATTTTTTGCATCTTTCCATTATTACTTACTTGGAGGATAGATGTGCATATAGGTAGATGCATCTTTTAATTTAAACTACTCTTCCTGATTCACTCAATGATATCGCGCACCAGTGAGTTTCTACCATCACAACTGTTTCCATGACAACAAATTGTGTCAACACTGTGAATCAAATTTGAGATTTGGGATGAGTATAAAAGGAGAGTTTTTATTCACTCTAATGTCTTGCTAATTGGCAGTGATTGAAAGGAAAACATAAATCATGAGTTTAATGGGATTTTAGCAAAATGTTGTTAAATGTTTGCTTGATTCTTATGGTTCTTTAAGACCACTTTTCTTAAACAGTTTTTACTGTAATGTTTGAGGACAAATTCAGTACTTGTCAGAGTGAAAAGTCAATACGGTATAAAACTCTTAACAACTTTTGTTGTCTGAATATATTCATTTTTGTCAATACAGTTACTGAAATCCCTTGTGGCTCTGCCACCCCATGTGAAACTTGACATTTCCAAAATGGAAATATCTCACTGAATTTTGATGAATTGGAATGGCATGAGAGAGATTTTTTTTTCCCCCCTAAGGTCCGGGGAAAGATCTGGCAGAGGAATTTTTGGAAGATCTTCTTTAAACACTGTCAAGGATCCAGTTGTTCCATTTTCAGCAATCAGAAAATGAGGGCAGTATTCCAAGCATAATATAGTCATTGGTGACCTTTGAAGTTATGTTATCAGTACTGAGTGCACAAACTGTAGAGTCCCCAGGTGTACAGTCACTTGGCTTTTCAAACCCTCATGTTATTGCACATTCCTCTAGTACTAATATGTTCTGTTTCTAAATATTGTAGTTTGCTCTCCCTCAACCTTTTCTTGTTTAGGTCACTTAAGGCACTTCAGCAAGCCTCATAGAATCTACTTAAAAAATAATAGCCACACAAATACTTGCTTAAATCTTGAAGATATTTTTAGGGGGAACAGTTTTATTTTTTTAATGTTAAATGTGTCATTCACAGTTTGTATCCAGATGTTGCACAAGTGGAGTTTCAAGCAGATAAAGGGTAATATATGATCTCATACATGGTGTGCCTATAACACCAATGGAATTGTGGTGTAGTGTGAAGCTACTGGTATGTTCTGAGATCTGAAGTTTCACACGACAGATCAGCCAACCGCTGGTATGTGTAGATACCTCATTGCCTAAATCAGCAGTCAACAAGGTTATAGTGGCAGGTGGAATCATCCGGCCTTAGATTCAACCTGGGCTGGTGCATCTGGCCCAACTGCTACTGGCTCTTCTCCTGGCTGCCTGATGACTGTCTAGCTGTGTGGCTTAGAAGCATCCCAGGCTCTGTGGGCTGGATCCAATGACTTTGTGGGCCGTATATTGCCTTAATGATTAATGGCACTTATAGCGAGTGTAGTGATGATGAACAACAGTACTCATGAGTATTCCTCCTGGCAATGTCTCAACTGTGTAGTACATCAGGAAGCACACACAGTTTGTGCATAACTACCTTGTTAATGTTACTTCACTTTTTCCCACTGAAGGAAGGATTAGATTACTTGAAAAAGCTTTACTTATAAAGAAGTACATCCAGTATTAAGTACAGTACTAAAAGTTTTATTTCTATTTTAAATGTCCACCAATATCTCTGGTTTTAAAGACAATTCCTGATCCCAGGGCTACTTTTGGCTCCTTGTTTATAGCCTTGTATGAAGGAAGGGATTGGAAGGGCAACCCAACCACTGTGTACCATGGTGAATAATTAAGTTAAATGTCAAGAGATTCCATCATGTATTACAAAAGTGATTTTTAATAACAGCTATCCCATTTATATGGAGCATTTCATCCTGAAGGATGCAAAAGAATTTTACAAACTTGATGCATACCTTGCTGGTGCCTTATATTTTCATATATTAGGGAATATTTAAATACATTTAAACAAAATAACTGACTTAATTTGTATTTGTAGAAAAGGCTTAACTTAACTAACTTCAAGAAAAAAATATTTGTTAGTAATTTCCTCTACATTTTAGACTCCTCTACTATTTGTTTCTAGGCTCAAGAGGAAGTCTCAGAAATGAGATTATTACAGCAAGATATCAAGTGGATATTTGAAGATTAAAATTAGGTAGACAAACTTTTGGGTGTTTTTTATTTTTAACTCCAGATATGTGTTTTGCCTTCTTTACATAATCATAAGTGATATATTTTGCAACTGGATTTTAGCTGCTTTGATGATTTCCAGGGCAGAAATAGAGTCCATGTTATAATTCTTGATTTGTATGGGCTCTGGATTTAAAATGTGTGTGTCAGCAAAGTCAGCAGATGTGAATTATGACTCACAGGCAGCAGATAGAAATAATAATATACATAGGCACAGTCACTTTTCCAAGCATAACTGTACTTTTAATTTTACTGTGGGTCTCAAGTTAATACAGTATTATACAACAAACATAAAAAGCTGACTGATTCTTTTATTTTTTCAAGTCTTAAAAATCTATTCATTTGCTTTAAGTAATTACAATAATTATGTTAGAAGCCATTTTATAAAAGACAGAAGGACCGGATAAGGAAGGAAAGGAGAATCTTATTTGTGAACTATTAGCAGTCTTTCATTAAGAAATGTAGTAGTTTTTCCATTTGTAAACAGAGTGCTGTGTTTTTAATCATGGTGATTTTAAAAGCGTGTTCAGCTTTTTCTTAGATGAGGTGAGATAAGTGGGAACAACAATAAGCAACTAGAATTGGATTTTCGATTACTTTAGCATTGTAGAGGTTTCACGAAGGGTAATATGTTTGAGTCAGGGAGGCTAAGTGACAAACTGTGTCTTGCAACAAGCTATAACTTCTGGGTAATATATTGCCAGTCATGTGATATGGTGCATCATCTACAGAACAGGTTCAGCTTCTGACACAAAAAGTCCCATGGTTCAAACAGGACCTTTTAGGTTTTTCTGCCCGAAGTTAGGTAGATTATGTTCAACAGTATTTGATTCTTGTTAATGTCAATGCAAGTGGGAATAAAAGTGAGCAATCAGAATAATATTTGTTGTTTATTCCGAAGGTATAAAGGATTTGGCTGCAATCCTTCTAGATAAAGGCATGCTTTATGATATTGGAAAAGTAATTCTTCCTAGGTATTTAATAAGCAGTGTTTGATTTACTCTTCCGAGGCTTCAGTGTTGTCATGTAGGTGATAGATAAACAGGTAAAAATGTGAGAGAGTAGCATGTTTGCTATATTGTATCAATTAATAGAAGAGAAATTTTAGCTACCAGAATTTATTCATTTCTAATATTAAACTTATTTACAAATGCATGCATTCCTCTAGATATATTATTGGCTACTTTATGCTGTGATTGAATATATTAATCAAAATCGCAGAGTAGATACATTTTAAACAAAATATTAATAATATCAGTTTTGGGGTATTGCTATGCTGTATATAAAAAAAAAAAATACAAGGCACTTGTTTGCCTACTGGTTTTTACTTGTGTGCTTGATGCCCACGATGAGAAACACATGGGGTGTCTGCTTCCTGTTTTTATTTATTTAAAATAATTATTTTCTTTCAAATCTTCTGACCAGCAAGCTTGGATTGCAGTTAAACTGAATTGTAGCACCTACAGATCCTGCTCTGTTTCAGGGAAATCAAATTATAATCTCGTAGATGGGAGGTTCGGGAGAAGAATACAGCAGTTGTGTAGGGTGTATGTATGATTGCTTGTCACAGGATATTTTTTGTAGGAATACCAACAGTGATGAGTTAGTAGTTCATCAGATGACAGAACAGTGATGAGTGGCAGTATATGGCACAAAGAATACTCAGATCATTGCCAGAGTTGCTAAGATACACATTTTTTCTCTAATATCTCTCTTCACTCCTGTAATACTTTTTTTAAAGATGATTGCATATATCGATATTCTGATTAGAAATGCATCGTTCCTGCTACATGAAAACTAAGAAAATAAACTGTTGGCTGCCTGGGAGATCTATATCCCGTTCAGACAAATCTACTGTAAACCTTTAGGCGCATGGTATTTGACATCATTAATAACATAAACTATGGTAAATGACACGCATAAAATGCATAGAGATAGATGGTATGACTTCCATTATATCATCATTTATAATGTTTGTACTCAAACATATTGATATTCATTTGATGACTTGCAGAGTCATGTGGCAAATTAATTTATCCTGCACTTTGACTGTTTCACTTGCCTTCATCCTATTCAGTTATTTCCATGTGACTTGCTGTAAGTTTTTGAATGCCTGAATAGCACCAGAAGCCACCATTTCAGTTAAAAATAAACTAGCTAAATGTTAACTCCCTTTTTCAGATTCTTCCCACCCCTGCTATATATGTTACAACTTTTTCCAGGCCCAGAACAGACGAGACTCGGTTCTGCACTACTGCCAGCTTTTCTAGAATGTGTCTCAAAATTTTAAAAGCTTTTATATTGTCAACTCGTAGCACTAGAAATAAAGGAGTCCTGACTGTACTTCCTTTCCTCAGCTGAGCCTTCTATAAAAGTAGTATAGGAACCATTATGGGAATTCTGTCTTCCAAGGATTCCTCCATAGTGAAGGAATTTTCATCAGTTTCAACTGGTGGGTTTGCTTAAGGCTTTCTAAATATTATGGCAGGAGGTGGGTTGTGGAATTTTTATTCAGGGAATAGGGATGACCTTGTTGATCTTTTGTGATCATCGTTCTTTATGACAAAGTCCACACTCAGCATGTGCTTCCCAAAAAAATAAGGGAATAGTCTGAAAATTTGAAAATATTTCACTTTGTTGTTGTTCTGAATTACATTGTTCTCTCCAAGTTTATTTTTATGAAATTAAAATTTATAAAGGACTTGAAAATCAATTAACTGTTCAATTAGGATTGTCTGAACATATATGTAGTTTGTTGGCCTGTTTGCTCATATCTGGTGTATCTGGCACTATGACTGGCTTAGCTTTACTGCCCAGGCAAGCCCTGCTATCAATTGCTGGCTTAGCAGCTGAGAGCACCGCTCTGAAAACTGGCAACCAAACTGAACCCAGACAACCAAGCCCAAACTGAGCAGGTTCTCCACTCACAAGCCCTCTCCCAAGACAATCTAAAGCCTCCTAATTCTGCTGTCTTCTCAAGAAGGAGTCCCCACGGTTTGCTGGCCTGTTTGCTAGTTTCTAGTACTGTTTCCTCCTGGTAGAATTTAATAAGAGTCTTCAGATATCTGAAGCATGATTATAAATTTAGAGGATGGTGCTTTATGGTGCTAAACTATTTTGTGTCTGAAGGAGACTGGACAAAGAGCAATGGTCTTAAATTACATCAAGAGAAATTTAGATTGCATACTAGGAAGAACTTGCTTGCCAGAGTTTATGGAATCTCCATAAAATCCTTGAAAGTTTTTACGAGCAGGTTAGGTGACTGATTGGGATGATTTAGTCAGGGGTGATTCTGCCTGGAGCAAGGGGTTACATGACCTTGAGAGGTTCCGTTTACTTTTCTGTGATTCTAACTTCAAAATGCTGTAGCAATAACAACTAGGTAAATCTATAACAGGCAGCTATTATTAGATCAGTAGCCAGCTACACAGAGTTCAAATTATGGGGGAACTTGCGGGGGCTGGGCCCTCCATAAGAGACTAGAGTCCCCCTGTAAGATTTGAAAATTATAACCTGGGGGATCTCCAATTTTATTAGGGCTTCATGATGGACAGCCCAAGTTTTTGGGTTTTCAGACCCCCTCAAGAGTCAGTGCAATTCAAACCCTGCAGCCACAGATACAGGTTGGCAATATCTGTGTTCTTTCTCAGACCCCAGTACTGCATGCAGATGTTGAGTAAGTCATTGGTTTGATGATTTTCATGTTGTTGAAGCTGTTCAGTCTCCTGTTTAGCTATTTAAAAAAAAATGCTGGATGAGACGCAGCTAAGAGTAGCCTATTGTAAAGGAGAACTGGTCAGACATCTGGAGATAAGGGAGCAGACATTTTAAATGGATCTCTTACCATCATTCAGTTGCTCTACGGGTTTTAAGCTGCCTTAAAGGACAGTGCATTATAGTTAGCAGTAGCAGCTGGTGATGGGAGTCCGGTTTAATGTCCACGCCAGTTGGTCTGACTTATGCTGCAGGTGACTTACCATGTAAAGAAGAAACTCTCTGATTGTTTTCAACTCTGAGGCTATGGACAGTTGTTATATTTGTGCCAAGAGAAATACTGTTTGTGGGCTTTTTTGCGGAAGAGAACTGGCGCTTTTTTCTTCTGCAAAAAAATGAGAGCACTTCCAGACGGGAAGCCTTCTCCTGTGCCAACTTGAATGACTGTGTGCTTTTCTCAAGTACTGAGGACCCCCAGTATCCCATAGTTTTCTGCTCCTTCCCTCCTCCAGGGGGAAGGAAGAACACTGGCTCCCTGTTAGCCAGCCTAGTGGTGAGCTGTCAGGGAGCCCTGTGGGGGAGATGGGCGGGAGGGGGGTGGGAACGCATGACAGGAGGATGGACCCTGTTACCATTGTTTAAACACTTGACAGTCCCTGAACTATTCAGGCAGTGGTGCCAGTGCCCCTCATCGCCCTGCCAATGTGAACAGACCTGGGTCACTCTGGGTCTCTGCAAGGAGTTGGAGGGGGCATTCCCCTAAAATTCAGTTTGTCCTTGGTGTTCCTAGTATGGGTCAAGCCATGGGTTTCTACAACCTGGGCCCCACTGATCAGTAGGACTGGGCAAGGAGGAGGGGGTGCCATTCCCCATGGCTTAAACCATCCTAAGGCTCCATCCCAGGATCTTGAGATGATTCAGCTGTGATGCATCTGCCTCCCACCCCATGCACAGCTCGGTTACCCTGAAACCGTGAATAGGGCTAGGAGGATGCTTTCATGGGTTGAACCACTCTACATCTCCAACACAATTCCCACCATGGTACATGTGTCTGCCACCCCTTGCACAGAACTGGGGTGACCTTGGTCTTTCTGATTGGCCAAGTAGGTCAGATGTTGTATTTTATTTGAGGGATGGGCTTGATGAAGGAATAAAATTATATTTTCAAGAAAGGACAAAATGTAAATAGCATAGTTACTTATTGCAGATTAAGATGTGTATTAAATCCAATTAGTATTAGAATTGTAAGTTATAATATATCAAATATAGTCAGAATCATTTTCTTGAAATATTAAAAATTGAAACTCCTGACTAACGTGGCTACCTAAAGTTATACTCGTAAGTAAAAAATTACCTGATTTTCCAGAAGTACCAAAGATCTGCAGGCGATCTAGACCAGAACATCCCCCCCCCCCCAAACCTCTGCAGGTTTCTTGTCATGTTTTGGGAAATGCAATTTGAGAACGGAAAAATACAAATAGTATGAATGCTTGAGAAAAATGGCAAATCGAAAGAAATTTGTTGTATTAAAACTTACTTTCTTTTTGCAAAAGCTTTCCAGGTGAATAGTGGGGCTAGAGTTCTGCTTTGATACATTTATTCCAACAATAATGATTTAATCCTTTTGATATGAATCCAACATTTTTTCCCATGTTATAAGTTTTAAAGAAAACAAATATAGGCTGAATTTTTTTTTTGAACTGGATGCCTAAAATTAGATCCCCAATCCACAAATAGATTCTTAAATAAATGCATCTTACACACAGAGTTATTCACTCCCTTACTTTATCATTTTTCTCAATATTTGTATTTTTTCTTTCACTTCAAACGACATTCCCAAGAGTAGAGCACAAAACTGTCAACAGATATTTCTGCTTGTGATCAAGCAGCTTGTTCTTGTTTTACGTTCTCAATATAGCACTCCTTGACTAAGGTCAAATTCAGGTCTTCACATTTCCTGTGGGCCCAAGTGGCAAACCCGGGGAGGGATTAGGGGGAGGTGTGTGGAAATCAATGCATTGCAACAGTAAATTGGACAAAAATAACTGGCCCTTGTAACAGTCAGCACACACAGGCTTCAACCCTCAGCTCCATTCAAAGTACATTATGGTACGTATTGAAGCTACTCTACGGACAGCTCCAACTCATTGTGGTTTCTAACAGTTTCAAAAGGCCATTCGTGCAGTCAGGCATTGCTGTGACATCTCTGGTATTGAATGAGGACAGGAGTGTGAAATAGGAACCACTGTACTCATTTTATAAAACGGAAATTTCTTAAAGCAGGTCTATGATCTAAACCAATCTTAACGAAGTTTTGCAAGGTAGAACCATATGCATTTTATTTACCTGTCTGTCATTAGGAATAGTGAAAGGAATTCTAAACTTAAGCTTTTCTTAATGTGACAGTTAAAACAGCATCAGTCAATGCAACTCACTTCCAAGGCACAGTGGAGGGCTTAAGGCAATCAGTAAAGTCAAATGAATGCTGTAGGAACTTAAATCTCCATATTGCATCAGACCATAAAACCATACATCCAAATAATGGATAATGGCAAAAGTAGCAACTCATGCCAGGCCAAGGGCTGGATCTGGACTATGGGGTTACTCCTGGACCAACAAATGGTGGCAGATACTGCAGAAGCAAACAGCAGCATGCCACAGTGGAGGCATCAAAAGCAGTGGTGGCAGTGGGACAAGTAGCTACAGGGTGAGCAGGACTGTCTTTGCGTATCTGCCTGCTATCAAGAGCCATATCCAGCAGGGCTTCAGGGCCCAGCTTTTGAAGCAGGCTCACCCCTCTTAGCTGCACCTCTAAATTCCCTGGCCTGCAAGTAGGCCAGATGGATCACTTCCATTAGGCCAGATCCAGCCTGCGGGCCATATATTTGACAGGCCTGAATTACAGAATGAAAAAAAAAAAAAAAAAAAAAAAAAAATTATCCCCGCCCCCAAGATATTTGGTCATATGTAAAAAGTATCTCTGGACGAATCTTCTGAAGATAGGAACTGATTCAAAATACAATCAACATGTTTACATATGGAAACATTGCAATAAAGCTGACTTGTACTTGAGGAGGTGCACTGTCAAACTGATACCAAACTTCATGGTAGAAAACAATTTATTTTGTTTATATCTACCACTTTTGCAAGGGGTTTAGCACTATTAATTCTATCCCATAATTAGAGAGTGAGAAAACAGGGGTTTATTTTAGCCCATACTGGGACACAGAAAAGCAAGAGCTATTAAAATGACTTTGCTCATTCAGAAGATTCCCTCTATAAAATCCAAGAACAACCATTTATATTTGGATATTCAAAGTAGCCCTAGTTAGCCATATACTAATACCCAGTGAGCTCAGTATGATTTCTAACAGCACTTCCATTAGCAAATCAGTCACATGCCTGAAACAGTTTGCAGGTTGTAAAGCCTAATTTACTATCTGTAATTAAGGCTTTGTCTGTGTTTGCAAGGCTGCAATGCCAGACATTAGAGATGATCATGAAAGGATCTAACTGTAGCATCTTTAGGACACAAATCCTTTCTCTAGATACTTTTAATACCATGGCAAGCAATGTCTGTTAAGAATGATGGCACTTGTCTCAAACTCCTCTGGGGTTCTGGGGGTGTAGGAGCACAGCCAGAGAGTGTGCAGTAGTATGGATGAATGCATGCACCTTTAGGCAACCACGCTGCAGGAGCAGGAACTGGGGAGTTTTTGCAAGTCCCTGAAGCAAGTACGAATCCCCTCATCCCTTTTCCTCTATGCTTAGTGGCACCTCTCCTTCCCTCCCCCATCACTAGCTGTCTTCAGCTATCCTGGGTACAGGGTGTGGAGCTCCAGAGTTGCTGCTGTCCACTGCCATGCTGAGCCAGGCTCAGCCAGGGACAACAGCAGCAGCAGGTGGGTCCCTCATCCCTGCCCATTCCCCGACTTCAGTTTTCCCTGTTAGCCTGGGAGCAGGCATTGGGGATGGAGCTGGAACCCACCAGCGGCTGCAACTGCCCCGGCTGTCTCAAGCTGAGCCTTGCTACATGTGTTGCCCGAAGTGGGGCAGAAGTTCTGGAGTGCCCACTTTGCCCCAGGGCCAGCTGGGGACTGTGGCAGGAGGGGGAAAGGGAGGGGAAGGGGGTAGGAAGGAGAACATGCCACTGAGCATGGAAGGGAAAGGAGTGGGGAGGGAAGATTTATCTGTTTTAGGGACTTTAAAAAAATAGTTCCTTGTTGCTGCTTCTGTGGCAAAATCTGCCTGCCCCAGTGGGAAGGGTAGAGGGGTAGGAGTGGGAGGTGCAGCCACTCTCGCAGTGCAGGTCACAGCTCCCACACCCCTTCCTTGCAAAATTCTGGTCTGCCCATGGTCATAAACGTTTTCGTGTGTTTATTTCACTGCTATGGTGTGTGGTCTTGTTGAAAAGGCCATGTTAAGCTGTATCCATTTATGTTGCTGTTATCACTGTATGGCTTATGTTATGCTGTCTGTATATATCATTATGGTTTAGCCAAGGAACTGAGGGATGCATACTTAAGGAAAAGGGAGTGGGTGGAATTGCTAAATCTCTCTTGCTTTTGTATTACTAGGGCAAGAAGAACTGCAACTCCCAGGCACAGGCAGAAGGAGACATTATTAGGCTGGGCAACCAAGGCAGTGTCTGCCTGTAATGAGGAAAAGCAACTCCATTATAGCAAAGGCACCCAAGAGAAATGGTCCATTAGACAGAGGAATACCAGCTGTTCCAGGAAGATACATTTCTAGAGAATTTTTAAACCCATGGGCAATTACGATAATACTGATGGGGGTGGGGGGGGAGGGGACAGAGCTGACTTGGAGTTATTTAGTAGGCTATCTGTGTAATTCTGGGCCATTGGATTTTTCCCAGGCTAGGGAAGGGTCCAAGTCCCCAGCAACCAGGGCTGGCAGAATCAGCAAGAAGACTGATTTCTGGAGATACTGGCAGAACTGCTATGGGGCTAGGAGGTAGCCAGTGGAGACAGTAAGAAACTTTACTTGTCTTTTTGTTCTATCTTCAAACTTGTGGTCAATTTATCTGGTATGATTCTTTTTTTCCCCTATATAATAAATCTTTTTGTTGTTTGACTCCTTACTGATTGCCTATGGTGAAAAGTGATATCTGGTTTAATGATATTCCAGACTAGCGCATTCTACAGAAGGGGGAACCTAAAATTTCTTTCACTACCCAAAAGGAAGCTACTTGGAGCTGGCAGAGATTACCCTGTTGCAGCTGTAAGGTCTGGTACAAGGGTGGTAGAGCTGAGGCTTGCAGGGATAAAGAGAGTTATCCCAGGTCAAACCTTGATTTGTTACTTGGCACAAGCAGTGGGGCAGCAAGGAGAAACTCTGGGCTCTAGGGGTACCCCAGGGATGGGCTTGTCATAATGCTCATGAAAAAAGAGGTAACTGAATAAAGCAGAATGGACAACATGCCTGGGACAGCACTAGGTTCCTAACACCTGTCTGGCTACTCAAGCTCTACTTGCCCCTCTCGGAGAATGGCCAAAACTACCTCCAGCAGGTTCAGAAAATTTCATATAAAGAATTTGCATCTTTGTGACATTTCTTCCCATTTGAAAAACCACATGCTATGGGTAGGGATCTACGCAATTTACAATTTTGCTATTTTCAAGGAAACCATGGAAAAAGGCAGTTTCCACAATCACCTCAAATTTGGCATTCCCTCTGATTTTGCACAGAATCCCCACAAAAAAAAAACCTTAAACTGAAAGGCTGACACCCCAGTAGGAGCCAGTGGCCACTACAGCCCAGGCTCAAAGCCCGCTATGGACAATGGGAGCCACTGGCATGAAGGGGAGAAGCCAAGATGGCAGCTTCCCTGCCCCCCTCTCCTCCCAACTGATTGGTGGACAAGGCTGCCTTTTGTGTGGCCCTGCTCTCCCTGCCAATCGGCAGCAAGGGGGGGGGGGGGGGGGGCGTGAGGGGGCCCTGCCAATCGGCAGCAAGGGGGGGGGGAGGGTTGCATGAAGGGCAGCTCATTTGGCCAATCACTGGTGAGGGGCAGGGCTGCCGGGGCCCCTTGACCAATCAGTGATGGAAGGGGGTGGTGGGCTCACTGTAAAGAGACCACAAAATGGTGGCAGGCACCGTGAATGGCCCACAATTTTTACTTTGCCTCCACATGAATTAAGTAGAGCCTTAGCTATGGGTAAACAAAGTGAGTGGTCCATATACTATTGGCTATTTTAAAGCGGAGTATCTGGGACTGCTGTATTTTTCACAGGAATGAAGAAGAAAAAAACAAAAGGAGACCTTGAAATTAGGGATGTGAGAAGTTAAACCTTTAAATATTTAAACACTAAGTACATTGTACGAGTACTAACACCAGTATTGCATTACCAGTTAAAGTTTACTGAGGGGTGCAGTCAGGCAGGGAAGGGAAGCATCACAGGGCCTCAAGAACAGGAAGGCAGCAGGGCAGGCAGGATGCAGGGAGGAGCGAGGAGAGAAGGCAGTGGGGTGAGAGGTGACTATGACCTATAGCTAGTCAGCTCCCTCCCTCCCAGTGCATTGGTGGCTGCAGCAGGTTGGGAAGTCTCTCACCTGCTGCTGTCAGCCATGGCTTCACATGGGCTATGCTGTCTGGCAGGGCTTGCCGCTGCCTCCTTTCTCCCATCAATCTAGCTGGGGTCATCTGACCCCAGCAGTCTTTCCTGCCCAAGTGCAGGGGGGACCTAATGATCTGTAAGGTCCCTTCCAGCCCCTAAAAAATATTAAACTATGAAAGGCCCTGGAGAGCAGCTCCCAGAAGTAGCTGTGTCTGAGTGGGTCTGTGCACAGTCCCTGGCTTCCTGTACTGCTCTGGGCAGGCAGCTGAAGCCCCTCCCTGGTGGTGGGGTGGGGCAGGCACCAGCTCTCAGCTCCACACTCCCTGGCCAGGACTAGATATGTGTTATTGGTTAACCATTTCATCGATCATTAGAGGAGGTTAAACAGACACTTTTTAAACGATATTTAATCTCTACTACAGATCTCAGTTCCAGAATGTCCTTCTGGAGGCAATCTGCGAGTCACCTATGTGTTTAGAGTTTAGCAGGGCCAGCAGAGTAGAGGAGTCCTACAAAGAAGTGAGGAGGAAATGAGTGATTAATAAGATGAACAAATCTGACTGATTTGCTGTTGATAAAAGAAAACAGGAAAATGTATCTGTGCTTTCTTATAACTTTTCTTTTAATATGAAAGTTTATAAAATAGCTAATTTTGAATCTTACTTTTATATCCTGTTAAGGAGGCAGAACACAAGACTTCTTTACAGCTATCAAAAAGAAAGTATTTTGACCCCTAAACATTCTGACAATTCAAACCAACTCCCCTACCTGTTGTCATGTAATTAGTTGTTTTAAAAAATCTGATGTTACAGCTAATTTAGGAAGATCTTCAGCTTCACTATAAAACAAATTACTTGAAGAACAATCTATTCCTTTTGCCAAAAGACTCTGGCTACAAAATAAAAAGTTAAAGTTTGTCCAGTGTGGGGATTAATTTGTAATCTACTTACTGGAAGGCAGGAATTTTTCAGGTAAACAAAATAATCGCTAAGCCACCTCCCCCTACCAAACCAAGGATCACTGCCAAGAAACAAGCCCTAGCTAAATATTCCATCCTTGTGTGCACCCAAACGCTGCAATTAAGCACAAAACCTGAGAGAAGAGTTGGGGCAAATGTTTATGGCCTCTCTGAGCCATTTACTCGGCCTATCCACCCACAGAAGAGAGAGGGTCTATAAAATGTTCATTTTTGTCCTTAGCTGCCAGATGGTAGAACATTAATAAAAGAAAACATTTCAAAGCTTCAGGCTGGTTCCCCAAAATGTTGAGTATCCTTCTTGCATCAGAAGGACACCACTTTTCCTGGTGAATGTTTTGGATAATGATATGTAAGCAACAGTGCCTGCTATGACTGTAGGGCTAGGGACAGACATTACACATAAACCAGTTTAAGTGATCAGAAACTGGTTTAAACCTGTAATAGAACAGATGTTCAGTGCACATAAACCAGTTTGAAAATGGCTGAAACCGGTTTGAGATGAACCTGGTTGAATGCAGTATGAGACTTAACTGATTTGGCTCAAACTGGTTTATTCAATATCTGTACCAGACCCCTTGCTGGTTTAAGATAAACCAGACTCCCCCAGGATCCTGGCATGCTCTCTGGGTTGGGCAGGGCTCTTTGCTTCACAGCAGGGCTGGCCCCTCCCCTCTGCTCCCTAGCTGCAGCTCCTTGGCAGTGACTTGCAGGTACAAAGCATCTGCCTGGCTTCTCCCTGCTAAACAGGGGTTATTCCCACCTCCCCTCTGCCTTACGCAGACACTTCAGCATTAGGCAGTAGACCACATGCTGGCTACAGTCTGTGCTGTGGGAGATGGCAGACAGGCATTTTTCAGCTAATCAACAGGTAGCTTAATGTTCTTCCTTGGAAACGCTTTTTAAAAAGAGCTGTTTGTTCCCCCGCACCCTCTCACCACTCCCTGCTAAGTAGGATTTCCACCCTCCCCTCTGCCTGGCCAAGAAGCATCTGTGTATTAGCTAGCAGACCACATGCTGGCTACCCTTCATGCTGAATCAACAGGTAGAATCAACAGACAGCTGGTAACATCTCTGTTGTTTTCTTAACAGGGTGATAAACACTTATCAATTCCCTGCTGGGCTAATCAGAGAGAGTCCTGCTGGGGCCTGGCCACTCCCCACCTCAGCTCAGTAATGTGCAAGGGAAGGGAAGGCTGCTCTAGCTCCCCACAACTTCTAGCCTGAGCCACTGCAGGCATGTGCCTGAATGTCTGGGATTTCTGTGCAGTTACCAAGTAATTCAGCCTAGCCAGGTTAGACTAACCTGCAAAGATTAAATCAATTCAGACTCAGGCTTCTTGAATGTCTGTCCCTAGCCTAGAAGTCTGGAGTCCGCCTTGGAAAACAAAGGCAGAGTCGACTTCAGGATGATAAAAGCAGCACTAAGAAAGTAAAATCCTGTGGCTTACTAGTCAGTTTTGAAACTTTTCAAGCTGAAGTTACTGAAAATATACGGCTAATCACAGACAAGAAACACACCTTTGCATAAGGTAAAGAGGACACTTGTTTAGTGTTTTTAAAGATAAAAAGTGCGTGTATTTGCATCCTGCATACTGACAGAGAATTGACTAGTGCAGCTACCATGAAATCATAAAAAAAACAGTGAGACCTCACACTGTCATCTAATTCAGCCCCTACTTGAGGCAGGAGCATCCCTGACTAAACCATTCCAGTATCCATCTAACCTGCTCTTGATAATTTCCAGGGATGGAGGTTCCACAACTTTTCTAGGTAGCCTGTTCCAATGCTTGATCACCCTCAAAGTCAGAAAGTTCCTCCTAATTTCCAGTCTAAATTTCCTCTGCTGTAGTTTGAGGCCATTGTTCTTAGTCATGTCCCTTATGGCCACAGAGAAAAGCCCATTTCCAACCTCTCTATAATCACTTCTTCAGCTAGTTGCAAACTTTCTCAGTCTTCCCTTCTACAGACCCTAGCTCTTTCAACCTTTTCTCATAAGTCTCGCTCCCAAAGCCTCAAATCATTTTTGTTGCTCTGCACTGGACTTTCCAATAAGTTCACATCCTTGTTGAAGTATGGGGCCCAAAATGGGACACTCCAAGTGAGGCCTCACCAGTGCTGAATAGAGGAAAAGAATCACTTCCCTTGATTTTCAAGTGACAGTCCTGTTGATGCAACCCAGTGTGCTGCTGTCTTTAATGCAACAAGAGCACACCATTGGCTCATATTCAGCTTATGGTCTACTGTAACTCCCAGGTCTTTCTCTGTAGTATTTTAGTTTAGCCAATCATTCCCTAGTTTGTATCTGTATATGCAATTTTGCCATCTGAAGTGTAGGACTTTGCACTTGTCCTTCCTGAAACTCATCTGCTTGACTGTAGATCATTTCTCCAGTCTATCCAGGTAATTGAAATCCTAGTTCAACCCCACTGGTGTACCTGCAGTTCCATCCAACCTGGTGTCATCTGCAAGTTGGCTAACTGTGCACTCAAACCCATTGTCCAGATCATGAATGAAAATATTAAACAATATCAGACTCAGAACAGATCCCTGGGAACCTTACTTGATACCTTCTCCCAGTTAGATGCTGAGCCACTGAGCAAAAATGATCCAACCAGTTATGTATCCACTTTACACTACTTTTGTCTAGTCTGTAATTCCTTAACTTGTTAATAAGAATGTTGTGAGAGACAGTGGCAAAAGTCTTCCAATTGGATACCTTTCAATTTCTAAGTAAAGAAATACGTGGCTTATTACGGATTGTCACCAATATACCATATATATTCATCTGATAGAAAAGACTGATTATGGATAATCTCTACTGAAATAACTCCAAGTCTTGTTTTTGGCCTCAACCAGAGTCATGTCATTTTCCTTGTGCCAGAATTTGAATCCGGAGCGTGTTCTGGTGAAACCTTAAGTCATTCTTTTATTTGGCCAAGCCAAGAACTTGTTAATTTATCTGAACTCTCAAATGAAGTATAGCCATTTCAATTCTTGGGCATTACTGGGCTCAGACAAGAAGACATAATAGACAGTTGAGCAGGCCAACTCCAAGACTAACCAAATCTAAAAGCCCTGAGCTCTTCAGCCAACAGAGGTTACCAGAACCATCTTCTCTTCCTCCTTCCTTACCTTTTATTACAGTATGAATCAGGGATTCTCAACCAAGGTGCCATGAGATCCCTTTGAATGTGATGCAGCACCCCACCCCTATGTGAGGAGGTAAGGGCTTTTCCCCCTTTGCCTGGCATCCTGTGCCTACCCAGCTACCCCAGTGGTGCCCACAGTTGCTCTTCTGGGGTCCTCTACCACTGCTGCCCTTCATGACCAGGCAGCCCCCATACTAGTCCTCTCTCTATCCCCATGCTTTGAGCAACATGCTCTATTGGGCAGTGGGTAGATGTGGGGCCAAAGCAATATTTTTTCCACCCAGTTCAACCTCCCCCACTCTTCCCCCCACCCCACACTCCTCCCGTTCTTTCAGGGCTGGCAGGTCTCATGGCTCTAGTCATCAGCATGTAAGACCCTGAAGCACCAGCCTCAGAGGTGGTGGCCTCCCTTGTCCCTTTAGGTACAGATCTGGGATGGGTGAAGACAGGTGGTAGAGAGAGTAGAGCACAGCAAGGTGAGTCTTGTCACCACTGCCCTCACTTGGCACCCACTAGGTCAGCAGTCCTCAAACTTTTTAGCCTCAAGGGACCTCTCTGTCATGTTTTTGAATTTAGATTTTAGTTCAGTGATTCTCAACTGGGACAGAGATAAATTCAAGAAAGTTATCCTAGGTCCAGCCATAGGGGTCACTCAGGCTCACTCAGGGACTTGCACATCATCAGCATTGCCTAATTGCTCATATACACCAGTGGGAGTGAGTGGATGTGTGGATTGCCATGGCAACAGACTTGGGACCAGGCAGGAGGGGCAAATGTATAGGTGTGGCCAAAGATACCCTAGCATAGGGGAAAAGATACAAGATGTGTTCAATCTCCAGCTAGTTAATTCAGAAGCTTGTATTAGAGTGCCTGGCCCTATCTATTCAAGTCAATGGAAGAACTCCCACTTACTTTATCCTACATCCACTGTTCACATCCTCAGACTTACTCTGCAAAACTTAAGTATTGAAAACTAAATTTGTATACATAGAGGATTCTCCTCTCTGTAAATATAAATTGTGACCTCAATTACTATATGTATGGTTATGGAATCTAGCAATCTTACATATACATAGTTTCATAGTTTCATAGTTTCAGGGTCGGAAGGGACCTAATAGATCTTCTAGCCCGACCCCCCGCCAGGGCGGGAGAACAACCCAAAAAAAAAAAAAAAAAACCACTCACCCTAAAAACAAAAACGGGACTCAAATGAGTCCAGCCAGGTAAGTATCCAGCCTCTTCTTAAAGATCCCCAGGGTAGGGGCCAGCACCACCTCCCTTGGAAGTTGGTTCCAGCTCCTAGCCGCCCTAACTGTGAAGTAGTTTTTTCGGATGTCCAATCTGTACCTCCTCTCCATCAACTTGTGCCCATTATTCCTTGTTATGCCAGCAGGGGCTAGGGGAAACAGCGTCTCCCCCAAACCCTTCTGGTTCCCCCTAGTGAGTTTATAGACGGTCACCAGGTCCCCCCTCAGCCTTCTCTTGTGGAGGCTGAATAGGTTCAAGTCCCGCAGTCTCTCACTGTAGGGTCTGCCCTGTTGTCCCCGGATCATGCGGGTGGCCCTCCTCTGGACCCTCTCCATGTTGTCCACATCCCTCCTGAAATGGGGCGCACAGAACTGGACACAATACTCCAGCTGCGGCCTGACCAGCGTCGCATAGAGGGGGAGGATCACCTCCCTGGCTCTACTCGAGATGCACCTGTGGATGCACGACAAGGTCCGGTTAGCCCTGCCAACCATGACCTCGCATTGTCGGCCCATGTTCATCTTGGAGTCAATAATGACACCAAGATCCCTTTCCGCCTCCGTGCTCTCAAGTAGGGAGTTCCCCATCGTATAAGTGTGCTGCTGGTTCCTACTACCCAAGTGCAGCACCCTGCACATACATAAGTTGAGACAACCTGAGATAAAGAAATGAAAAAAGTGGGAGAGAAGAAAAGGACGTGGAAAAACCTGGAAATTATTCCTTGTGCTCCCCCCTACTCTAGTTTCAGTGAGGGAAACAGCACTTTATTACAGGTTACCATCTTTCACATATTTGAGTAACATTAGTCTTTCCTCTTAACATTCACAAAGCCCAGTAGACCTTCTCTAAGGCTGTATGGACCTTAAAACGACTATTTAAAAAAAAAAATCTATATCCTAAAAAAAGGGTACGGGAGAGAAAACAATACTTAATTTAGAGCACAGAACATCTACATGATATATTTGAGATGTCTTTTTACTATTTTTGACAGTCAGTAGATACTTTTCTTTAACACTTTCTAAATATAATACCAGTTTGCTTGGAGGCAAATTAAAGGTTGATATTGTTTCCATTGCTCAGAAGGTTAAATTGTATCATCATTTACAATAAAGGAACATCAAGAGGTTTTATTGAGATCTAGGCTCTGTTGTATTAAGATGCAAAACACAGGATAGGCATGACCCTATATAATAAAAAGTTGTATGTAGATCTGTCTCAAATGACTGTAAGGAAATTTCAAGTATGCAGAAAACAAATGTTGTATAGCTTACCAATCTACTCTATCTTTTGGAAAAAACAAATAAACCAAAAAAAACAAAACAAAAAAATGTATTTATAACTTCAGATTGCTTTAATGGCACTTTATGTTTTACGTTTTAATAAAAACCTTGCAAAATACCTAGAGATTTACATTTCCAAAAATTAAGCACTCCAGGAAGTTAAGATTATCAAAATATATTAAAATATTAAGAAAAATATGTTTTCAAGTCTGCTGAAGCTATCTTTAAATATTAGATTCTTAAGTCATTTATAAAATACTTCAGGAAAACAGCAGCATGTTAGAACACAGGTTTTCAACCTTTTTAAAGAACCGTACCCCTTCCAATGGTGGCAGCTGGATGCAGAGCAGGTGCGGAGGGGAGATCGCACATGGTGGTGGCAAAGGCACGGGCTGGTAGAAGGCGATGGCAGCCGCCGCATGCGAGCTCCAACTCCCCCTTGTCCAGGTCCGTCCAGCTAGGTGACGCCTGTGCAGCCCGCAGAGGGGCCCTGTGCCCTCGCCACTGCCCCCAGCCCTGCTCCTGCGAGATGGCAGCACGGGGTGGTAGATAGTGGTGCTCCATCCCTGCCCACCCGCACATACCCCCTAGGACCATTCCGTAGCCTTGGTTGACAACAGATGTGTTAGAAGAACAGTGTTCTGTAATCAGTGCCATCATCATATACAGGACACAGCTCATATCAAATGTGGAAGTATCCATTTTAATTAAAACGTGCCGAAGTACATGCTTCCACAAAGACTGATTCCATTTCTATTAAAAATGATTGCTTAAAGGAAAACGGAAAGTATAATGAAAACTTTAACTTTTAGCTTAATTTTAAAAAGCTGGCCTTATGGTAGATAAAGAATCATTTTTATTAGTTTTTAAAGGGGAACCAATAAGAGGAATGACATATCAGACAGAATGTCTTTAAAATTAAGATTTACTCTGAAAAAGACTGTGAATAGTGGTATTTTACTCAGCAGATCTGCTTATTACATGTATCCAGTGGCTACCTATTTTATTGATGAGGTGGAATTTTTAAAGCCTAAGAAAGTTAACATTCTAACCAAGTGCCGGATCCTGTTGGGCTCCTTTGAAAGTTTTATCTGAGAATATATTACTAGTCTGCCCTGCAGAACCAATTCAAGTTTTAGGAGACTACACAGGATTCCATGACAGCTTGTGAAACACCATTAAAATTATTAATTATGATTCAACTGCAGTGCCACCTGAGCAATCCCACCATTTTCAAATTATACTATCAACAACACTTGTACAACCACTCTGACAACAATAGGCTTTTGAGGGTAATTAAGGGGAATATTTGAGGATAACAGGGTGGTACAGATGGCCACATTTGGTGGTTTTTTTCATTACTCCTGATTCATGAAAACAGGAAGGCATACAGATAGGCTTTCAGAATTAAGTTTGAAGGGCTGGCAAAAGAATTGGATTTACAAATGGATTTAGAAACTGATTAAGTCAGATATCAAGTAATTGAGACACAAATGTATAACTCTGATGCCATATTCACCAAGTCATTTTCAGACCAGAGCTTAACTTGAATGCCAAGCTTTCATCGAATACATTTCACTCAACTGCAAAAAAATAGCCAAGTCTTACAACCCACCAGATTAATTTGATGAAGGAACCAGAAGAGAATATTCAAGTTTGTTAACTAGAGAACCACAGGTCTCATTATTACTATATGCTGAGCTCACTGCTCTCCTCAGGGACTCTTTACATGCCTCCATGCACCCCTACAAGCTCCCCGAGTGGCAGCTTCATCTAGTTTAAGGATTCCATGGAACACTCCAGCATCTCTCCTCAACTTGCATCATTGCCTCCATTCTTCTCTATCTCACGGAGCCTAGATATGCCCCCATTCCCCTGATCTATCCATCTCCCTTATCATCTTCTTTCTGTCTAGATTAGAAACTAAAACATTTATGGTGCAAAACCCCAGTAGCAGCAGTGTGACAGTGTGGGGCCAGGTTTCCAAGGAGACTGGTCCCAGCAGCACTGGCAGGAGAGACAGCTGGGCGGGGAGTTGCTCCAGCGCCAGGATCTTGTAGCAGTGACAGTGTGGTCTAGAGCAAGGACAGAGCTGCGTTGTCCACCCCTAGATTAGCTGATCTTCAGATCATTAGATCTGACTGATGCTGGATAAATCTATTGTACGTTGTGCAACAGAAGCAATTTGAGATGTCTCAGTTCCTCTGCTGGACCATCCTCTGACCAAAGTGGACAGCCTTTTATTTTATTTTATTTTTTGAGAGGGCATTTTCAGCCTCAGTTCTCTGTCAAAGCCTTTTAGGGTGCTTGTACATGTGACAAAACTGGCCTTTAAAGCGGCTTAATTGCCTTTTTGCCCTGCTTTAATGGCATTGCTGTTTACACCTTCAGCAACATATTTCGCTGTAAATGACCTTGTTACGTAGCAAGGTAAAACCCATCCAAGGTATTTTAGTTTGCTGTGTAACAAAGTACAATAGTGCACAGGACGCTGGAAGCCCAGACGTGCTCAGGGAAACTTGGGATTGGCAGCTTCCATCGCCCCTCACCACTTTTTTGTTTTTCTGGTGGAGCCTGCCCATGGCAGCAGGTTGGGGGGGGAGGAGGCAGGGGACAGAAGTCTATACATTGAAACAGCGGGCTTTTAAACAACACAATTAAAAACCCACTGTTTCCGTTTAGAGAGAACTAAACCCCCGTTGTGTGTACAAGCACCCATTGAGTGTAAGACTTTCTTGCCTCTGTGTATTAAGAATGTCAAATTAACAAATTAAAAATGAAAATTCAGTTTATGTTCAATCCTTTGAAAATATTGCCCTTTTTAATTAAACGTTTCATTGTATATGTAATACAGACCTGTAATTGCAATGAAAGAAAGCCAACTATACAGTCAGCATAAAGCCAGATTAATCTCATATTTTACATTTGCTTGGGGCTCTATCATAAGAAAATTCAGAAAAATCACCAAAAATAAAATTGTATGTACTCTTTCTACAAAATATAGTATGCAAATGAAGTATCACCCAGTGTGAGCAGGTTATCATCATACAGCAGTCACATCAAAGTAGATGTAAGTTATCATCAGCTCTGTTTCACTACACTCCTTCACAGAACTCCCCCATATTTATATTCTATAGTAATCTAATTCTAAAGAGTAGTGTCAAATTTGTGGAATTGTTCCATTCTGTTATGTTATTCTCAACTGCTGTATTGCTTACACATGATGCCAATATTCTGTTCTAGAAGATGGAGATGATTTCTTTTATTAAAACAGACTTAGAACCTTAGATGTTGAGAGTAGACATCTGTGTATGAACACATACATAATACATACACAAATACACAAATTTAGAAGGTTTCTGTTCATAGATTATTTGAAACAGCTATTTTAAGAAAAAAAGTGTGTTTATAAAAAAGTGCGACAAAAGCACCTGTACATGGGTGGGATTCCACTCTGATATTTAACCTCACCAACCACTTACTTCCCTCAGCAAAATCGTGGAGCAGTAGCTCAGGCCTCCAGCCTCTCACAGGAAGAAGACCATCCAAATGGATAAATTTATGCAGGAAAAACTAAGCCTCAGAAATCTTTAGTCTGAACTTCTACTAAGACACCCCTCTTCGTTCCAAGAGTACACAGAGACCTAACCTAACGCATCACTTTATGGCGTATGCTAGTGGCTGCATTCTGATCTTGAAGAACATATTGCCATACTATGACTGTGTGCTAGTATTTTCCCATTATAAGAATAGTAATGAACTTTTTCACTGTTGTAACAATGAAAACTGTGGATGTATCCAAATAGAGAAATGCTACATAACCACCAGAAGAACAGATTATAGAAACAGAGAAAGCATATGTCAGAAGTTACAAAAAAGACTGTTTTATCATTCATTTTATAAAAAGAATCCAAAGCCATGACTACTGAGCAACTGTGACTTAAGTCCCAACCATTCTCTATTGTCCATGACAATACCAGGAATCAATCAATCAATGTTCAAAAGCTATGTTAAATACTCACAGATAAGTAGAGAAATGTAGGTTCTACTTCACTCACACAAGAACTAAAGTATTTTCAGTATCACAGTACAGAAGAGTTTACAAAAGGAATGTTGCAGAGGTTGAGCTAACTTTATTTTACTTCAGGTTTGTTCTTTTTTTAATATGGAATGCTTCACAAATTTGAGTGTCATCCTTTTTATTTTATCCATTTCATCTTCAGTAAAACTAGCAAATATTTTCAGCATCACAATCATTTGTGGATTCAGGTTAGAAGCATCTATAGACTCTTGTTGTTGACAGTAAGCAAACAATCCAACAAGTTCTGAATATCAAGACTGAACATATGCTTCTTTTGCCTCACAGGAACTCAAGTATGGCTAACACTGAAGACATGGACTTGGTCTAGCTGTAAATCCTACAGGACAAAGACAACAGGATTTGCAGGGCTCTGTAGACTTATTTTTTAAATTTTCCTCTAATATAAACTATCTGGGCTGTATGTTTTACCTTGTGGAAAGGGTATCAAGCTATGGTGAGGCATCCAAAGCAAATTATATTATTTATTATAATGTTGTTAGGATGTGTGTTTTTAATTTCACATGAGTATACCCCACTCAGTCTGCTGGAACATTTATATAATAATGCTATTCCCCAAACTTTAATGAGTAATTTGGGGTTACAATGATTGGCTAGCCTCTATTTTTAATTTTAGTGCAATAATTAGACATAAACTAGTCACAGTAAAATGGTTTTCTGATTTTAATGCAAGTTTCCTTATCACCAAACAACAATCAGGACTGAGGGAAATATGTTGGCATTTGCATTAAAAAACTGATGCCTTTGATAATTTCACTTTAATTAAAGTGCATAACAAAGTACTAAACTAACACTGCAGGTGAGCAAATAACTGCTAGGGCTGCTTAAAAATAATCTGTTAAAGATGACAAGAGTCTGCTCCAATTTTTAAAAAATAAACACTTTCTCTTTATTGAGAGGTTCAAGTGGCTTTACAACATCAAGCTTAATTGCTATCTAAAAGATAGTAGAGAAGGGACAAATTTACATACCTGCCAGATTCCAAACGAAAAACGTTTACATTTTTCAGGTCAGAAAAGGACCAGAGCACTGGTCCTGAAAGCACCAGCTCCACCAGACACTGCACCAGCAATTTGTAATTTTTATGTGAAAGAAATCTTAACAATGATCTACAGTAAAAAAACTTGGTTTAAGAGGTTCTGGGGTGGGCAGAGGAAAAGGGGGTGGGGGTGCTCCTTTATAATGAATGAAAAATGCCTGCAATTTAAAAAAAAGTTTTTAATATATTAGAAATTCAAACTCTGCACTTTATTTTCTAATAATCAAGATATCAGCCCTGCAAACACTTATGAATGAGTTTAAGCCACCCAAGTAGCCCTACTCATATACATATATATGAAGGTTTTCAGGACTGGAGCCTAAATTAAAATACCACAAAAGTCCAAAGATTTATAGCCAAGGAACTAGGAGTGGTGATGGAATTTTAAGGAAATGAAGTGTGCATAAATAAACAGATCTACACAAAGCTTTTTATACTGGGTATACCAATTTAGAAACAGACTCCAGTAAACTATATAATGCAAAGCCTTAGGCCATGCCTACACTATGGCTAAGTACAGATAGTCAAAAAGCCCCAGGCTGAATCAATTCAATCTTTGCAGGTTTCTCTAAACTGTACAGACTGAACTGATAAGCAAGTGAACAGACATTCATTTCTGAAACCAGAAAGGAAGTCAGACCCCTGCAGTGACCAGCTGAAGAGCACACCTCCCAGTCTGCTGGCCACTCCTGAAGGCATCCAAATGCAGCCAAACAGGGCTCATTCTTGATTGGCAGCCCATCACTTGCCCCCCAAACCCTTGTGGTCCCCCTCCCTCAGGGGGAACAGTCCCTCCAGCCAGAGCCTCAGAGGGGGTTCCCCACCCCTGGCAGGGTCCCCCAAGCCCTGCACCTAGCACAGTAGGGGATTCCCTGTTACCAGACTTAATATTAAACTTTACAGTGAGGAGAACTCCCCTCTGGCCCAGCACCAGATCCCTACCTGGGTATTGTCTGGTGTGGGGAGAGCCCACAGTGAGGGCTTGGCTCTGTCCCCCGGAGCCAGCAGCTGGGCTGGGGTCCCCCAGCTACGCCTCCTCCTCAGCCTCTGGGGTGCAGCTGGGGGGTGGAGGGGAAGCCTGTGATAGGGACTTGGCTCTGCCCCTGAGAGCCAAGAGTTGGGCTGAGGTCCCCCAGCCATGCCCCCTCCTCAGCCTCTGGGCTGGCTGTGGCAAGCAGGAAGCCTGCAGTAGGGCCTTGACTCCCTCCCCAGAAGCAGGAGCCCCCTCAGTCCCTGAGGGGTGGAGCCAAGCCCCCGCTGTGGGCTCCCCCTCCTCTTCAGCCAGCCCAGAGGCTGAGGAGGAGGCATAGCTAAAGGACCCCAGCCTGGCTCCCAGCTCCAGGGAGCAGAGTCAACCCCCCCATTACACACTTCTCCCCCACCCCCAGCACTAGCACCTGGCTAGGGGTCCAATGCCAGTTTCCCCCCTGCTCCTTCTCAGCCAGCCAGAGTAGTGATAGTGCTCTGGCTAGGCGGCAGGGCAGACCCTGCTGTGCTAGAGCAGACAGCATAGCCCAGAGCTTCAAAGCATCCTGGGATGCTTGGGGACTGCAAGTTAACTTGAACCAGGATGGGATCTGGGGCAGAAATTCCATAAACCAGTTTGACCTAAATCAGTTAAGGCTACATCCAACCAGGTTTATCTTAAGCCAGTTTCAGCCATTTTGAAAGCAGTTCAAACGCACTGAACTTCTGTTCTGTTACAGCTTTAATCCAGTTTTAATCACTTAAACCGGTTTATATGTGACTTCTGTCGCTAGCCCATGAGGCTGCTGCTGCCATAGCTATAGTGGTAGAGCCACCCAGTACAGACGCAATATATATCATATAAGGCAGGCAATGGGGGAAAGTCTGTCCACCCCACATGAGCCCTGGGACCTGGGCAACTCAGTCCTCGGGCCATGCCCCTGAACTCCCAACACCCCATCATGAAGCACCCCACCCTGTACATGGAGGTAGACCCCAACACTCAGCCCAGGAGAAGCCCTTTGCTTGGGCCCAGCCCCATAGCCTCTGACCCTGGTACTCACACATCACATCTAAGAGGCCCGAGTCAGGCACTCTGTGACGCAGATGTCAGCAGAGAGAGATCCCCCTCCCAAGCAGGAGCCAGTGCAGGTGGGTCAGGGTCCCTAGAGAGACTGAAACCTGGGGGTGGGATTCCCATGAGGGAGTGTCAGGAGTACAAGGCCCCTGCTGTTGTGATGCCTCCCACACCCTGCAGCTGCCTCTCTTCCTCCCCACTGCAGCCCTCAGGTGGACACTGGGTGCAAGATCACCCACCTGGCCCTGGTCCTCACTCCTGAGTCTGGGATTTAGTGTGCCATGTCTAAAGCCCCCTCCCTGCGCTTTGGCTCCATGTTTCTGAGTCAAGTCCTGCCCCTGCAGTACTCCCTCTGACCCCAACCCCCTCCGCATTCCCCATCTTAACCACCCTTCCAGGTTATTTCACCCATTTCACAAACCTCCCCCCCACCTCCTCCGCGCCAAAGGTTTGCTGGTTTGTATCAATGAGAAGGCAGACCAAGGTCTGAAACAGGCAACATTCAACAGGTTTCCTTTATTAAAAGCAAGAAAAGTTTGGCAACTACAACATTGTAGACAGAAGCACATCTCTTCCTCATGCCATATTCCCCAGCATCCTGGTGTGCGTCCCTCAGGGGTGTGGGGTGGAGGAAAGCAGAACAGTATCCAGGCAGTCGGAGCTGTGGACAGCGCCACTTGGGATGCACGGCCAGAGCAGCCTGGGGAAAGAGATCAATTGTCCTGGTGCAAGGGCACAGGCACTCGGAGACGTGAATCAGGGAAGCACTCCCAGTCCCCATGGCCAGGTGGTAGTCAGTCAGACAGGGCTTCACAGACCCAGACTCCCTACCAGTGTGTGGGGCCAGTGCTCCCATCAGACTGTCCCTTCCCAGCGTCCCAAAGCCATGCATGCTGTGCCTTCTCTGACCAGGCTTTACAGAAGACCTTCCCCCTGGTCTTGCAGATATTGTGGAGGATACATGTGATGACAACAAAGCACAGCAGGTTCTCCTCCACCACAAGGCACATGCTGAGAGGCCACCGGCACACCCTGAGGCAGTTAAAGGCACACTCCATAGTCATACACCACCTGCTTGAGCAGTAGTTGAAAGGCACCTTTCAGCAGTCCAGCTGCCCAGTGTAGGGCTTCATGAGCCAGGGCAGGATGGGGTAAAGCGAAGTCCCCAAGGATAAGAGTAGAGACAAGTATGATGCTGATGATGAAACTGGGGACCCCAGGAGCATAGCACCATTCTCCATAATGTAGGGGAGAGGAGAGCTGTAGAAGACATGGGCATTGTGGGCACTGCTCTTCCAGATGGTGGAGATGTGTGTGAAGAGGCCCTGGTGGTCAACAACACCCTGAAGGATGACAGAGAAGTAACCCCTTCAGCTAATGAAAACCCAGGCAACTTGGGGCAGCTAAAGGATGGGGATGCGGGTGCCATCCACAGCCCCTATGCAGTTGGAAAAGCCCATATGGTGAAAGCCAGTGACCACCTCCTGTGGGTTGATGAGGTGGATGAAGTAGTTAGGAGTTCCTGGATGACCAGATATACCTCTCCCAGGAAGCCTCTCTGGCCATGAACTTGCCCACACCAATCTGGTTGACAACGTAGCAGAGACTGTTGGGGGTGGCCAGCTTCAAGATGGCCATGACCACCTGGTTCTCCAGAGTGAAGGGTGGCCATATGGTGATGTCCTGGCACACAACCGGGCGTGGGGGGGAAGGGGGGAACCCTTGAGCAACAATGTCCATGAAAGTGGCCCAATGCAAGCAGAAGGTCTGGACTCACTGTTTGTCATCTCAAGTGTCCACGATGATCCACTCCCAATGGTCACTGCTGGTGGCATGGGTCTAGAACCAGCACTTAATGGTCTGAAGGTGGGGCCAGAGCACCCCAGTTTCCATGGTATCCTGGGTGGCCTTGTCCTTATTGGCCATGTAGAAATAGATGGCCCAGTCCAGGATGTTTGGCGGGCACAGTGTGTGGTAGCTGATCCCAAGTGGGATGGCTGGCTGCTGGCTCGGAGGCAGGAAATTGTGTTCCATGACTACTGGCTGCTGGGTCATGTCCAGATGGCTACATGTGAGGTCTTGCAGAGTCTGGCAAGAGTCACACAGGGTGACAAGAAGGACACACCCCAGCTCCTGGGTCTGCAGCCTTGGGAGCAGGCAGCGTGGCAGCATGGTGAGGTACGGGCTGGCAATTAACGCATGTGCAATTAACAAGGGAGGGCACTTGCTCTGGAGCTCTTCTAGAGCTTGGATGGGTATGGGGGAGGGTCCACAGTGAGGTACTGGGTTAGGGTTAGGGTTGCCCACACCTGGCAGTCAGAGGTGGCCCAGGCTCTTGGCAGTCTCCAGCAGCCTGGGGACCCTATAGGGCATGTTAGGTGTGCAGGAGCATCCCTCACCTGCAAGCCTCTGCCAGTGCAGACTCGCTGTGCTCCTCTCCTCCCACACCCCCAGGGTGAAAGTGTATACTGTTCACTCCCAATATAAACTAGGTCACCTAGAGAAAACCACATAACTTAGATTAATTCCTCCCCCAACTTTTTGAAAGTCTATACGTAGCCTAGGAGACTCAGGATAGACATAGACATGTCGGATAATAAACAAAAGAAGTACTAATGGGTTCCAATCCTTGACTAGAATTACAGTAGTACTTCAGCAAGCCCCAATTTTGCTTGACGCCTCTGTGTTATGCAATGAACAAGCACAGAGTAAGACCATAAAATTCAGGGACACGCTAATCTAAAATCCATGAGGCAAAAGACAGAATAAAAGGGATTATTATATACAGGCAGAATGAACAGTGTGATGACTTGGAATGTTATATCTGCCTTATTTTAAAAATAATTTAGGTGGAGCTCTGTGAAGAGAATATTAAGAAAAAAACAAAGGAGACATTGGAAAGAGGTTAGCTAAAAGGATCGGAGAGGGAAAAGGAAGAGGGGAGATAGCACTGACAACAGGTAGAGTAAGGCTGAAGTGAAGTAAGTGTGCAGAGAACAGGTACAGAGATGAATTGCACACAACCAGCACAGGGAAGAGGATGTCCAGAATCAAACCTCGGGAAAGTGTTTAGAATCTTGAGGTTCTTGCCCCACATAAATAAAAATATTAATAAAATTAACTTTAGTAAGTAACAGATTTATGAAAGAAAAAAGGTTTGAAGTTCCAAGCTTCAGCTTTTGATGCTTTTAAAGCACAGGCTGGTCAAAGTTATTGTTTGCATGCTTGTGTAATTCAAAAAAAGTTTCACTTTTTCCAAATGAGAGAAAGAAGAGTAATTTATTTTTAGTTTGTTTGGTGGTTTCCTTAAAATATTACTATTCAAACCCAAACTATGGATTAAATCTTCTCTTTCACAGCAGGGGGAGAAAGAACAAGGAATTTAGGCCTCTGACGCACCTTAAATTTAAGATGTGATTAACTTGTTAATCACATCTTAAATAGTAACTGGCCACATATGCAACTCAATTTAGGACATGATAATGCAGTATATGAGCCATACAGTTATTCCACATCATTTGGGATGCATTATAATCTACATTATAAACTAAATAACCTTGTGGCTCATTTGTGTAACGCCTTAAATTGAACATGTGACCAGGACCCTAGTTTTGGAAAAAACACTATATAAAAGGAGCTTGCTGACTGCAAGAGAGTTGAGCTATCTTGCCTTAAAACTCCTAGTCCCCTTTTTAAAACTGCAGTCAAAGAATTAGTGCCCAGTTCTCATTAAATACTATATGTTTGTGTAGCCCCACCAGGCCTACAGAGATTTTACTTGCATGCACTTTACCCTGTGATTATGTCACGGATAGATACGGTGTTGTTTAACATACTTAACACCAATTCTTGTATACACCTTACTGTATAAGACTGCCTATTTGAGGCATCATTTTTCATTACCCTTTGCTTTAGTATCTCGGCCATTTTGCACTCCACAGAGCCATATCTATATCTGAATTTCTCAGTGCTTGTTCACTAAACCTTTTTAAGGAGTGGCCTTTCACTAAATAAGAGAATTCAATACAAGATTTCATTCTAGCAGTCTACAATAGTTTTACAGCAGAGCAGTTTAGCTCTCTACTTTCAAATTGGGATACAAGGCATATAATGCAATTTCTCTACAGAATGAAAAGTTAAATGACAGTTAATAGATTCATAGATGTTAGGGTTGGAAGGGACCTCAATAGATCATCGAGTCCGACCCCCTGCATAGGCAGGAAACAGTGCTGGGTCTAGATGACCCCAGCTAGATGCTTATCTAACCTCCTCTTGAAGACCCCCAGGGTAGGGGAGAGCACCACCTCCCTTGGGAGCCCGTTCCAGACCTTGGCCACTCTAACTGTGAAGAAGTTCTTCCTAATGTCCAGTCTAAATCTGCTCTCTGCTAGCTTGTGGCCATTATTTCTTGTAACCCCCAGGGGCGCCTTGGTGAATAAAACCTCACCAATTCCCTTCTGTGCCCCCGTGATGAACTTATAGGCAGCCACAAGGTCGCCTCTCAACCTTCTCTTGCAGAGGCTGAATAGATCCAGTTTCTCTAGTCTCTCCTCGTAGGGCTTGGCCTGCAAGCCCTTAACCATACTAGTGGCCCTTCTCTGGACCCTCTCCAGGTTATCCACATCCCTCTTGAAGTGCGGCGCCCAAAACTGCATGCAGTATTCCAACTGCGGTCTGACCGGCGCCTGATACAGGGGAAGTATCACCTCCTTGGTTCTGTTCGTCATGCATCTGCTGATGCACGATAAAGTGCCATTGGCTTTTCTGATGGCTTCGTCACACTGCCGACTCATGTTCATCCTGGAGT
>NW_005841991.1:1832911-1840831 GCF_000455745.1 Alligator sinensis
TTAAATCAGCTTTCCTAAAGTCTAGCACTTTCACCCTACTAGTTACCTTACCCACTCGACGTCTTATGGTGAATTCTATTATTAGGTGATCACTGTCCCCCAGATGGCTACCGATCTGTAGGTCCCCTACCATGTCATCCCCCGTTGCCAATACCAGATCCAGTATGGCATTCCCCCTAGTGGGACCGTGTACCTCCTGTGTCAGGTGGAGGTCCTGTACACAGGCTAAAAACCTGCGTGAGCGGTGGGACTTTTCCGTCTGTCTCCCAGCAGATGTCCAGGTAGTTTAGGTCCCCCATGACTACCGCCTCTTTAGCTTTTATGGTCTCTGAGAGCTGCCTCAAGAGCCCCGAATCTATTTCTTCCCCTTGATGTGGGGGCCTGTAGCAGACCCCTACCTCCAAATCCCTTTCTCCTTGCCCCCCATGTAGCCTAACCCACAATCCTTCTACTTTCTCATCCTTGGATTCCGTCTTGAAAAGTTAAAGGCTTGTACAATCTCTTGAGGATTTTCACTTAACCACTTACAAACTAAAAATAACCAATTCTGATGTTATACTCATCAATAATGCCACAGGACACCAAACAGTAGTTGACTTCACATCATTTTAGACCAAATAAAAACAAAAAAGACTCTCTCAATCCTCATGAAGAAAAAAAGAATTACAGTATTTATCCATGTAAAATTTTCCCCCTCTACATAACAGCACTGAACCCTGCATGTCACCTTAACTAAAATTGGGTGCATCTACACATATGCTTTATGGCAGAGCTAACTAACCAGCTCTGTAGTAATACATCATCACCTACATGTGTGCCAGTATTAGAGTGTTAACTAATTTACTCCATAATATAGTACTATCAGGTACAATACTATCCCAAGGCAGAGTAATTAAATGTGATCAAAAGCACGTGTGGACAGGACCACGGGCATCTGGTCAGCCCAGTCAGCCAGGGACCAGACTCCTGCTTCCTGCCAGCCTCTCTGCGGCCTTATGCTGTAACCACGAGCTTGGGACTGAACCCTGATGCCTGCTGCCAGCCTGGGCCTGCTTCACTCCAGCTCAAGTTGTTGCTGTCTTGGGTGCATGTGTAGATGTTGTGTCCGGGAGCAGTTTACACTGGCTCAAAGTGCTCTGGAGTTTATTGCTTTGCCTTAATTGCACATATAGATGCACCCACTAAAGGCTAAATGTCCTAGCATTTTTTTTTTTTAACAGGCAAGGGCTTTTTGTGATATGTTTTAGTGAACCATCTGCATAGCAGGGAGAGTTGTTGGACAAGCTTCCCAGTAACAAGTGCCCCTCCATTTCTCCCATTGCTCCAAATGAACCTGGGTACCTGAAGTGCAAGGTCTTTAAAGTGGGGAGGTGGAATTTAAATTGAATTCTTGGAAGGTTCAAGCATTAGGTCAGTCCTCACCCTAAAAATTGAAGAGGTATTATTAGGAGCCTTTACAAAGATAGAAAAAGTTCATTAGAATATATAAGGTAGTGGTAGAGTGTGACTATTTAAGATGTAATGAGCCACAAAGGCAGTGTCTGTGTTAAGTCCAGATTTTTTACTGTGCAGTGGGGTTATGAATTTCTGGTCTCCCAGGCCTATGTTATGGTTTATTTTATTATTTTTATTTGGAGTAGGGGAAAGTAAAGCAGTAGATGAGTAAACACCGGGCAACTACATGATATGTTTACTACAGATTTGCTTAATTAGCTCTGCAGTAAACATTTCTGTGTTTACACATGTACCCCTATTAGGGCTCATGAAACTAATAAACTCCAGAGCAGGCTAGTACTTTTAAATACAAATACTAGCCTGCTCTGGAGTTTATTTGTGCGCAGCAGCACACATGTAGACGCTGCCTTGCTGGCTGGGGCACAAGAATGCTTCAATACAGCTTGCCAGCCCCACACTGAAGTACCCTCGTGCCCCAGCCAGCCCTTCCACAGCACACTGAGCCTAGTCAGAGCAGCCCTGGGCTGCTGCCAGCCAGGACTGCTCTGACTGGACTCAATGTGCTGCGTACAACTAAACTGCGGAGCAATATACTCTGGTGTTTATTTGTTTGCATAATTATACGCCCATCAAGATTCACATTTATTTTCATTTGTGTTTGCTGACACCAGTCAAAATATATTTCTGCATCGTGAAAGCTTTGTATACAATTAGATTAACCTAGTTGTAGTAAAGGGGAGGAAAAAATATATACCCACGCTACATGTGCACATCTGGCTACCTAACAACATAATTTATATAACACATTAAAATATGGATAGGCGGACAGGGAATTTCACAATTGTGAAAACTGAGTTAATACTCTGAAACTCTTCTGTAGTTAAGTCACGTCAAGTCAGTTCAAACAATCAGCTAGACTGACAGTAAGTATTCACAATAGTTTCCCATTAGGAAATTAGGAAACAGGAATGTTTGTCACCATATTTGTTGTCATGACCCAAAGGGTATGATTTTGTGTGTGCTTCGGCACTGCAGAATTATTTCCCGCCACGAGGAGCTTTCTTTGCATGGTGCAATTCTCAGTTGCATAGAGAAAACCCCGGTGCAAAGGAGTTCCCGCCATTCGCATGCAAATTTGTTTCCCACTATTGGCTGTTTCTAAATTATTCCCACGTGGCGGGCAGCGAGTTGGTTTTTCTGAAGTTGGAGAACTCCAAGGAGAACCCCGCAATGGAGGACTCCACAACCATCTGGAGGAGGAGGACTTCACGTCTGGTGAAGAACTCTAAGCGCTGCGGAGCCTAACAACCCCAGCGTGTGCCTTAAGAAGGATATAGGGGCCTGATCAACCTCTAGCCTCTACCCGTCGCCGCCTGATCCCTCGACGTACCCTTCCCTGCGCGCTTTTGTGGAGAGTCACCTTTTGGACTCTCATCGTGGTATCCAGAGCTCTTTCCGGGTTTAAGAGGCTCGAGTTTTCTACGGGTCTTGTTCGTGCGAGTTTTCTTTTTGTTTGTAACTGCAACTTAAGCGAAGTTTCTCCTGCCTACACTGCGACCATCTACGGTGTAAGTAAAATAATCTTTAATCAACCGCTACGCGTCCGTGCCTAATTCTAGTCTGCCGTGCCGAATTCCCCGACCCACGTGCCAGGGCTGCTGGCCACAGCCCGCCGCGTGCCCCCGAAAGCCTCTGACTGCTCCCAGCCCGCACATTTGTTACCTGAACTATCAGAAAAAACTGATGCAGTGATATCAGTATTTCTTAACTCAGTGACAGAAACACCTCACCACATGCATCTAGTATGAATGATAAATTTAAAAAGATGATCTTCCCTTCATCTGTACATGATCAAATGTTTTTTAAAGCAGCACTCATTAGGTAAAGAAACACAGAAGAAGAATATTACATTTTTAATATGGAAAGACCAATATGTGTTAATGTTATAAAGCTGCCATTTTTAAAAATGAGGAAGTCATGAAAGTCAATAAGAAGTCATTCCTTACACATATTTGGATTCCTTTATAAGGCATTAAAGAATTACACTAGCCTGATAAAAAAAAAAACAAAACTTGAAATAAATCAAGGTTATATTAAACCTGTTTAAAATTTTTAATCTCAAAACTTTTGCTACAAAGTTGGGATTTCTTCCCTGCCTTGTAGGCAGAAATCCCAACTAACAAAAAAGAACACAGTTGAAAATACTGGGATTATTCATATCCAACCTGTTTTTCCACAGCAACACCCAAGTGCATCCTAAAACAAGTACAGTAATTCAGATTAAAATAAAAATAACCATTTTTATAGAAAGAACAGAAAGAAAGAAGTCTTTTAGCCTTCTAATGTTTGTTTTCAAAAGCTAAGCGTGGTATCCTGAATTCAAAACATTTCAAAGTCACAGTGAGAATATAAACCCATGTCTACACTGCAAAGTTTTGCCAACACAACTACATCAGCTTGAAAAGTGGGGAGGCCAACACAGCCACGAATGCTTTTGTCTCCTTCGCATCTGTCTCCAACTGATAGCCCACAAGGAATTAACATGAGGCCTCTGGGCTCCCACCTGACCACCACTGCCTCCACTGCTCTGCAGCCAGGGCTCCTCCTTTCCTTGGCTGTTGGTGCATGGCCCTGCCCCATAGGGTAGAATATAGCACAGCACTATGCAACCTATGGTTGTGGGACAGCTGACAGCCCAGAGTACCTGCATGACAGTGCCACAGTGGAGCGAGCCTTCAGGAAGCTGAAAGTGAGGCAGGGCACTGTGCATCACAGGGGGATGCCAACCTGCATGTATGCTGCAGCACAGTGGGCAAGTACCTGCATCCAAGCACATAGGGCATGCAGCCTTGAGGGCCTGTGGCCCCTGCTGGTGCTGCCACTGCTGTGTGCAGTCCATGGGGCACATGGCCACAGATGTTTTGGAAGTTGAAACAGCTCTGGCATATGTCATTCTTGGAGGTGGGGTCTGTAGCTATGTCAGTAGAAATCTCCTCGTCTTGATATACTGCATCCCCAGTAGGGGGCTCCAAAGACGTAGCTATGCCAGCACAACTGTGACACCAAACTAAACCAACTTTGAGAGAGAAAGGTTTAAAATGTATATTTCTGAGATTGAATCATCGCCTACCTACTTTCTATTATTCTGAGCATTCCTAGTAACAGTGTACATATACAAAAATCCTAGATGTTTTCAATTCTTGTCTGTAATTTAGGAAACAACTGAAATAGACACCTGATAGTTTACAGCAAATTACTCCATTAAAAAAATCGTTAAAATGTTCTTTTCCTTCTACTTTTTGTGATTACTGCAAGCCCAAAGAAAAGTAAATCAATTATTTAATTCTAAAGTAAAATTTTGCATTGTACAGAAACCAAATCCAGTGCAGAAAATGCTGACAGGCATTACATCAACATAACAGGAATCTCAATTCAGAGTCTGAAAAGTTGGAAGTTCAAAAAAATGCTAGACATATTAACATATCACTAGTCACTTTAAGTTTTGTTTCCTAGAGATGTTGACATTTTTCTTATAAAGCTTATTAAAATATTTTAGCAGCCTGTCATATATTGTAACTCTACTGCAGAAGCAGTTGATTTAGTGCTATACAGTTAAAATAGCAATTCTGAAGACAAGACTGGAATATTTTTCTTAACAAACTGCCTTGCATTAAAATGAAAAAAAAATTTCTAATAGGATTTTGCATGAAATATTATCTATCACTACTAATATATACTGCTAATTTAATGCAACTGAAAAATTTAAATGCAATGGTTCAGGATCCATGGCCAGAATTCTCTAAGTTCTACACTATCAAAACTGCAGGTTAGTTAACTTCAGCAGTGGTCTTCTGCTATGCTTAAAATGGCTCACTTGAGATCCTATACACTCACTCAAGTACTGTTTCTTTGTCAAGCTCGAGACACTGGTTAACTTGCTCATGATGCAAAGATTCATAGTCTCAGATAAATGCAGCATATCTGAAGACCCTCCCCCCATTCAGATTAATTTACAGTTCACATTATGAGAATCAGAAGGACAAACAACAGCACGTACACACACACACACACACACATTACAAACGAGCCTTAATTAGCCCATTGGAGAAGTTGAGAGAAAGGATGGGCATAATTGATAAGTCTGTCAAGATTGTCCTCTGATGTTGACTGGAAACACTAAGAGAAGTGGGATAAGAATAGGAAAGGAGTTTGCGTTGTCAATAAATGGCAGGTACTGGATGATGGCACAAATGATTTACCTCAACTTTTCCCGGAAAACATTATGGAGAATAGGAAGACATTATGAGAAAAATATGTAAAACAGTTAACAAAAATTTCACATTGTACTTGGGAACTTAAAATCAAGGAAATAAAATCCACATCCTCCACTAACTGAAGATAACCTAAGTTATGAGGTACTATTGAAGAATTTCCCTGATTGCAGTTTAGCAGAAGTCCTGCTACAGAGACTGCAGCACTTGACGTATCTGGGGCTTGAAAGTGCTTGAGTCAGTCTAAGGGGAAAAAAAGCACTGGGAACAAGGGCAAGCCTAGTCCTAACCTAGAGCTAGGATTTGCATTTTTAGCTTTTTTTGTTTTGTACCAACCAATTTCTATTCATTTTCCAGAGATATGCAGCTTTACATTGTGCATTCACTAATACCCCTGGTCATTTGACTACTGGGTATCACCTACTAGCAAGTTAGACTAAATTCACAAAATATCCATGGAGCTTGAACTTAAGACAGATGCCTTCCCCTCAACTTCACCACCATTCCTCACTGATTGCTCTGGATATAAAATTGCCAAGATAACACTTCCTTCATCTCCAGTTCATAATAGAGAATGGTCTCCTTCTCTGTCCTCCACTATACCAAAATAAGTGATACTGACTAAGATAGGTCAAGACAAAGAGGACTCCATTCACAGGGCGGAAGGCCAGGGCTAATCGGGCTTAGGCTCCCCAAACTGAGCCAGTGACAGCAGCTCTAGCACCACCATCACAGAGCTGCACCCCCGCTGCACTCTCCTCTGCTGCTGTGCGCACATCACCAGCACGTGCCAGCCCTGGAATGGCCCTGTGGGAGGGAAGGGTGGGGTCAGGCAGGTGCACTCTGCACTGCCCAGTCCCCCCCTGCCCCAAATAATATTTTCTAGTGCCGCTTCTGACTCCATCAGAAAAATAATCAATTCTACTAGCTGCAGAGGTTTTAAAAGAATGAATATTATGGAGATAGCTGTTGAACAATTTCCACCCAGAGTAGCAGAAGTTATGTTTGTCGCTTTGCAAGCATTTCCCTCAGGAAACAGATGGCATGCAGAAGGCTGGGCTGACTAACTGATCAGCAGATGCACTTTTTGGAGCAGGACATAAAAGGGGAAAAATCAGGAAAGGCAACCATTCATTCTACAGAGGCTGTGAAGATGAAAAGATCATGGATCAGTGGGAAACCATTTAAGTCAATTTGCTTGGAGAGTCTTCTGCACAGGTGGTACAAGAATGAAGAAAATGAGCAACAGAAGGTAAGTGGCAGAGGTTCCATAAATGAAACCCAGCCAACTTGTATCTGCACAAGTTGCCTTGGATAAACCATGGATTGCCTTTTTCAGCCCTTCCTATCTAGGAAACGCCATGGAATTCCTATATGAACTACAAAAATGCAGAAGAAGTTTCTAGGTTCTCCAACTCTCAGGATCTGGTAACACTGTCAGACATCATATAGGCTAGGGACTGAAGTTACACATAAACTGGTTTAAGTTATCAGAAACTGGTGTAAACCTGTAACAGAATAGAAGTTCAGTGCACATAAACCAGTTTCAAAATGACTGAAACTGATTTAAGATAAACCTGGTTGTAATATCAGGCTTAACTGATTTGGGTCAAACTGATTTATGAAACTTCAGTCCCAGACCCCTTTCTGGTTCAAGTTAAATCACAGTCCCCCAGCATTCCAGTATGCTTTACAGCCCTGGGCTGGGCTATGCTGTCTAGTCCAAGAGAGAAAAGATGGTGGGGGGAAGGCAGGGACTGTTCCCCACCCCTTCCTCCGCCCCCCTGGGCAAACCCTGGCTGGGGTATGGGGCCAGGGAGGGCAGTTAAACTTCCCTTCACCCAGGTACAGAGCTGCTCTGCCCTGTTAAAAACTTACTGCTGGCTGCAACTGTGGAATACAAATCCCAGAGGCACCTGGAAGCAGGAAGAGGAAGTGGCAATCAACCCTGGAGAGTCCTGCTGCAGTAATTCTGGACTGCAAATCCCAGACACCTCGGGGGCAGCAGGAAGAGGAAGCAAACACACAGGCCATGCTGGCTACTGCCACAACCCAAAGGGTGTGATTTTTGTTTGTGTGCGCTTCGGCACTGCTAAATTGTCCCCGCTAAATTGCAGCTTCCTTGCACGGTGGAGTTTTCTGCTGCAAAAGAGAACCCCGGTGCAAGGGAGAATTTCCCGCCAATTTGAAGCTT
>NW_005841991.1:1841026-1848220 GCF_000455745.1 Alligator sinensis
CCGCACGCAAAAGAACTGGACCCACGGAGCCTAGCAAACTTCGTGTGAATGAGTGAGCAGAAGGACCCACGGAGCCTAGCAAACTTCGTGTGAGTTTATTCAGAGCTCTTCCGGATGAGTACTTTCTTCGGCTGACGCGACGGGCTCGCGTGTTCAGAGCCTTCAGCTGGATTGGGCTAGAGTTCACGAGTCTGGAACTCTTGTCCGCCTCTTTTCTTTCCTGTCTGTAACTGCAACTTAAGCAAGTTTTCCAGCCTACACCACTGCCATCTCGGTGTAAGTAAACAATCTTTTAAACTACCGCTACGCGTCCGTGCCTAATTCCAGCTCGAAGGCCTTCCCTCTCCACCCCGGCGTGCCCAGGCTGCTGGCCACAGCCCGCGTGCAGTGCGAAAAGGGCTCAGGTCGCTCCCGGCCCGCACAGCTACATGCTAGAACGCTGTACTCTAGTACCCCCTAGCTTCTGGCCTGAGCCATTCAAGGTATGCGGCTGCATTTCCTGAATCAAAAGTGAATGTCTGTCCAGTTGTTTCTCAGTTTATTCTCTGCATCTTAGACTAACATGCAAAGACTGAATCAATTCAGCCTCGGGCTTTTTGACTGTCTCTATTTAGCCATATTGTCCATCTTTGCCCTCAGTAAGTTCTATATATATTTGTAGTTCTTTTTGGGACTATATACCTTCCGAACCATAATCATCTACTCCCAGTCTTCCCTATACTTGCTACTTTGGCTCTAATACAAGGGTGGGCAAAGTCTGGCCTGAAGGCCAGATCAAGTCCACAGTGGACTCCATTTCTCAGCAGCCCCTACCAGAGTTACTCTGGCTGGTCTCCATGGAGACCCCAGGAGCGGCAAGGGCTGTGACAGCTCAGGGCCAGGGTCACCATGGAGACTGGACCGAGCAGTGGTGGCAAGATGCATGGATAGGCAGGATCTGTTCTGGGGCTGGTCAAGGATCTTGCAGCGGTGACAGTGCAGGACAGAGTCAGGGCACAGCTGCAGTCTACTGCCCCAGAAGTGTGCAGTGCAGGCAGCAGATCGCGGCTCTTCTCTGGCTCTGGCCCACGCTGTCACTGTCACACGTTTTCGGCACTGGAGCAGCTTCCCACCTAGCCATACACTCTGCTAGCACCACTCAGGCCACTCCCAAGGAGAAGGCTCCATGCCATCATAGCTCTGCTGCTCCTGGGGTCTCCATGGAGGAGACCAGCCAAAGCAAAGCAGGCAGGGGCTGCTGGGAAATAAAGTCTAGCTGCTGACCAGCTCCACCATGTTGCCCACCCCTACTCTGACAGAAGCTTTGAAGTCAGAGATAGTTTTAGGCTAGGGACAGACATTCAAAAAGCCTGAATTGATTAATTCTTTGCAGGTTAGTCTAACCTACCTATATTGAATCAGTTTGCAACTGCACATACATTCCCTTTGGACTGAAGAAATGCATTTGCCTGCAGTGGCTCAGGCTAGTAGCAAGGGGGCGCTAGAGCAGCCCGCCCTTTCCTTCCATAGTGTTGAGCTGAGGGGTGTGTGGTCAGCAGGACTCTGATTAGGGAGGATTTTAAACCCCCACCCTGCCTACATAGTCCTACATAGTCCCAGGATTTACTTGCTCACTGCTCAAGGGGCGGGAGTGTTGCCAGACCCCAGACCCCAGCCAGCACTCTGAGGCAAAGTGGGGGTATGCAGTACATGCATCTGTTGATGATACTGAGCTTTTCAATCTCCCTCTCCCTGCTTCTTCATATCGTCTGCAAACCTGACAAGTGAGGGAGCCAGCAGGGAGCTGATAACACAGCCCATCAACAAAACAAGAGCCTCTCTCATTAGTTTAAGCTCTTCTTAAACAGCTTTTTCCAAGGAAGGAATAAAGGGACATTACCAGCTGACCTCTTGATTAGTTCCAAAAATCCCTAACTGGACAGTGTCCTGTCTGCCTATCTCAGTGAAACTGGAGACGCACACAGGCACCTCTCAGCATTAGCTAGCATACCACATGCCTAGGGGTCTGTGGGGCTGAGGTCCATGCTGTGGGATATGGGCGGGAGGGTGGGGTGGGGGGAATCTCTGCTTGAGCATTGAGCAGGGAGGTGGGGGTGGGGCAGGGAGAAACCAGGAAGACCTTGCTATGCCTGCAGTCTACACCAGAGCTCTGGCTAGGGAGCAGAAGGGCAGGGCCAGCCCTGCTCTCTGGAGTAGACAGCACAGCACAGCACAGCCCAACAAAGCATCTGGGATTAACTTAAATCAGGAAGGGGATGGGACAGACATTGCATAGTTTGACCCAAATCAATTAAGTCTGATACTGCATTCAACCAGGTTCATCTTAAATCAGTTTCAGCCATTTTGAAACTGGTTTATGTGCACTGAACTTATGTTCTGTTACAGGTTTAAACCACTTTGATTACTTAAACCGGTTTATGTGTAATGTCTGTCTCTAGCCTTAAAGGCTTATCCACAGACTCCTCCTAGGTCCTCCTCAAGAGATTCATAGATGTTAGGGTTGGAAGGGGACCTCAATAGATCATCGAATCCGACCCCCTGCATAGGCAGGACAGAGTGCCGGGTGTAGTTATGACCCCAGCTAGATGCCTACCTAACCTCCCTCTTGAAAACCCCCAGGGTAGGGGAGAGCACCACCTCCCTTGGGAGCCCGTTCCAGACCTTGGCCACTCTAACTGTGAAGAAGTTCTTCCTAATGTCCAATCTAAATCTGCTCTCTGCTAGCTTGTGGCCATTATTTGCTAGCTTGTGGCCATTATTTAGGAGGACCTCTACTTATCAATTAGAGAAGTTTACCTATTGCTTGTAACTATCTACTTAACATTTTTAGAACAAGCTCTGGTACTTAACCTCATGCCCTGGCCTTACTTTTCTTATAATTCAGATATGCTACTTGGTGGCTTGGGCACAGCTGTATAGCTGAAAGGACCAGATTTTCATACTTTCATATAAGCATACCTAATGTAAAATGGTGTCTATTGGTGCTGTTTAGGCTGGAGGGTCCCAGCAAATAGCAAGAATAAGGCAAGGGTAGAGTATTCTCAAATGAAATGTGTGAGGAAAGAAAGAGAAAGTGGCAATCAGCGCCAGAGTACAGCTGCACTGTTTCCAAGATCTTCAAATGTGTGGTGCTCATACTTACCTTGACCCTCTGGTAGAAATCATACATTAAGAAATGTTGCTTCTTATGTGCTTCCTCTTTCCTGCATATTTAGAAAGTTAAACAAGCCACAAAATCCTACAGTTAGTCTCTCACCAAGTTCTGCTGGTACAGACAAGGAAAAAAAAATCTGCAGTTTTTTAATTTTTTTTTTAAAGGAAAAGGAGGAGAGGGCTTAAAATGGACTAACCATTTTTCTTACTATGCCATGATATACTGTATCACAATGCTGTGTAGAACCGACCATTTCTTTAAATATGATGTTGGGACTACTTTCATAACATACCCAAAATAATTTCTCAAGTGTTGAATTTCTGGGAATAAACTATATATCTGCAGCCCCAACAGTTGGGTTTTTTTCACGTAGCTGTTGTAGAGGACAAATAGTTGCATACTTAACAGAAACAAACTCCGTTTCTTACAGTAAGTCCTGATTATTTCTTCCCTTTCTAATCTTTCCTTTTGCTGCTTCATAGACTAACATTTGCATTCATTAGTTAAGTCAAGCTTAGAGCTGCAACATAACTAAATTATTTAATTTACTTGTCATAGGATTATGTCAACCTGAGTGAACTAAATATTCTGTGCATATTTTGTAATATATCCATAGGACAGAGTATTCAGGATATTTGAAAGCTTAAAGAAGAGCTTTAAAAAAATTCAAGCTAAAAGAACAACCTAAAACCAGGGAAGAATTAAAAAAGCAATCTAAAGATAGCTGAACATTTGGGATGCTGGAAGCATCTCCCAAGTCCAAACAGGGTAGAGAGCTGTGCCAAACCTCCAATCAGCTATACTGACTCAATTAGCATTGGCCAGTTCTGTCCTTTTACATAGCCTTACCATTGCTGATGAAAGAGCTGAAGATCTTTGACATTTGGAACAGCCTTCCTTTGCTTTGTCTCCTCACCTCTTTTCCCTTTATTTAAATTCTAGATGAAAACACTTGTTCTTTGATTATGACAGGTGCTTAATTCTTCCCTTCTGTTTTTCTAGCAGAACTAGAGTAATCCGTACAGTTAGGATTGCATAAATGCAACTTCAGCGTTTACTTCTTCTGAATGCTTAAAACCTCCTCTTCAACCAATACATTGTACATTGCTTTAAATGTTTCAAGTGTAAATTTGAAATTAATAAACAGCTTTGGAGGAATTAGATGCAAGTATTAATTGCTTTTCAAAGTTGCTTCTGGACATTCATGCCTGGATATGACACCCAGGCATCAAACTGTAAAACTGCCTTAACAAGCCATAACTTAATGTGAGGTGAATGAGTGTCCTCAGGTGAGAATGACATCATTGCCCTGCCCCATATAAAATAATGAATCCACCACTGCCACGGTTGCCTTTGCTCCTTCTCCATATACCAGAAAATCCTATTTACATGGGCTAGAATTTGAGGGAGAATGGAAAGTGAGCAAGAAAAGGGAATGTATGGGCAATTCTCAAAAATCAGTTACTACTAAGTAACCTTTTTTCTTCAAACACCCCTCTGCATTCCCAGTAACACGAGGCTAGAAAGTGGTGCCCTAGAAGGGCTTCTAGTTAAATATGAACTGTAGCACTACTCTTGCAAACTTCACATCTGAGCATAATGCTTAGTCTAGAGAGTACAATTTTCAAAGGTGAATAAAGAATTCTAAGTTCTTCTTAGCAAAACTCCACCGGGGAACCTGTATAAGATACGCTACTGAAACTTCCATGACTTTCGTATAGTTCATCTTTAAACTGCGGGAATCACTTTCTACTTAAAGTGTATCAATACATTATTTCCTTGTACAAAGAAAAAAGGTTGCTTCCTAATCGTTTTCCTTAACAATTATACCTATAAGCAATAATTATTTTCTTGATAGAAAGCACCCTTTTTACATTTACTGCATGTAAATAAACCAAATGCAAACCACAACTGAAATTCCACTTGATGAGCAGGAAGTTTGGAAAAGACTTCCAAAAGTAAAACCTATGAGAGGTAAAAATCTCAGACTTTTGTCATGAATCCGAGACAGAATCTCAGTGATTTTGTCCTTGTAGACTACTATATTAAGGGAAGCAAATCAGCACTGCTCACTCACCCGCCTACCAATAAAAAGGCACCTTCTTGATAGCTACTGATTGATAAATGCTGTAAGAATGCTTGAGGGAGGGACTGAAAAGTGAACATATGAACTGTGCTAGGTTAAAATTCAGGAGGTGAATACTTTACAGAAGTGCAGACTGTCTTCCCCTGTGTATGCGTATTTATAACAATGCACAGTTGATGCATGTCACAATCAGAACATAAGGGGTGCCCAGATATAGCAGCAAAGCCTTCAGACTATATCAGATTGTTTGGAGCTCCTATCAGTTTGCATTGGGCTTGCCCTCTTGATTCCTTAGATACTTCCTTGCAAGTATCCTACATCTCCAGGCTTGCCTTTGGGGAAGTTAACATACTGAGCCAAAGCCTGGCTAAAATCTTTTTGTATTCAACCATCCTCTGAATGGCTTAAAATTCCTCCTGGAAGAGATTTTTACTGAGGGAGCAGGGGAAAGGGTGAGAGATGGGAGTAATGAGAAATAGACTTCTGTATATTCTATTTGCCTTATGTAAACTGCAAAAAACCATTGTGCAATTGCTCTAAACTTCTGTAAATCGACATTTTGGAGGAGTTTAATTAAAATCTACAGAAAGTTACCTAAGGATAAAGTTAAACTACAGCCAGTAAAGAAATAGATGAAACAAGACACGCATTCCACTCTATTTTTCTTGCTCACAGCTTTAGATCTAAGTACCACAGAGTAAATCTAAATACAAATGAGATGACACTTAAGCTCTTATCAATTGAGCTTTTATTTGTTAAAAGCTTCCCTCTGCTCCCCCTGCTGGAATTCACCATCCAGCACAAGGTGGCAAAAGCCTGCAGCAAGGCAGCAGCCCTGGACTTCAGGACGGCGGATTTCAATGAGGTAAGGAGAATAGTCAGGGAGGCACTGAGGTCCCAGAGGAGAGGTGAGTCGGGTGTCCAAGAAGAGTGGTCGTTCCTTAAGGAGACGATCCTCCAAGCCCAAAGGGAGGTAATCCCAACACGGATCAAAGGTGGCAAGAAGGCGCAAAAGCCCCCATGGCTCACCAAAAGCATACGGGAACGTCTCCTGGCTAAAAGGGAGGCATACACCCAATGGAAGGGAGGTGCCATCACCAGGGAGGACTATACCTCGGTTGCTCGGGGCTGCAGGGGGGCGGTCAGGAAGGCCAAGGCGGAGCTGGAACTGGGACTAGCTACCCAGATCAAGGACAAAAAGAAGTTCTTTTTTAAATACTTAGTGGGCAAAAAGAAGGTGCCGGGTAATGTGGGGCCTCTGCAAGACACGCTAGGAAATCTGGTCGTCACACCAGACAACAAAGCTAACCTATTTAACAATTTCTTTGCCTCCATTTTCCTGAGCAGGGACTGGATCAGCTCACCCGCCGGGACCCCCTCAGGCCCAGGGTCAGTAAGGATCTAGTCAGGGAACTTCTGGAGGGACTGGACGTATTTAAATCAGCTGGCCCTGATGATCTCCACCCCAGAGTGCTGAGGGAATTAGCAGAGGTCACTGCGGGACCCCTGGCATGGCTTTATGAGCATTCGTGGTGCTCTGGTATGGTGCCAGATGACTGGAAAAGGGCCAATGTGGTTCCCATTTTCAAAAAAGGGAGGAAGGAGGATCCAGGAAACTATAGGCCAGTCAGTCTTACCTCAATCCTGGGTAAGCTTTTTGAGAGAATTATCCTGGTGCATGTCCACGAGGGGCCAGCAGGGGAGGTTATGCTTAGTGGCAACCAACATGGGTTCATTAGAGGCAGGTCCTGTCAGACCAGCCTGGTGGCCTTCTATGACCAGGTCACAAAATCCTTAGACACAGGGGTAGCAGTGGACGTAGCCTTTCTGGACTTTAGGAAGGCCTTTGACACTGTCTCTCACCCCATTCTCATTAAAAAACTAGGGGACTGTGGCGTCAACACCTACACAGTCAAATGGGTCACTAACTGGCTGGAGGGCCACACCCAGAGAG
>NW_005841991.1:1848280-1859730 GCF_000455745.1 Alligator sinensis
GGAGGAATAGGCTGCAATTGGACCTAGACAGGTTACAGGGGTTGGCAGATGAGAACAGGATAGGTTTCAACACTGACAAGTGGAAGGTACTGCACCTGGGAAGGAAGAACCAGCAGCAGACCTACAAGCTGGGGAACTCCCTTTTCGTCAGTGCAGAGGCAGAAAAGGATCTTGGAGTCATTATTCATGCCAAAATGAACATGGGCCGACAGTGTGGGGACACGGTCAGGAAGGCCAACCGCACCTTGTCATGCATCCACAGATGCATCTTGAGCGGGTCCAAGGAGGTGATCCTCCCCCTCTATGCGGCACTGGTCAGGCCGCAGTTGGAGTACTGTGTACAGTTCTGGGCACCGCACTTCAGGAGGGATGTGGACAGCATGGAGAGGGTCCAGAGGTGGGCCACTCGCATGATCAGGGGCCAGCAGGGCAGGCCTTACGAGGAGGCTAAGGGACCTGAACCTGTTCAGCCTCAAGAAAAGGCTGAGGGGGCATCTAGTGACCTGTTACAAACTATTCAGAGGGGACCAGCAGGCATTGGGGGAGTCCCTGTTCCCCCGAGCACTACCAGGAGTGACAAGAAATAACAGTCACAAGCTGGCAGAGGGTAGATTCAGACTAGACATCAGGAGGTGCTACTTCACTGTCAGGGCGGCTAGGACCTGGAACAAACTTCCAAGCGAAGTGGTGCTGGCTCCTACCCTGGGGGGTCTTTAAGAAGAGGTTAGACGAACACCTTGCCAGGGTTGTTTGACCTCAGTACTCTTTCCTGCCATGGCATGGGGTCGGGCTTGATGATCTGCTCAGGTCCCTTCTGACCCTACCAACTATAAAACTATGAAGAGTAGGATTCCTTTGCAGATGATATATTTAAAGAAAATAAAATTAAATAACCTGTAATAATTTTTTTAAGCATCTCAAGAGATCCTTAACTCTGTGTCTTCCTTATAATGCAAGGTTGGCAAGAAATCCTCTGGCACTAAAGAAATTTTATTTTAAAGATACTATCTACACATCATTTCCACTCATAGGAACAGAAAAAAGCATAATGAATGACACTAAAAATAAAAAGCCAAAATTACATGACACATTACATGACACATTCGCTGAATAACATTTCTTATTAGCATTAAGAAATGTTAAATAATAACAAATGTGGTCACAAAAAGTAAATGACATCTATGACAAATTGTTTCTACTGACCTCCTCAATTTATATTTCATACCTTGTTTGGACCATTTCTAACATTCCAAATCAGCTCTCTCAGTTTATTAATATCCCTAAACTGACAGAAAGGTTTCTTACTTCCCCAAAATTAGGAATTTTATTTCCCTACTGTGGCAGCGGCGTGCCTCCACAAGCACGAGAGGAGGTGAGAGAGGTCTGCGGGGTGCACAAAACCCCAAGGCAGAACCCCGGGGGGGAAGACTTATCTCCTGAAAACGCGGTGGTGCAGGAGCCGGAACCATGACAGCAGCTGCAGCTGCGGCTAACAGCCCGCGAGCCGCCCTCAACGGGGGTTTTTTAAAAACCATTACGGTGGTTTTTGAAACAGCTGTTCCCGGTGAGAGAAGCAGCTGGGCCAATTCCAGCGGCCAACAGGGCCGCTGCGGGAAGGTTTAAAAACACCAGCAGCACCCGCGGGGAGGGGGAGCGAGAAAGAGCGAGCAAGCGGGCAGCACGCCTGCTGTTCTGATGCTCCTGCTGGGGAGAGGCACAAGTCAGGCTGTGCCGTCCTGGCATGGGAGGCAGGGCACGCCTCCAATCCCCTTCTGGGGACAAGCAAGAGGAAAGCCCTGAGCTTTCAGCAAGAGGAGAGCAGGGAGAAATCTGTACTCCCCTGTGCATACAGGGAGCTAGGGAAGATAGAGCAAAGGAGAGGGGCAGAAACCCCTGGAAGGCGTTGGGAAGGGGAAGGCAGCTCCATGAGCCTCCCTGTCCCAGAAGAACTCTACTTCTAAAAAAGGGATAAGGTGAAAAGGCACAAAGAGATACGGGGAGGACTAAAAGACAGAGAGAAAGCAAGGAACGAGCAGGCTGAGCTGTACCACTTAGCCCGAATCCCTCCGTGCTAGAGTCCGGCGGCAGGGCAAGCCGACGGGGAAGTGAAGACTACCATCCTACCAGCCCAGGACCGGTTGGCGAGTGGACGGGGTGTAGAGGTGGCGGAGCCCCGTGGAACAACGCACTCCGTAACTGAGTACACCCGTGTCAGGAAGGGACCCCTCCGAGAAGATCTGCACTAGGACCCTCCCTGTAAGAGTTTATCAGCAAAGTCGTGGCAGACGAGACGAGGGGGAGGGGATACCTGACCAGCGGGTGACTACGTACATAAGACCACCATCATCACACCTACAAAAAAAAAAAACCCCCCCCCCCCCCCCAAACCCAACAAAAACAAACAAACCCCACATTTGGTCCAAATTTGAAACAGGCACGGTCACTATGACTAGGAAAAAGGAACAGACTAGCGATTCTCAACCTTTTTAGCCTCAAGAAATCCCTCTGGAACTTTCTAGAATTTAGCAACACTGTCGTTGAGCCACTGAGCTAGAATCTAGCTGGTGCCAGGTGAGGGGAGGGTGAGGGCAGAACCTTTTAGGAAAATAATATTTAGAAGCACAAAGCCCCTCCCTTTTTGCAGCTAGACACAAAAAATAGCAAATACAAATGGTACCTTATATCATATGACACACAACCTAAATACTGTATGTATGCATGTGGGCTCTGGCTCAGCAGCAGAAGGCTGTCTATACTGACTTTACAAAGTACAAAAAATCCCATTAAGTTTGTGATCTATCAGCCATACTGGGCATAATCATTGTTACCAGGAATTAGTTTCACCTTTGCGGAGTTGTGGGAAGCAGGTAAAGAATTAGGGTTATAATTTTTTTTGGTTTTGAGAGTAGCTAAAATAACTGGGCCTAGACTTTTAACAGCTCAAGTTAACTGACTGTGAATTAACTTGAAGTAATTACACTTTTAGAAAAATCTACATTCCCCATGTTAACCTCAAACTACAAATATCTCACAGAGTTTAAGGCCAATAGGGACCATTAGACCATCTGGTCTGTCCTCCTACATAATCACACACCATCAAATTTTACCCAGATATCCTTATATCAAACTCAGACTTCAGTTTAGCTGGAACATTTCACTCTTCAGAAGACAACTGAAATGTTGCATGGCACAAGCAGAGAGCTAGAGTGAAATGCCATCAATGCCAAAAAATTCCTGAAATAGGAGCAAATTGATCAGGTAAGAAAAGTCCAGAATGACCCTAGCAGTTGATCCACGCCCCACATGTTGGGAAAATGCCACCAATCTGGCTTGAAAGGAAATCCCTTTCCACCCCAAATCTGTACATCAGCATGCCCCTGAATACTTCAGCAGGACACGTTAGGCTGGCATCTAGAAACAGAACTTTCCAGGCCACCTCAGAGGACCCATTCACTGCAGAACATCCCATCTCTGCAGTCAATTTCTCGTGCCTCTAGTCAGATGTTCATTAAAGGGAAAATGTTCTTCTTGAATCTTGCAAGTGACAACTGGAAGTCCTGGAACTTGATGTCCTATGATAGTCACAATCTTAACATGCATATGTTATTAGTATGTTGAGGCAATGAAGACATTTCTGTTCTCCCAACAGATGTTTCTGAAGAGGGATAGTCACAGGTCTCAGATTCCAAGGCCAGAAGGGCCAGGCCTTATTTTTTATCACTGATATTGACAAGTTACAAAAGTAACACAAACACACACACTGAGATTAGAAGAGCAGGCTATTCAAACAGGTGACTGCAATGTGTCCCCAACACTACTGAACCACAGCAACTGTTCAAAAGGGAGGTCCTATCTGCTGTTACTCACCCACAAGTAACAGACCAGGATCATATGCCATAGTCTCCCAACACACAACTGGCTGCTCCAAAAATGGAAAAAGAAAGCGGACCTTTATCTTGTTCAAAGCAATTACTGTTGCTCAAATAGAGCTCCAGTTGTACACAGTGTCAGCAGTTCAGGACTGGTTCACCTAAGTAAGCCACTAGTATATAGGATAACTTGGCAAAATTTCTAAGGTCGTATCACAAGAGTATTTACAATGGTGATATCCACATCCCCTAGTGATGGTTGTGTATCTTAAAATATACTTTTATAAAACACGGGGCAGTCACTCTAATTTACTTAGTGTCTCAGGGTTGAGGGTAGTCTTATGTGGAGTTTAGATCAGGGGTTGGCAACCCCTGGCACATGTACCAGAACGTGGGATGTGACGGTATCTTGCTTGGCATGCAAATCGGGCAGGGAAGGGGCCAGGGCTGCACTGCCACAACAAGGATCAGGCCCCTCGCAGATCCCCCTCTGTCCGCCTGAAGGTGCGAGTGCACCCACCACCAGCAGTGAGCTGGGCCGGAGCTCCACAGACCTGGGTGCAATGGCTTGCAGACTCCCTGCTGCCTGCTGTAAGCAGCCCGGGTTTCATGGTGGGTGGCAGGGGCCTGCCCAGAGCCTGGGCTGGCTGTAGCAGGTGGCCAGGAGGCTGCAAGCTGCTGCACCAAGATCTGCAGAGCCCTGGTCTAGCTTGTTGCTGGTGGTGGGTGCACGGATGCCTCCGGGCAGATGGCAGGGAAGGGGTTGGGGCTGTGCTACCACAAGGATAGGGCCCCCTCACAGCTCCCCCACCATCTGCCATACCAACATCTTACAAGTCAAGGTTGTGGTGTTTTTGGCACTCTGCCCCAAAATGTTGCTGACCTCTGGTTTAGATTTATGGTTGTACAGGGTGTTTTGGATAGGGATGATCTTGCTTCAGGCAGGGGTTTGGACTAGATAACTTCTTAGGGTCCCTTTCAGCCCTACTTCTCTAAGACTATAAAGTGGATGGAGTAAACTGCCTCTAGTGTGCTGAGTAAGCAGGATTCCTATAGCTGGTGCTCCCTGCCTCTCTCTCTATGCCAATGACTGACTATTCATCACTGTGTTTACAGCCTTGTTTTACTCTTCTAACAACTGAGAATATTCTCCCATTCCACCTAACCTCACCCTCATTCTACATACACCAGGCAGAGAACTTCTACTTCTGCTGGGGACAGAACTGAACAGCAAGAGACAGGAGGTATATGAAAAGAAGGACACAAAATTTGAGGGCGATAAGTATCACAAGTTCACAATATTCAGTGCTTTTCCTTAAAGTCCCAGGTTATGGAGTCATTTGTTTACAAGAGAGGCAGTTAGCCATGTTAGTTTGAAGTCAGGCAAAAGGTAGGACAGGATGGCACCTTAGGTCATGTCCAGATGAGTGAGCACATGAGTGAGAAAGCAGTTTGAGATGCCACAAGAGGCATGCTGGGAATGAAAAAATGTTCCCTGTGCTGCATATTTGCAGCATGGGCTTTAATTTGATACTGGGAAATCCCAGTATAAAAAAAAACCAACAACACACACTGGGAAAAAGCGGTACACGGCATGCTTCTGAGGCAACCAGAGGCTGGGTCCTCCAAAGAGACACTCTGGCACCTGGCCAGAACATCTCTAAGGCTGTCCCAGTGTGCTGAGTCAAATAGGAGCGAGGCAAGGCTGCAGCAGTGTCTTAGACCCCGACACGGGCACATGCCCAGCCCATGTGCCCTTGGACACAGCCGGGTCAACTCCTGCTGTTACCCATGGCTTCCAGCACTGCAGGCAGAAGCTGCATGCCCTTGGGCCCGGCCAGATCCTGCCTGCATGGAGCTGGCCCAGTGTGACAGCACACGGGGCACATGCAAGCAGGACCCGGCCTGCAGCTTCTGCCTGCAGTGCTGGAAGCAGCAGGTCACAGCAGGAGCTGGCCCAGTTCTGTCCGAGGATGTGTGGGCTGGGCCAGGTCAATGCCATGTGCAGCTGCCAGTCTGAAGCAGCCCCGTGCTGCCAGGGGTCTCAGTCAGAAGTGAGCATGAGCATCCCAATGGCCGCTGCTGCGGGGGGGAAGGGCTCGCAGCAGGGGACACAGGCAGCAGGTCACAGCAGGAGCTGGCCCAGTTCTGTCCGAGGATGTGTGGGCTGGGCCAGGTCAATGCCATGTGCAGCTGCCAGTCTGAAGCAGCCCCGTGCTGCCAGGGGTCTCAGTCAGAAGTGAGCATGAGCATCCCAATGGCCGCTGCTGCGGGGGGGAAGGGCTCGCAGCAGGGGACACAGGCACCCAAGCACCATAAACTCCCCCACAATCTACCCACAAACCCCACCCCCTAACCACCCCCACAAACCCACCACCCCAAACCCCTGCACAAACCCCACACCTCCCCCACAAACACCACGCCCACCCACACATCTCACACCCTGTGTGCCCAGCTGCCAGACAGTGCGGCAGCTACCTCTGGAGCTGCTGGCAGGAGCTGCAGCTCTAGAGGTAGCTGCAGCACTTCAGGCCTGCCCCGTAACCACACCAGTGCTCCATCCAGAGCTCTTCTGTGGTCCTAAAAAAATGTGCCTTGCTGCATTAAAGCACATTTCCTACATTGGACAGGGTGACTATTTCCTGGACAGAAAGTGGGACACCACTCCACCTTCTCCACCCCCCAGAGGAAGGCTGTCAAGAGCCACTGAGGGCTGGGGAAAAGCCGCTGGCCTTTTCCAATACGTTCAACTATCACCAAACTCCAGGGCAGGGACAGTCCCATTTTCATCCAGTGGAATTTTAAAACACCCATTCCGGTGTCCCGCTAAAAGTGGGACAAAAGAATTTGAATGCACCAACAGGACATCCAGGAGAGGTGTTTAAAATAGGTCTGTCCTAGCAAAAATTGGATGTATGGACACACTAGAATTAGAGATTTTAATAAAACTAAAAATGATTTTGGATATTACACAGTTTGTCTGATAACACTTACCCTTTCTGCTCTAAGACTTGTGCACAAGAGAAATCACACTTACAAAATAGAGAAAGCAAGATCTTACTTCTGTTACTTCGACTGCTAGCATTGTGTCCTGCACTGGTTCTAAGTACTCAGCACTGCTATTTTCAAAATGAAGCATTAAAATCAGTCAGAAGAATCACTGGAAATATATTCAAGAAAGCCCAGGCACTGATTTTGTTTTGTTGTTTTTTTGTTTTTGTTGTTGTTGTTGTTGTTGTTTTTTTAACATGACAGGGCTCTCATTAAACCTGCTCCCTTAACTGATTGGGCAGCTAGCAGGAAACTAATCTTAGATCAACTGTGCAAAGCAATTCTTTTTCCTCTTAAAGATGCAAAAGGTAGGCATGGTTAACAAAATTGGTACCAGATTTACAACCCAAGGGAGGCATGAGTGATCCATCTATCAAAGTGCAGGTCAGAATCCCCACTGTTAAAGAGTTATACCCTTGTACACCCTGAAAGGGAAGAGCCAACTTCATGTCTACTAAATGCTGATAAATTCACTTTACCTTCAGAATGACAAATGCAGAAATAAAGGTTATTTTAGCTATGGAAACATTTGTACCAACAGTAAGAAAATGCTCCCCTGATCCTTGTAGTCTGAAAGGATATGGACTGCTCACAGATATGGAGGTAAACATCATTATTTTCAAAAGGATTCTCTTCTAGAGACTTCCCCTTTTCAGCAATCAGTGAGTAAACTGGTTTGTCATGACAATAGGATTCAATGTCAACAGATCACCTGTTAGTGAGTGGATCAAATGTTCTGCCATTCAAAAGGACTTTATTATAAGATCTGTTCTACAGACTGCAGTTTCTAGCAACCAGATCTGGACATTAAATAAAACAACCCTATAAGTAGACTTTACTTAACAAAATATGTTTCACAGTAGAGAAAGCATTAGACAAAGTAGAGAAAGATTTTTTTGAAGGAAAAAGGTCTACTACACAGAATAAATCTAAACATAGGTATAATGAGTATCACCTCAAAAACAGACAGTGAAATTGTATTGTTTTTCCTCTCACTCTGACATCTTGTCTCTCACTGCACAGATTACAGAACTTAACAGTGAAAATTAATTCGGTTTTTGATCTCCAGAGACTGTTGATTTCTTTGTATATTTTCCTCAGTACATTCCAATGCTTTTATGCAAATGATTAATTATAACAAGGTGTTTCTGTCATTTCTGAAAATAAATTCTGAGTGGGAGTATATGCCATCATGATGTTGTAACTCATCAGGAGGCTGTGAAGTAACACTGTCTTATTATAATGGCACCTGCTAGTATATATATGGTGAAGACCACAAGTATCTCTATAGAATACCCTGTGTTTTTGGACATACAAAAAACTAGAACTCTTGGTTCCAAAATGATACCTTTTATTAGACCAACTGGAAAATGGCAAGACAATTGTCCTTTTCTGCAAGCTTTCGGGATCAAAGTCCCTTCCCAGGCTCTGGGAAAAATGTAGATGGTACAAGATGGTAAAAAGTCCCCATAGGTAGGAAATAAACTTCATTTTTGCACAGAGGGAGCTGAAGATGGAAGTCTGTCCCTCTGGGTCCATAAGAGTGTCTTTGTGAGCTGTGTTGAGTAACTCTTTGATGTGTTTTTGGAGTTATTTTGCCTCTCAAATGTGAAAAATTCACTCAAGGCTTTGATTTAGTGTATAGGTCCAAGCCTGTCAAACTCTCCTACACAGCCTCCCTTACTGGTTTTGCCAATAAGATATGTTTATATATTTAAAAAATCCTTTATCACTTGCATAGCATTTTGAATCCTATACAGAAATTCATTGACAAAATTAAGACAAACTGGGCTCCATAACACTTTCAGGATATTTAAAAAGAGAGGCAAAGAACCATATTGAGGTTCTCTCACTATGTAAGCCTTAGTGTTAAAGAAAGTAACTATTTTTGATACCTATTTTTTTTCTTTTACCATTTAAAGAAAGCTTCAAACTATCCTAGAATTTCCAGCCTTGGTACTTTACCTCGTTACCTTAAACCTGAGAATACTCTGCTTATTTTTGGTAAGAAGCAAGTTTTTGAAAGAACTTAAGACAACTGTCCTAGCAAGTCCAGGCAGCTATTCTAGGTTCATACAAGAATACTTGCAAGACAGGTTCTGTAGATGTCTTATCACAGCCACAAAATCCAAATATGTACCTTAGGCAGGAAAAAAATACAGGCAAATCAGTAGGGCTCCATGTAGTCATTTGTCTCTGTTGATCTGATTGCAGAATCTGACCCATAAAATGTGATCTACCAAATTTTAAGCACCAACTGCTTTATAATAAAAGTGGGCAGATATGAAATGTTATAATCTTGGACAAATTAGGCCCCAAATCAGGAAAGCACTTAAGTCACTGATATTATTCTATGTTATAGAAAGTGGCTTTCTATGCCAACCTAAGTAGGTATGCTGTCTAGAAATGGGGCTTTAGTGAATATTAGCTACCTTTTAAAACCTCATACTCAGAATTAATTGTTAAAATAGTAAACAGTACGGAATGTATGCAGTTGTCTCACAGCTACCCTCAGTTAACTACTCAAACTGCTGCCTCAGCCTTGACTTTTTTTTAAATGTATGTAAACAATTATGCTAAATAACATTTTCTTCTATTTCAAAAAGATTCAGTGGCAGGCTTGGCAAGTGAATCAACTTACTTCCCCCACTCAGCCCTATCCATATTCCTCCCAGCCCCAAAAGTCAACTTTAAGATGACAGAAATTTTAAGTGCTCATTAGATTGTAAAGTTGGTTTGTTTGGAAAAAAAAGAAAAACCTAGGGAAAAAAAGAAAATGTTCCTTGTGTGAGCTTGCTGCTTCACAAGACTTCACATGACAATTTTTTTCTGCCTCTCACGCATCAAGAACCAATACCCCAAATACCCTCAACTTGCGCCCTCCCAGTTTCTTTGTTTTACAAGCCCTATTTTTAGAATATTGAAGGTCCTCAAGGTGTTGCAGCATCTTTTCCAGCGATAGCTTCATTTCTGAGATATATGTTAGGATCCCATGCGACATGGGAATATCAACCTGGGTCTCTAGGCTCTTGTAAAAGTTTTTTCTCAAACTATTAACAAGCTTGTTGTCCCTGTGGTACTTCGAAAAGAAAGTGGCTTTCTTCTTGGCAGTCTCATCCATGCAGACAGTCTTCATCACATTAATGTGTTGTTCTGTCCTGATAAAATGGTCCTTAGGTCATCTGCCCCTAAGCACTCTTTAGTTTGCAGCATGTCATTACAAACATGCAGTTTCTCAGATTTACTACAACATTGTGGAAAATTAACTAAAAACTGTAAAAAGGAGTGGGGAAATATTCAAAATTAAAACAAGATTGTCTTTAGCTTAACAGAAATGTATGACAGCTGACCAAGATCTGCTGTTCCAAAGTTACTACAATTTTTTTTCCCTTTTCCTAGAGTGCTTGCAGGCTGCTACCAAAACCATCACAAAATGGAAAGCAGAAAGCAGTGAAAGATCCTCCCACAAATGGAAAGAGAAATATAAAAATATATCCATTATTGTGACATTTAAAGGCAAAAAATAATCTTCACAAAGCCACAGAATTTCAGAATCATTCAATTTTTTTCTATAAAAGGTTATAAGAGAGCAATCTATTTCCATTACATACATAAATAAAAGGTTATGGAAAACCACATACGTTAATAGTTACATAAAAAAAATTAAAATTCTAATTACAACAAAAAATTAGAACAGGAAAAGGTTTTCGGTGTTCCGAAAAATGGGGAATAAAGAATGAGGCAAATATTAGTTTTGTTTTTATTAAGACATGTACTGAAGTCAATAAATAACCTGCTTGTTTAATCATAAGATACCTTTTGCTTCTCTGCTTAAAATGAGACCGTGCATCTGGTAAGGACAGTCAACTCCTCATCGGTGGGAATTTATTGGCAGCAAGATGATTTTAAAAACTTCAGTGCAATTAATCTACCTGGAAATAGTTGCCTTTAAACTTTTTCAGCTCTCTAAAAATTTCCTGTATAAAACTAATAAAGCATCAGAATTTCTCCTACTTATTTTGTACAGATAAAATATTAATAGCATCAAATAGTAGCATAATTTATATGACTTTCTTCCACAGATGAATTTCAGACAAAAGTAAAGAATTAGGGGTTGTCGCAGAGCACCTCGGTGCTCTGCTCCTAGAGGGGAGAAACTGCCAGGGAGAGAGAGAGAGCCCTGGCAGGTCATAACGAGCCCAGCTGAGGGTTGCCGGGGCAACTAAGGAGACCCAGCTGCCTGTAGGAGGCAGGGCCTGGCCCTTATAAAGCCCAGGGCTGAGACCAGGTTGGCAGTTCTCTGCCAGCAGCCGGAGAGGCAGGAGCTCCCTCAGCCAAGATATGGGAAGAAGCCTGACTTGCAAGTACAGCTCACTATAGCCCTGAGAGGATTGGGCACTATGGTTTAGCCAGGAGGCTTTAGGTTTGCACTGCAGCCAGGAGGCTCTAGTTTATGTTCGGCTTACATATGACACCAGAGGCTTGGGTGAGGCTGTAGGGGTTGGAGGAGGCCTCATAGGGACCCCAGAG
>NW_005841991.1:1860156-1863037 GCF_000455745.1 Alligator sinensis
TTATTGGGAAGCCCGAGGTGGGCACAGCGAGCCCCGAAGAGGGGGAGCGCCATTGTAGAGAGAGCCCGGGAAGCGGGCGTGCAGACACACCAACGTCTATTACATCAGCGAGGCTTGGGGCGTGGTATTAGGGGCTGGTAGGAGCCACGCATAGCCCATAAGGCTAGGGTGCTTAGGGAGCACCCATCATACCGGGTGACCACAGGAGTCCGGGAGAACCGCGGGGACAGAGGTCCCGAGTAGCCGTGCCCAGGGAGTCATAGGCAGCCTCCCAGACTTTTATATATATACTCCAGCAAAGACATGGTGGGCGAGAATTAGAGGGTGCCTTGGGCCGGCCTGACACGGAGCGAGGGACCTTAAGGAGCACACGGCCCTCCGCGAGGACCCCACCGTGACAGGGGTCTACTCAATTTGTGATTTCATGGAAACCATGAAATGTGGGACTGTCCACAAAAGCAACTTAAAAAAAACTAATAAAAATAAAATGCTGACTCCCCAGTAGTCCTTGCTGCCACAGCCCAGCCTTGCAACTCGCCTGGGGAAGAGGAGGTAGGTGTGGGGAGGAATGCGCTGACTGGCAGGGCAGAGTGAAGGGCAGCAAACAAGATGGCAGCTGTCGCCACATCCCTTCTCCCCCGGTGGGGCCTCTCCACCAATCAGCGCTGAGGGGTGGGGCCGCACAAAAGACAGACAGCATTCAAGATGATGCTGTCCCCTCCCCCTCCGGGGCCTCTCCACTAATCAGTGCCAAGGGGCGGGGCTGGCAGAACACATTGGGAAATTTCCATGAAATTTGCTCTTTATGCTGAAACCAACCAGAGAAAATTGTTCAGTCTCACTGTGATTTATGTAGGTCCCTATAAATAATCAAGTTAACTGCCTCAGGTGAAATTCTGTATTCTTGTGATCAAAGTCGAAAGATGGCCTCAGGACCACTTTATCAGGAAAGAACACTGCATTAATGTGATGAAAACTGTGTGCATGGATGAGACTGCCAAGAAGAAAGCCACATTCTTTTCTAAGTACCTTAGGGACAAGCCTGTCAATAATTTGGGAAAAAATTTTTACAAAAGCCTGAAGACCCAGGTTGATATTCCCATGTTGCATGGGATCCCGACTTATAGCTCAGAAATGAAGCTATCCCTGGAAAAGATGCTGCAACACCTTGAGGACCGTCAATATTCTAAAAATAGAGCTTGGAAAACAAAACTCACTTCTACAAGTTTACATGCTGGTTTCTTCAAGCTCTTAATAGTGTATTACATAAACTTCACAATTCTTTTCTTCTTTTTCGCTTGCTTGGTTTCTGTTTTGACAAACTGCAGCTCCTGGATCATACAGTATTTGTTTCCTCATCCCAGATGCATCCAAAAGACCTCTCCAGCCTCTTGCTCTCATGCAAAATAACAATTAAACAGGTTTACCACCATGAGGAATTGTAAAGGAAGTGTTCACCTATCTCACGGTTTTAATTCAATACTTAAAAGTAAAATTAGCATTACATGCTATTGAACAAATTACTTTAAATTATGCCGTGGTCAACTAGGAGTTATTTGCTTTACCAAGAAAGAGACCAAAGTTCAATTTCCAGTCCATGGCTCTTAATTCCTACAGTTAGAATGCTCTAGAGATAGTATCATTAGTACCCCAATGTCAAGCAGTGTGTGAGCATCCTATATACATTTTAAAAGGTCTAGGATTTGAACTAGTTATACTATTATTCTCCTAGAAAGCCTTAGAATCATCAGGAGAAGAAAGGCTAAAAACAGAGGATCTACAGACAGTAGATCCTCAGAAGTGGAAAAAAGAGGGGCTGAGTGCTCAGTTGTTAAAGGTTGTGATCCTAAAATATGGAGACTCACTCAGGGATGACAAAAAGCTACCTTGCATCCTTTAACTCTCACAGTTGTCAAACAATCCTGGTTTCAGATCTAGGACCACATATTGATCTTGACTACAAAAATCTATTAAAAAAATCCTTCCCAAATCAAAATGTCCATAAACATCACATACAAGCCTTTAACCTTTGATGTTACTGCACAATTACATTCATATGCCTATGAAACTTTTCAACAACCAGAACCAAAAAAGCAAAGAGAAAGCAGAAACAAAAAGAAAACCCTACAACCATAAATCTATTCCCCTGCATTAGGATCTTAGAAGCATACTTTTTCCATTGCTGCACAGAGTCAGATTTCTTTCAGTGCTGACAGGCATGCCAAATAAGGTCAGCTCTAGGACGATTACTGTCAGCCTATTATTTTTACTACAAGTCAGTCCTTGGATTGAGTGAATGTGATAGATGGATCGGTGCCAGGGAGAAAAGCCTTTGCCTAGAAAGGTGAAACACTGGGCACATTGATCATGACAAATCTTTTATTTTCATAATGGTTCTCCTGACAAAAGAATCTAATACATTTTAACTGTTTACACATAAATGTGCAATCAAGAAAGCTAAAAGTCACAGAACAAAGTAGATGAATTATTTTGTTACCAAACTACTTTTCTGAATGAGCTATTTCGAATAGGCTGATGACCTGAACCTGCAATAAGTAAGCTATGCAACTTCACCTAGAATCACAGAAGTAGGGTCGGAAGGGACCTTGCAGATCTTCAAGTCCGACCCCCTGCCTGGGCAGGAGAGAAACTGGGCTCAAGTGACTCCAGCCATGTAGGCATCGAGCAGCTTCTTAAAGACCCCCAGAGTAGGAGCCAGCACCACTTCCCTTGGAAGTTGGTTCCAGATCCTAGCCGCCCTAACTGTGAAGTAGTTCCTATGGATGTCTAATCTGAACCTACTCTCCAACAACTTGTGGCCGTTATTTCTTGTTATCCCGGGGGGCGCTGGGGGAAACAAGGTCTCCCCCAAACCCTTCTG
>NW_005841991.1:1863851-1915901 GCF_000455745.1 Alligator sinensis
CCCTGATGCCGGCCCATCACAGATGTGCTCCTTGATGATCTTCTCAAAGAGTTTCCCCAGGATTGAGGTAAGACTGACGGGCCTATAGTTGCCCGGGTCCTCCCTCCTCCCTTTCTTAAAGATGGGGACCACACTGGCTATCTTCCAATCATCTGGCACCTGGCCCAAGCACCACGAGCGCTCGTAAAGCTGTGCCAAGGGCCCTGCAATAACCCCTACTAGCTCCCTCAACACCCTGGGGTGGAGAGCATCTGGACCTGCTGACTTGAAAACGTTCAGCCCCCTCCAGAATAACTCTAACCCGGTCCTCCTCAATCTTAGGTTTTGAGGTGTTCCCCTTCAGTCCATCTTGAAACACAGTGGGGGAGTTTTGGAGTCAGTTGTGGGGGAGTCCCGGTCCCTGCCCAAGAAAACGGAGGTGAAGAATTTGTTAAACATGTCTGCCTTCTCTTCTGGCGCAACCACCAGATCGCCCAGCGTATCTTGCAGGGGGCCCCACATTTCCCGGCGCCTTCTTCATCCTCCCTATATATTTGAAAAAGGACTTTTTATTATCCCTGATCTTGGATGCTAGTCCTAGCTCTATGTCCGCCTTAGCTTTCCTACCAGCCCCCCTACAGGCCTGAGCAGTGGAGATATACTCTTCTTTGGAGATAGTCCCCCCCCTTCCACCGCGTGTACGCCGCCTTTTTGGCAACCAGGCATTCCCGGACTTCCTTGATGAGCCAGGGAGGCTTTCGGGCACTCTTGCCCCCCTTGCTTCTTATTGGGATTATCTACAACTAACAGAAACAGGAGTTGGAAAGTTACTTAAAAAATCTAAGAGAATGACACACCACACAGTGCAAATCTGTTGAGACACTTCTGTATAAACTATACATAAAGACTTCATTGCATAGGCCAATGGGGGTCAACCTTTTTGGCAGGTGTGCCACATCAGCCCTGCGTTCTCCCCAAATAACAATTCAATTCCCTTTCCATGCTCAAACTGATGTTCTGCTTTTTGCTTCCAGCCCTGTGCTCCCTGCCTGATCTGCTGCTCTGCTTTCTTCCTCCTTCCCTGTGCTCTTTGCCTAACCTGCTGCTCTGCTTTCTGTTACTATGTTGCCCATTTCCTCCCCAATCTACTATGTGCCACATATAGAGGTTGCCTGTGCCACCTGTGGCACCCATGCCACAGGTTGGCCATGTCTGGTATACACCATCCTTAAACTGCCAGCCAAACACAAACCAGAAAGCAAGAAAGTGAAGACGAAAAAATAAGATCTTAAAGGAACCAACAACTCATACATTCTACACCTTACCGCAGACACCCCACAGCAGAGAATACAACCCGTAACTCTGCACCAGTACAAATACTAGCATTCCAACATCACTTTCTCCAAATTCTACCACCCTTTAGACCACAGGACCTCTAGCATCCTCCTACAAAGTTCTGTGAAACTATATGCACAAAGGGTTGCAAAGAAGATGCTAGAAGAATGGGTACAAATGGCTATGCTACTACTTCATTCAGGCTTAAAATTTGGGTGATTTAGGTAACTTGTATTACTACAGGATCATGCAGATTAGTTAGATTGTAACAACTACAGAGCACTCCCAAGTAGCAGCTCCTCCTTCCCTTTTAAAGCAACTAAAAAAAGTATGTATGTTTATACCAATATTCTCCAAGAAAGTATTCAGACAGATCAAAACTATACTCCAGGATTCACTGAACAGCTGATCCTTGCAATTTTCTGGAAAATAAATAATATGGTCTTTCTAATATCTATATCGATGTAGAGATAGATGAGGTTTCCTATAGAACCTATCAGATCTCTGATCACAGGAAGCCAGGTACAGCATAGGCCTGTGCCTTTACTATGCTTGGCTTCCTGTGATCAGAGACCTGACAAAGTGCGTCCTGCATTTGAAAGCTTGCCTAACTTTATCCCAACTGTATAGTTTGTCCATTAAAAAGATATAACCCTAAGAAATCCTTGTCTTGCACATTATTTCTGAATCATCATGGGTACCACACATCACTCTTACGCTACTAATTTCTTTGCATTTCACTGCCACTTGTCAAGGAGAAGTCCAAACACTAAGTAGTCTGTGTAGCTCTGGAGGAATGAGAGGAACAAAACATCACACTGGTCACATTTGCACAATTTCAAATGCAAGGAATATTACAGGAAGTATAAGATGAAAGATAATATCATACTTGATTTAGCCATTCAAAAAGATTCAGAAGTTACAAAAAATGTAAGCCTTACTGCACAGTAGATTAATTTGCTGTGCAATAAAGCATAACCATCTGCATGTGCAATTAGGTCAGTGTGGACTAAATTTACTGTGCTCTTGGATAGTCCTGTCAGACAAGAGTACTATCCAAAGGTGGAGTAAATTACTGAACTTAAACACATGTGGAGATAGTGATGTCTGGATTAGTTTAGCTCAAATTGCATGAGAGTTTATTCAGTCGCATTAATTGCACATGTAGATGTGCCCATAAGGACTCAGTGACAAGGAATGCTGCTGACAAAAACAAACAAAAGTCACATAATCCCCAAACCAAACAAAACCACCCCTCTATAGAAAAAAAGTACTTTGTAGCCATTAAGCTACAGCAGGCCCTTAAAAAAAAAAGCACATAACTCACAACATTAATTTTAAGGTGAATTTCAAGCCAATTTCATAACTGGTACCAATTTATTTAAAAGTATCAGAAAATTTAAGCATCTTTTAGAGATTATTTTCTAAAATTCAGACAAAATCACCATTACAAACATCAAAAGAGAATGTACTTTATGTCTTACACGAAAAATAGAACCCAACCTTAACACTATTCTGATGCAATATATAATAGGATAGCCAACACTTTCCAACACTAGGGCAGTGCCTATTCCATGATTCACTTTTTACTAGAACTCACCAACGTTAATAAAAAAAGAATGAAAGACTTCCTATGCCTGAAGAAGGGTGATTGCACCTGAAAGCTTGCAAAGAACTTTTTCCCAACTACTCAGCTGGTCTAATAAGAGATATCACATCTACCCAAAGAACCTTACCTGCCTATTATCATACAAAATATATTTGAAATAAAAAGAATAATGGACTTTGACTTTTTTAGTACTTTATCTATCAAAAGTCTTTGGGGACAGTTCTGTGTGTATGGAGTATATTATTGCCTAATCAGCGCTCCTTATTTCAAATGAGCATGTCCAAAGTATTTCACAGTAACCAAATTATTTTCCCCATATTCCAAATGATTTCTTGCACTTTTAGTTTTATTAGAGCAGAGTCAGCTTTTTTCATCCCAGTACATGTATTAAAAAAGCAACTCCCACAAACCCTTAAATGAAAGATTTACTTAAGTGGCTCACTTATCGAACTCAAATATTAAAAAGAGGATTTCCTTGCCAAAAAAACCCCATGGAAATAAAGTGAAAAATGTGAAGTCAAACTGTATAAACAGCTAATACAAAAATTAGTTTTATTTTATATTATACATATCAACCTCTTTAAAGCAAGAAGTGCTTTCCAATACTTACACTATCTGAGTATTAATAAAAAAGAAACAGCATTCCACCTAGGGGGAATATTCCACCAAAGCACAACATGTTGTAGATACTAAGAATGATAACAGAGATAGATAATAAAGAGTAGTGACCTGATAACCAGACTTCAAGCCTTCACCACTACTAGATTTTCTCCATCCATTTTCAACTGGGTATCTACAAAGCTATCTTGAACTCTTTTCCCTCAAACTAAAACATTATCAGTACTAAAGGACAAGAATACCCAATGTCAGAAGCTGACAAATGAGATTAAAAACAATTCGTCAGAGATGCACATCAACCAAAGAGAATGTTTGCATAAATAAGGGCTGTCCAACTTAAGAGCAGATGGGACCTCCATACCACACACCGTGAAGGCTGCATGCCATGGGGGCCACATATGCAGCCCCTTTGGTCATGCAAGCAGTACAAGCCCCTGGTGCTGTTGCCACATGGGAGTGCCCCCATGCCATCCCGCTCTGCTGCTGCCACATCAACAGCACAAGCCCTCCTGCTGTTTCCACCATACAGCTGAGGGCGAACAGCGTGAGCACTCCTGCTGCCACGTGGGTGAGCCCCCACAACTTGCCACTGCTGTATAAGCCCCACCACTGTAGGGTGGCCATCATAGAGGACCTCTGCCCTCTATTGATATGAAACCGAATGCTTTCATTGCCTCTGGTTTCATATCAATAGAGGACAGAGTAGCAGAAAAACGGAATGTCCTCTACGATGGCCATCCTATCCGCCACTGATGCCACCATGCAGGCAAGGCCCCACACCTCCACTGCCATGAGAGCCCATCCACCCTTGCTCCTGTGAGCCCCACCACCACTACTGTGAGCCCCTTTTCCCCCTTCCCCCTCCAAATGGGCAGCAAGGTTACCAGGCCCCCTCTTGCCATGCTCTCCTGTCCCAGACTCTTGCTGCTGCCACAGATACAGGAGTGATAGGGGATGTGACAGCCTAGTGGGAGGCCACAGGCTGCACTTTAACCCCTCATAGACTGGATGTAGCTCATCGGCCACCAGCTGGGCTACCCTGGTGTATATGCAAGAATAAATAAATAAGTATTGGTGCGTAAATGAAATGCTGTTACAAAGAAGGTATGATCCCCATTTACATTATATTTACAGCTATTTCTAAAATACTACTTTTGCTTTGGGGTACCTCAATACCAGATGTGAATCAAGAGGTTAGAGGTCAGAGAAATGTAACAGACAGTATTTTACCTCCAAAATGTGCACCTGGCTCTCTCTGATCCATTAAACTGGGCTATTTTTCCTCATCTTTCAAGCAAGGAGACCCCCATCCCTTCACCCCCACAGCTTCTCAGCATCATGCCAAAAAGGGAAACGGTTTAGATTGTATCCCTTTTGATACAGATTATACTTCCAAAACCCCAGGCAACTATTATAGCTGACAAGTAGCTCTGGATCATGAGAATTTATCTTCTTTGATTCAGTTAGTCTATAAAGGTACACCTCTACCTTGCCTTCTGCCTATAAATAACACACATTTCAAAGCACAATAAACTTATTCTTTATTTATTATATAAGAAATTGAAGTGACAAATGGCAAACCAAGAACAAAAAAGAGGATTCCAAAATTTCTCCATCTGAAGAAATGCTTCAAGAAGTGGCGAAATAATTGAAACGCTTTCCCTTCTACCTGAATTTAATATAAAGTAACCAAATTAAGTGACATCTTGTATGTTTTGAGAGACCCCAGCAGATAAGCACTTTGTTAGAGTTACGGTATAGTAAAAAGTAAAACTTAGTGCTTGCTATCTCTACCCAAAGATGGGAAAGCCAACTTTGTGAGCATCTCTTTTGTATTTAAAATGTTCAGAGAATTTTAGTGATAGATAAATATAGAAAAGACTGCACATTTTTAATCCAAGTCATGTAAAATAAGAACAGGCCTTTTTAACCAGGAAATAGCTATGTCTGAGCCCTCCCTGTAAGCACAGAAATCCAAAAAAGAAATAAAATTGTTCTCCTAAAATCTTGAATTAAATTCTCTAGAAATAATATTCACGGGCTCTTCACATGGTGCAGAATCTTAACTTTTAACTGATTTTTGGTTCCCTGTACCAGGGGTCAGCAACTTTTTTGGCTGGCGCTCATCCCCACAGAGGCAGGAGAAAGCAACTGCTACCAAAGCTCCCTGCTGCTGCAAGGAAAAGCACTAGCTGTGGACACCCTCCCTGTGCCACTGCAGGAAAAAGAGGCAGTGCTGGGTACTTTCCCTGTATAGCCGCTGGGGAAAGTGGCAGTGACAGCAGGTCCAAGTACCTGCCTACTTTAGGCCCTCCCAGATCTGACCCAAATGGGTTATTCAGGCTGTTGAAGTCCCACATCTGCAGGCAGGATTAAATGGCTTTGTGGGCCACAGCTTGCTACCCCCTGCCCTATACAATCCTAACAAGTATCCAATTTTCTCCAGTAATTAGATATTTTTGCCCCCCAGCAGATGTTAATTTAAACCATGCAATGGGATGCCCAGGCATGCAGCTGGCACTACATGTTCCAAGGTGTGGGGAGCTGTGAATCAAGAAGCTCAGTGCAAGCCAGCCACCGAAGTAATTACAAGATTAGCAGCCTGTACAGAGCCCCATGGTGTTAAAGCTAAATTGCTACCAGTGCATACTTAACAAGTTTAAAGCTAGCTCAGATATTCCTACACTATACCACAATTACAGCAGTGATTGTAATGTAGACATACTCTTAGTCAAATAGAGCTTGTTTTAGAAAGAAAATAAGAAACATTCGATCGCTGGATGCAGACATTGTTAGATTAACTCACACTAACCACATTCATTACATGCTGCTTAGCGTATTATTCTGTTGTAATTTGTTTATAGAGTAACATTTAAACTCACATCAGCGTTAGCTTTTGAATGGTCTCAACATATAGACCTAGGCAAGAGCAACTAATTTTGAAATACCAGCCATCTAATCTTCATCATAATCATAATAATAGACAGATAACTCTAGACTGCTGGTGTCCAAAGAATACCCTGGCAGACCAAATTTAACCCATGGATCTTAAAAGAATGGTTTACAGCTTCTCATGGGATTTTTTTTTCTTTCTGAAATATGAAAGTTGCCCACAGAAAATTAAAATCCTTAGAGGCATTTTTTTTTCCTGTCTTGAGCTCAGATGTATTACAACATGGAGTACTGGGACTGCAGCCTCCCCAAACAAAACTCTATTAAAGAGCGACAACAATTTGATCAACTTGATGCAAATTGGCTGCAACCTTTCAGTTCCTGGCAAATTGCCTATGTAGAATTTACTTGGGTAAACGCTGGGTATCCCCGTGTCAAATTAAAACAAGCTAAGATTGTGCCATATTTGGGCTAGTATAGCATGCGTTTAAAAAACCCTGGTATCAATGAAATCTTGTTGACAGCAACTGTAGTAAATGTAGTACCAGATGGTAATTTCATGAGTTATCCATCTCATTAAAAATCTTTATTAATATTTTGTTAGAAGCAATGCAAATTAAAAAGGTAACTTAAATCTCACTTTTTATCATATGCTTCTATAATCTTTTGATAGCTAGCCATCAAAAAATTGTCTGAACACAAAAATACGTGCATACTTTGACTTCTAGAAACAATTCAATTTCACATTACAGAAATCCCAAAGTAATTCCCCCCCACTCCAATTCAAATTCACTAATGTCTCCCTCTTCTCTGATGCTGATATTCAGCCTGATCGATACATGAAAGGACTGGCATGTTGTCAAAGACCTCCTGTATCATGAACTGCAGCAGAGGAAGACAGTGCAGTTGCCCAATAAAGCACTTGGTAAGCCTCTTCTGAGCTCTTATTCACATATATGCAACAATGGAAAACCCAGGAAAGGGAAGGCAAAGATCTGTGTGATCATCACCAACAGTCTGGTCTTGGCAGGAAAAGTGCAAAAGGCAAAGAGCGTGTCAGTAGCAATAGTAAGCCAGTTCACGTGTTGAGCAGCAATGCAAACGGCAGGTGTGGGACACATGTAACAACGGGACAACTTCAGAGGTTGATTGATTGGGAACCAATTCACAGTTGTCAGAGGTCAGGATGTAGACACACGTCACAAGTGAACCACTCCCAAATGTCACTGATTTGGAACTGGTTCACAGTTGTCACAGGTCATAAACGTCCATATATATACTGTCCTAGCATTCTAGCCAGAACTGTCAACTTTTAGGTGTTGAAATGCTGTGCTCCAATGCTGGGGGGGGGGGGGGGGGGGGGGTAGCCCAGTATGCCTCGCAGTCAATAAGGAGATCTTGTAGCCATGCTTTGGGAATCCCAAGGAGTGACTGACCTTTGGCCAGGGCATTTTCACTTTGTGTTCACTTCTCTCCTGAATATGGAGGTCAATAAAATCCAGTCAAGTGCAGGCTACCAAACTATGAAGTGTTCTTGCCTGACTTTGGACACTTAGGAAAGAGTACATGAACTCAGGCTTTTTGGTTCCCAGGGGCTGGGGAAGCATGATGAAGGGCTTCATAGTTTCATAGTTGGTAGGGTCAGAAGGGACCTGACCAGATCATCAAGTCCGACCCCCTACCATGGGCAGGAAAGAATGCTGGGGTCAAACAACCCCGGCAAGGTGATTATCCAGCCTCCTTTTGAAGACCCCCAAGGTAGAAGGGAGCACCACTTTCCTTGGAAGTTGGTTCCAGATCCTAGCTGCCCTGACTGTGAAGTAGTGTCTCTTGATGTCTAGTCTGAATCCACTCTCCGTTAACTTATGGCCGTTATTTCTTGTTACTCCCGGTAGTGGTCAGGGGAACAGGGACTCTCCCATTGCCTGCTGGTCTCCCTTGGTCAGTTTACAGATGGCCACCAGATCCCCTCTCAACCTTCTCTTGTGGAGGCTCAACAGGTTCAGGTCCCATAGTCTCTCCTCGTAGGGCCTGCCCTGCTGCCCCCCTGATCATGTGAGTGGCCCTCCTCTGGACCCTCTCAATGCTGGCCACCATCCCTCCTGAAGTGCGGCGCCCAGAACTGGATGCAGTACTCCAACTGCGGCCTGACCAATGTTGCATAGAGGGGGAGGATCACCTCCTTGGACCTGCTTGTGATGCATCTATGGATGCATCACAAGGTGCAGTTAGCCTTCCTGATCATGTTCCCACATTGGCAGCGCGTGTTCATCTTGGCATCAATAATGACTCCAAGATCCTTTTCTGCCTCTGTGCTGAAGAGAAGGGAGTTCCCCAGCCTGTAGGTATGTTGCTGGTTCTTCCTCCCCAGGTGCAATATCTTGCACTTGTCAGTATTGAAACCCATCCTGTTCTCATCCGCCCACCCCAGTAACCTGTCCAGATCTAGTTGTAGCCTGTCCCTCTCTTCTAGTGTGCCCACTTCTCCCCACATCTTAGTGTCATCTGTGAATTTGAACAAGGTGCTTTTCACCCCCTCGTCCAAGTTGCTGATGAAGATGTTGAACAGTGGGGGTCCGAGGACCGAGCCCTGGGGAACCCCATTGCCCACATCCCTCCAGGTCGAAAATAACCCATCCATCACCACTCTCTGGGTGTGGCACTCCAGCCAATTAGCAACCCATCTGACTGTGTAGGCTTCGACACCACAGTTGCCTAATTTTTTAATGAGAATGGGGTGAGAGACAGTGTCGAAGGCCTTCCTAAAGTCCAGAAAGACTACGTCTACCACGACACCTGCGTCTAAGGATTTTGAGACCTGGTCATAGAAGGCCACCAGGTTGGGTTGGTTGTGTAAGGAGTGGGAAGCTGATTGTTAAGAAAGTCAGCCTTTCTTGAACAAGCAGTGAAAGGGAAGTCATTGATAAAAAAGTGTGAAGAAAAGGACATGAAAAGGGGCAGGAAAGTTCTAGAGCAGCCAGTTACAGTAGTAGGGGAGGGGCGCTGAGCAGTGATGCAGTGTGGGATACTCACCGGATCAACCATGACCACCATGTTATGGAGTACTTGGTGTCCACATGTAACACTGACCCAGTTCACAGAAAATTGGTTCAGAAGAGTACTTAATTTTCCAGGTACACTCTTGAGTAATTCCAGGCAGCTTTAAACCAGTTTAACAGACTACACATCTATCTTCTTCAGGTTTATACTGCATTTTAAATAATCTAAATGGTAAGCATATCCATACCCTGCAAAACAAAAGATGCTCAACACACAGGTCTGTGCAATCATTTGCACACCCACTGTACTTGACTCAACTACCCCTGCTAAAGCACTGACACCCTCAACTCACAGTGACTTTTAACCTGGTATCAAACATTAATTACATACAACTCCTTGGCAGCAAATGGAAAAGAGACTCCAAATGAGCATTTCCGTCTGGGTTATTATAACACTGTAAAAACATTTCACTGTGTAATTAGGTTGTGATGTATTTTACAACATGAAATCAGTACAATATTTTACTCAAATTAACTCAGTCAAAATAAAAGAGATCTTTAGAATTCAACTCATTTCAACATTTTGATGTTAACATGTCAAATTTCCCCTGATAGTCCTGAGGAGCTTGGCACAATTTTTGCTGCCTTGGGCAGAATTCTAAAGATCCTATGCCACATCCATCAAACTTCCAGCCATGGAGAACTAAATAAGACTTTGGTTTCTCCATTAATGTAATAAAATAAACAAACCTTTTGGGAGACCCATTTCTAGAAGTATTTAGCTTCTAGAAACTAAGCAAACCAAATATTCATATCATTTAGCTTGAGGAATCATTGCCCTGCAATGAGAAGTTCACATTCACTCCTAAAAGCTGGGGCTGGGACTAAAAGTTGCACAGTCAACAGTTCACAGCCCAGAGGTTGCAAGTTTGAAGCCATAGCAGAAGCACTCAAGGCACAGCCTGTCAGATTCCAACAAATCTGTGAATTCTGTTAACTACCTTGTCACAAGGACACAAAAAAGGGACAGGAAGGACTCCTAGAAGCTGAGCTGCTGCATACAGAACTTAGTCCAGCTATTTAATACAGCAACCCATAAGCAAAAAGCATATACTTTGGTAGAATTCCACATAAGTAAAGAGTCATTAGCACCTTCCCTCCTGCAAGCTGGCCTGAGTTAACTTGAATCTTTTTTTCAGGATCCTGGCATCCACAAATAAAAGTTTCTGTTTCAAATCCTATGGCATCTCAACCCACATTAAAATTAACCTGAGATTTCCTGCAACAAGTTCGCTGTGGATGCATATCCATTTTGGATCAATTCTTCCACCTCTGGCAGTTCTCCCAATTGCCGTCCCATATATTCACTCAGCACTTTGCTGTTAATTGTGCAATGTTTTTTAACTTCTGTGATATATAACGATCAATAAAATCTTCTCTTATTTACAATTAGATTAATTAAAATATGCAAATGTGATACCTGGTTCCCATGAATGGTTACAATGCATTCTGGAAAGCCCAAACGCACAAATCTATACAACTTTAAGCACTTTCCTGATAGCAGCATGTGTGTCCAACACAACTGATCTACCAACACCATCCTAATTAGTTACTACTTGATAACAACTAGGATGGCAAGCTTCTGGATACTGATGGCCATACACTTTTCCAAACTGAATGGAAATCTTAGGTAGGTATTCTAGCATTGGAGCTCCAGGGTCAACTCCACGCAGATTTTTAGGAAAGTGACCCTTAATATTCTGATAGCACTTTGAAAATGATGCTGGATTTTAATGCTAAGAAGGATAATGGAATGAAGGAAAAAAAATAGAATCAAGGGAGGTTTAGTTTGACTTTTTTTTTTCAGTAGGTCTCTCACAACACTCAGCCCCCCTTCCCCCCCCCCCAAAAAAAACCCCCAACCCCCAAAACAACAAGAACCAAACAATTCTCAGAATGGAGAATGAATATGACCTAGCTACATTACAGTGCGCTATGGGGTGCCCGATCAGAATTATTTGTCTTGTGGCATTTGGTTCATCCACACATTAAGTTTTTGCCTTTCACACATTTTAAGCTTTTTGGGACAAGGATCTCATTTATTATGTTTATACAATACCTAGCTCAATGAGGCTTACAATGGTTCCAGTCTCCGGAGACCTGCAATTTAAACATTAAATGATAATGCACAATTAAAATAATTCTTAAATATTCTGCAACTCTGTGTTACAAATAAGCCATATGTTTTAAAATCACCCTGGAGCTCTTATTTCCCTAAGGGAGCAGTGGAGGCTAGTTATTAAAAAAAAGAGTTCAAGCTAATTATGAGGATTCAAAAACCAAATATTAGCTCAAGACTTGTAGTCCTAAGTGACTTAGCAAACACTTCTCCATCTGTGATATATATAACGCAGACATCTCAATGGAAACAATAATAGCTGACCAGGCTAACGGTAAAACTCACAAAAGGCGTAAGAAAACAGAAAGACTCTCTCAGAAGGCTTATAGCCACACTATTCAAAGAAGAACAAGAAACAAAATAGGAAGATGTGTTAAAAGACCGAATGATTCTAAGGTCCTAAGGAACAAACCTAAGGCAAGCCATGTCTGGTGTCAAGATACCATGGCAATGCAAACATTAAAAATACATTACCTGAGGAGTCATGTGATGTTGCTGGGGAAAATGGCTGCTTTGAGCTAGAGCTTCATGAAAATCTGGCACAGTCCAAAGGCATCGCCTCTCTCTGACCCCTTTCAGGCTTCAGAAATATTTTCCCCTAAATGTTAGCTGTATATAAGGAGACACATATGAGAAGCTATTTTCTCCAAAGGAACTCCCAAGAAGAAGAAACTGCCGAGCAGCAGGTGGACCCTGAAGAATTGAAGATGGCTACTGGGGCTGGAAATAAAGCCAAAAAAGGCAGAAGAGCAAAGCAGCTTTTATCACCACAGACTACTTTGGTGAGTTCATATCACAATTCAGGTTTCTCAAATCTTTTATAGAAGTAAAAGCTTGATAAAAAATATATCAGAGATAGAAGAATTTAGAAACAATTTACAGATATTGAGGGAAAATGTGGAGAAAAGCTTTCAAGCCAATACAGAACTCCCAAACAAAATTAATTTGTTATGGAAAAAAAGACGAAAAAGGAGCTCTCAGAAAAAAAAATAAAAAATGGAGATTTGGAAAACCATGCTGATAGGAACAAAAATCAGAAACAAGGATCTCCCTGAAGGGTAGAGAAAGGGGGTCTTACTAAATTCTGAAATGAAGCAATCAAAACCTTTTTAGAACTGAAAACAAGCGCACCAATATCCATAGTCAGAGCACACAGATCTCGATGCTCCTTCCAACACAGAGAGTGATCGAGATACAGAATTCTCAGAATGCATTACTTTGCAAAAACAAAAAGCCCAGATTATGAAAAGATCTAGAGAGCTCTGTGCAGTTAAATTGGGTGGATACAAAGAACAGATTTTCCAAGATATATCATACTCCTCTCTAAAGAAAAAAAGACAAGAGCGGGAAGAGACTGCAGCCTGTCTCCAAGAAGCAAAAATAGAATATAGATGGGGCTATCCCTCTAAGCTCCTATTTGCTCAGGAAGGATAACAATAGACCATTAAAGATAAGGCAGGAATCACAGTACTCAGCAGATTAAAATTTCTGAAGACAACTCCGAAGCACAAGCAGTTTCAGACACAGATGTTGAAACATGCAACAAAAAAAAGAGTGAAAAATTGTCAACAAAAAGAGACAGACCTTTGCAAATACAGATAGGAAACCTGAAGTGGAGACTTTTAAAGCTACTAATTTGCAAGACCTGCATGAAAATGAATAGGAATGGATTTTCTTTATATAAAGTAAATCCTGCTTATGTTTGGAACACTACCTGATGTGATTTGGATAGAAAAACTTGTGTGAGGTTTGAAACATTAAAAGCGAGAACCTAATTTTCTAAAACAAGGAGGGGAGGAAAGAAAGAAGAAAAGACTCGAGAGGGAAGGTGGCAGGAGGGGAGACATAAGTTTGATTTGAAGTGAAGTGGCCTCTGAGGGAAAGACTGGCCTGTTATCTGGTTTCCTCCCTCCACTGGATCTGATCCTTTAAGTCCATAAAATAATACCATGATTTCAACCAAGGTAGCAACCAGTGGGCCACCAAGGAGTTCACCATACTGGAAAGTCAGGTAAACTACTGACTTTACTTGGGGCAATGAAGTACCTTCCCACTTTAGGTGGGGAGGTAGGGATGGGAAAGGGTGGACACTTTAGTAGGGCTTGTGTGGGGACACGCGGAGGGAGAAGTTAGGAAAGCACAATGCACTGATAATACTTTTGTAATTAAAGCTAAGGACAGACAGTCAAAAAGCCTAAGGCTGAATCGATTCAATCTTCACAGGTTAGTCTAAGTCACGTAGATTAAACCAACAAGCAAGCGAACAGACTTCACTTTTGATTGTGGAAATGCAGCCACATGCCTGCAGTGGCTCAGGTCAGAAGCCAAGGGGCACTAGAGCATGCCTCTGCTCAGCTAGAGCAGACAGTCTGGACCAAGGCTAGCCCACCCACCCTGCAAAGTGGGTTTCTGGTGGAGGTGCAAAGCATCCTGGGATCCTGAGGGACTGAGAGTTAACTTGAAGCTGGAGGAGATCTGGGGCAAAAGTTCAAAAAACCAATTTAACCTAAATCCATTTAGTTTGGTACTGCCCCCCTTCCAGGTTTATCTTAACCAGTTTCAGCCATTTTGAAAGCGGTTTATGTACACTGAGCTTCTGTAGCATTACAGATTTGAACCAGTTTCCAATCACTTACACAGGTTTGTGCATAATTTCTGTCCCTAGCCTAAAATGTAAACATGCTGTTTGTCCTTGTGGAGGGGGATGAGGTAGGAATTAAGGTGGATATGTTTGGAAGCAAGAGGGAAGCTGTTAAAATGGTTTGAATATTTCATAGATTTCATAGACATTAGGGCTGGAAGGGACCTTGGAGGATCATTGAGTCCAGCCCCTGCCCCAGAGGCAGGAAGTCACCTAGGGTCAAAGGATCCCAGCAAGATAGATGTTCAAATGTGTCTTAAAAGAGTCCAGAGTAGGTGCTTGCACCACCTCTGGAGGGAATCTATTCCAGGCCTTGGGGGCTTGGACGGTAACGTTTTTCCTCATGTCCAGCCTTAAATGGTCTTGGAGGAGTTTGTGTCCGTTTGACCATGTCATCTCTTGGGGTGCTCTAGGAAACAGGTGTTCCCCCAGGTCCTGGTGTACACCCCTGATGTACTTACAGGCTGCCACCAAGTCACCCCTGAGCCTGCACTTTTCCAGGCTGAAGAGTCCTATGGCTCTCAGCCTCTCTTCATAAGGCCTCTTTTCTTGCCCTATGATCATGTGCATGGCTCTCCTCTGGACTCTCTCAAGCTTCTCCACATCCTTCTTGAATTGTGGAGCCCAGAATTGGATGCAGTACTCTAGCTGCTGCAGCCTCACCAAGGCCGAGCACAGCGAGAGGATGACATCCTGGGATCTGCTTGAGAATCCCTCAGAAAAGAGCTTCATCTTACAGATAGTATTAAAAAAGAAAAAAATATAATTGTTGCCTAAAATAGGATGGTGGCTTATATACTCTTATTTTCTGTTAGCCTCCACCTGCACTAAGAATCTCCCAGTTTTCAAATCTCCTACTTCTTTTTCATAAGGAACCACTGGTATTTATGTGAGCAAAGAAGTCCATGAGGAGAGCCTTTCAAACTGCAGAAGTATACCAGGCATGCTGATCCTTATTGCCATCCCAACCAAGAATATTTCTGATCCAATTCTGATACTCCATTTCCCAAAGGGCCAACCCATATTTCCCCATTGTCTTAGAAAAGTATTTTATGTGAGATATGAGATCTGAAAGTCTTTATTTTCCATACTCCCACAGAGACAAATCCTTTTAATAGACTTTTTACACTTTCCATTTTTCCCTGTAAGAGATGCATGAATTCCCAGCTTTTTCTCATATTTCCCTTCCTCTAAATCCCTCCTGGGACTTTCCCTGGCTCTCTTTTCTTTAGGTCTTCACATGGGAATGAAACCAAAGTCAAAATACAAGTTACATTAACACAGCTTTTCCCTAAACCAAAACAGCTAGACTACAAGACTTGACAAAGTAGGAAAATGAAAGAATTAGCTGTTAATCATTGTTTTTCCTCCAAATTAAAAACAAACAAACAACTCCCCTGTATTCATATCTATGTGGTCCAGTAAGTGTCTAGGTCTAGCAAAACCTTAGAATTCTTACAATATTCTTTCTTATTTAATATTAAAAGCTAAAAATCAGAAATTATGTACTTTGACAGAATTGTAAGAATTGATAAAAACAAGCTAGTATCATCAGTCTGTATTTTAATAAGCATTTATGAAAAAAACAATGTAACCTGTCCTTGTTATCATTATTGCCCATGACATGGTGACCATTATTATCCATCCATGATGAAAAGTAAAGTAAGGTACTTCTCTTCCAGTGTTAAAAGGAAGGTAGAGAGAGAGCTATATTTGCGGGAACAAATGCTAACATCTCATTTTAGTTTAACAATTAAATTTAGCTTAAGCTTTGAACAGGCGATATAATTTACAAAACATGTAACAGTCGGCGGGTTGCACCCTAACACGAAAAATCACATCTCCACCCTTGAAGTAAACACCCCATATAATTAAGATAATTTGAAACATAATTGGGTTCTCTTATATAGCAAAAGTACAAATTCTAGCCTCTCTTTTTACCACTTCAAAAGCAAAGCATCTACACAAAGATATGATCCAGTCTAAAAAATTTATACAAATATGTAATAAATCACAGCAACAGATCACACAACAGTTCCAGTCTGAGTACTGGGTGGTGACATGAGCCCTCTTAATATTTCAGAGCCCAAGGCATCACCACAATGGCCTTTCTGGGCAGGAAATAAACATCATGGAAAAAATACTCTTTAAACATGATTCAAATCCGTCTTAATGCTCAGCAAGATGTAGACTACTATGTCTTAATGTACATTAGATGGCTGTATTGCATATAGCCTGGGGGAGCATTTTAACTGTTACACAAACTTAAATGGAGCTAACACAATTGAAAGCTATGCCTTTTTTGCTTATCAAGACAAGACCTAAGAATGGAAACTCAGTCAGTATGCTTTAGCCATTTCTGTGGATGGACTGTATTTAAAGGAGACCAGCCTCTGTAGGTGACTAAAATCACCACCAAGACAGCAAGAAACAGCTAAGTGTGAGACTTAGCAAAAGCAATGTATGCTATTAGAAGCATCTGTGAAAAGCTATTTGCCAGTTCTAGGAAAATATAATTGTCATGTTTTAAAGTTATACTAGACCCAATGCTCAAGACACTTTGACACTACCATTTACAATGTTCTCTTGTAATTTGATAAATTATTTTGACTTTTGCCGTTTTCCAGTCTGCAGACACTGATTTTGCTCTTGTGCTCTGAAGAAAACTGAAATGTTCTTTTTTTAAGTTACTTTAATTTCAGTAAACAGCATTTTACCAACTAAAACTGGCAGACATTTTATATAGAATTTTTTAATGAAATACCATAAAGTGTTTTGCTATAATTAGGCAAAAGTAGAAAAAAAGAAAGTTATGAGCAGTTTTTATTCCTCATAATTTTACATTCCCTAAACCAGGGGCAAGCAATTTACAGGCTCCAGGCTGAATCCAGCCTGTAGAGATATTGGATCCAGCCTAGGAAGGCCCACCCCAGACCAGGGCAGCAGAGAGGATTGGGCAGCACACAATTGCATTAAAGCATCCATCTCCTCCACAGCACACTCCTCAGTAGTCCTGCTCTCTCCTGCCTGTGCTTACTGTCATAGAACAGGGATTGAGTATCTGCAGCAAGAGAAAGTGCCAGCAGCTTGAGCTCGCCAAGGGAACAGATTTGTGGCCCACAGCAGGGAGCAAGCCCTGGTCCAGGGTAGCAAAATGTTGCCAACCCCTGCTCAAAACAGATGCCTGTCACTTCATCATTCTAGGCATATGATTTTTCATTATTCCCATGCATTTGTTTTCCTTTTGATTACCAACTATTTCCCCAACTGATTCAAGAGAAGTCCTGAATTTAGGGGAAAAAAGTTGCCTATTTAGCCTGTTAAACCACAACAGATACAAAGATACAAAGAATGTGGAAACTGGGGCTTGTCTACCAACTTGAAACCATTTTCCAATTTAGATCTGTAAGTCAAGCAATACCAGCAAACCACATTAGTGTAGATGTACCAGCAAGTGTTCTTTTGCCATTAAAGCTTGAATCAGTTCTTCAAATTGAGTAAACTGCACAAAGAGGCTGTCTTTTGATAAAACTGCATCTACCAACAGGGCCTTTGCTGGCAGAGCTGGCTCGATCGAAAGGCAGAGGGAAGGATGGTAAATCAAGTCTGATGGTAGGTATGCCAGGAAAAACTTCAACCCCATACCAAGCTTTCATAAGGCTCATGAAAAACAGAAGAGGATAACTCAAATGAACCTCAAAGGAATTTTGTTTCTCCCACAAAGAAAGGAAGGTGAAAGATCAAATATCTCTACAACAAAATATTGAGGTATGTAATAGAGCTAGGCTACTAAGGGAAAATATCAGGCAACCCATTCCAGAAGGAAAATTTAAGAAAACTGATTTTTACCTTTTTCAGCATAAGCACTAAGTGCTAAGTGCTCTGTCATTTAAACAGAATGGAAAGCAGCAAGACAGCCTTCCACAAAGGAGAGGAAAATACAAACAGAATATGAGAAAAAGCAGTTGACTTTATCTACTTAAACAGCAGTCAGATGCTTTTGCAGTCTTTCTAATATCACCATGGGAAAAAAAATTCCAACTCTGATTCTTTTTCTTTTTTTTTAAAGTTTTTTTTGTGCACCAACTAACAATTCAGCTGTATCTCTAGAGAATAGAAGCTCAAGGTAGAAAGTTAGGTGAAAGACTGTACTTGTCTTTGGAAGGAGAGAGTTTGTAAACCTTTAAAAAAAATAAAAAAGATTGCAGGTGAGGGTCTCTGATCACTCAAGTCTTCTTGATGATTTGAATACTAAAAGAAATGCCTTTTTGTTCTTCAAGAAGGAGGTGATTTTATCAGAGGATTGGCTCTACAAGGTCATAAAATTGAAGTCTTTAAAAGTTAAGTTACTTTTAGAAAATAGTAAAACAAGAGCACAGTAAAATGCTTGAAGAAACAAGTCACATTAGGCTTTTATGAAAAGCAGCTAAAAATTTCCAAAATATCCTACAAAGGATTTACACTTTTAGAAGCTCACCAAGTTCTCTATATGTTGGTTATTGAAATTTATCCCTCCTTCTATAATGGCACTACAGACAGATAACTTAATTGTATATCCACTTCAACAGAATCTATGGTGTGGGCTTTTGTTCTTTGGCAGTGACCTAATACTAAAGGAATATAAACATTTAAACTCTGCGCTGACATCAGTTAGCAGTAAAAGCTACTAAACTACATGCCTACAGGGCTTGTGTGTACAGCAGCAGCAGCACATCCCATTTCTAGTGGGACTGAGCACACCCCACCATGAATTTACAACTTTGTTTCAAAACCCAAAAGACTGCCAGTGAGGCTAACCCAGGCTCACCCTTACCATCTTGCTCTTAAGCCCACTGCTGCATTGCCAAAAGTATCCCATTGTGAGATTCCAGGGCTAGGGACAGAAGTTACACAAACTATTTTAAGTCATCAGAAACTGATTGAAACCTGTAACAGAACAGAAATTCAGTGCACATAAACCAGTTTCAAAATGGCTGAAACTGGTTTAAGATAAGTCTAATACTATATTCAACCAGATTTAACTGATTTGGGTCAAATCAGTTTATGAAACTTCTATCCCAGACCCCTTCCTGCTTTAAGTTAAATCAGAGTCCCCCAGCACCTGTGTGCTTTCCAGCGCCGGGCAGGGCTGAGGCAGGGACTGCCTCCGCCAGACAAGCCCTGTCTGGGGCCGGGAGGGGGTTTAAACCCTCCTTCCCCCAGTTAAATCCCCCTTTCTTCAGCACAGAGCTGCCATGCCCAGCTAAACTTACTGAAAGTTACTGCTGGCTGTGACTGTGGACTACAAATCTCAGAGGCACCTGGAAGCAGGAAGAAGTGTTGAGCAACCCGAGAGTCCTGCTTCTGTGATCCTGGGCTGCAGATCCCAGAGACTTTGGGGGCAGCAGGAAGAAGTAGCAAACACCCAGCACATGCTGGCTCTGCCAGAGAGCTGTGCTCTAGCACCTTGCACTGGCTTCTGGCCCAAATCACTACAGGTATGTGGCTGCATTTCCTGAATCAAAAGTGAATGTGTGTCCAGTTGTTTCTCAGTTTAATCTCTGCATCTTAGACTAACCTGTAAAAAAACAAACAAACCATCAGTGTACCTGAATCGATTCAGCTTTGGGATTTTTGACTATTTAGCCCAAGTGTGAATCACACTTGCGGACTTGGGTAGGCAGGATGAACAGGGCACACTCAAGCCCTCAAATGCCACATACCACAGCTGCAATAAAAACAATCCCTCAGATGCTTTGAGGAGAACTGCCATCAGGTCCTATTTAATGTCTTGACTGTTTCACCATGTAAGTTCAGGCCTACCCTTCCTCCAGGTTCCAGCTATAAGGACTGTCAGTTAGCAATGGCAGGCTAGTGGCCAAGGGCTAGACAACTTGCTTCATTGCTGAGGAAACTTAGCAGTAGGTCCATTAAAATGACAAAGCAGGCAAGGCTGTATAGCCACACATGCTCTGAAGTGAGTGGAAAGAGCAGTGATACAGCACACAAGAGCTTCAGGCTGCTCAAAATATTAATAAAAATCCACAGCTGGTGGAGAGCAAGTAAGGACAAGTGGTGGGGGTCAAGCAACCTGACCTCTACCTCTCACCCCCCTGTGCTTGCCTCCCTACAGCCTCTGCTCCTCCCCACTTTCTTCCACCCCTTTGCTGCTTAACCTTGCTCTGGCTCCAGCCTGAGGCACAGAACCTAAGGCAGCTACATTAAGATAAGGAGAGGGGAGGCAAGGGGAGGGGAAGCAGAGGTTACAGGGGCTGAGGCTGCCCCCGGGAGGTGGTAGGAGGGCAAGCAGTAGCTGCAGCTTCAGCCCTGACCCCAGCCAGACCCAAAACTGGAACCACAGCAGGTGTCCCCCGCCCCCCACACCAACCTCCTATTCAAAACCAAGATGAAGGGCTTTCCTTTCCCCTCCCCCCACATGTGAAATGGAGGAGGAAAACCGCATCTTGGATATGAGTAAATACAATAACTTTAATTTATCCTAGCCCCCAAGCCTAAAAGCTGCATCTACAACCTTTTTTTCTAATATAGCTTGGCAAAGGCTGGAGAAAGCATTTTATAATCAGTCCGTAACTTAAGGAAGCAAAACTTTTCTCTCTCTCACTTATCCAACGAGACAGATGAAAGGGTTCAGGGTTTACTACAGTTTAAATGCCAAGGGAAGGGATCAATCTGCATCTAAGCTAGAAGCTCCTCCAACGTCAGAATGGCTGGAAGCTCCATGCCAGACAGGTCACAGGATCCCTGCCACATGCAGCACTCCTGTGGCATGAGCCCTTCTGCTGCCACCATCACATGGGTGATTCCTACTGCTACCAAAGAGAAGCACAAGTCCCACCTCCCCACTGTGTGTGAGCTGCCCCTGCCACTACCACCACACAAGTAATCACCTCCCACTGCTGCCACCCAAGACCCACTCCCAGTGCCACCACCATGTGGGTGATTCCACTTCATCCTGCTGATGTATAAGCATCAGGAGCTCCCCACCCGAGTTGCTCCCCTCCCACCCCGCCCTTGCACCATTGCTGGCAGTTAAATTGCTCTGCTCTACCTGAAGAAGTAACCTGTTTTGGGGAATAGCAAGTTTATGTGGTGAAGATAGGAAAGCCCAGTTTTGCCTCTCCTTCCACAGCCACTTCAGGCACTACACCCCAGTTACCAGGGGAAGGTGGGAAGGAGATAAATAAATGAATCCTAAACTGCCCCATTACTAAGTTTTTCCAACCTTTTTCTTGTTGCTATAGGCATTGCCTTTCACAGTCAAGTTGCTGTTAAACTAGAAGACAGTAAGGGAATGATCAAAGAAACTTTACATGAAAAAGCCAAGAGCTTAAATAGACCCTCTTGCATTTATGCATGGAGACAGAAAGCTGGGTGGAACAGCATGAATGAAGCATTTTTAATCTGCCAAGCCAGGATAGTTACACAAATTAGAAAAGCAATTCAGAAGAAGAGTCTTTACTGCCAAACAGCAAAATAATATGTATGAAATGATCATGTTTAAAATAATAAGAAGCAAAAAGTGATTAAAAGCATGAACCACAGCTTACTTGTTTTTTCTTGTAAGTCAAATGGCAAGTTAAAAGGAAGCAACTGTATGATGTACAGGTATCAAATATGCCTTAATAAAAATTGGGAATTAATAGCTGCATTTGTCCCCTAAACAAACACCTGTAAGTCTTCCTCATCTATTCCTCTCCCACTGACACAAAGTCCTGTCGCTATCTCTGTCTGTGCCCAGCAAGTGCCTGTTCAGTTAAAAAAAACCTCACTAAAAACCTTGGTCAATGAAAGACGTTATTCTACTTCAACTCATAAAATATCTTTACTGTCAGAAACCAAGAAATCCTACTGAAATATGAATCTGGAAGTTAGGTTAATTAAAAAATATTTCTCTACATGTTAGTGTAGACTATAGATTTTCTCTCATAGGTAACTAAACTTCCCTAAATATTTATATTTTTAAACCTTTCTTAAATTATTTATCAAATCCAAAGAAGAATCCATCTTAATCTTGGTCTATGCAAAAAAACTTGCACTACTTTAACTAAATCAATGCAAAACAATGTGTGGACACTGTTTGATTATAGGGTTTTTCATTTGGTTTATATTAAACCTGTGTCTAATTAACCCAACTAAATCAAAACAGACATTTTCAAACTGAAATTAAAGTGCCTAGATAAGTGTTAGCTTAGTTTAACTACACTGGTTTAATTTCACACCTTTAGTTGATCCAATAAGATTCTCCAAGTATGTAATTTTTATAAGCTGATCCTTAGATGTTATAAAAATCAATTTCTTTCTCTTACCCTGAATTAAGATGCTGAGCCTTTCTAACAGCTTACAAATACTAATTTTTCACATACAAAGTTACAACTAAACTTGATTACAAGAACATATTCAATTCTTCCTTCACTCATGGGTTACAAGAAATAAGAAAAAAAGTGACAAAAAAATGCAGTGCCACAGGCAAGCTAGTTAGTATATGGTGAGCTACTTGGCACTGTCATTAAGCTGTGCTTACTGGCTTGTCAAAAAAGCTGTGCAGATGTGGTTAGACTGCTTCTGGTTTAGGGAACAGGCCACCCAGGGGCAGCACAGTGTACCTGAGAATACCGCTGCCAAGGTGGCAAATGTACCATGGCCTTAGAAGTACTATAGGAATTTGCAAAGCAATGATTAAATTTGTGTATGCAATTAGTAGCCATTAATGTTGCTGCCTAAGTGCTTAGGCTCCAAACAGATCTATGCAGGTCACTGAAGGACTGTATGTTGTGAACTACCTATAATATCTTATGCATCCAGATTTTATATACTCAACATCTGGGGTTGTCTGTGGAAGTGCATAAAAAAAATCATCAAGAATAGTTTTGTGCATGGACAGAAATGTCCAAAGGAAATATCTGCTCAGTGAAAACAGCTCAACTCTGAAGTTATTAAACCAAAATCATAGGGCTGGAAGGGGCTTCTGGGGCATTAAGTCCAGTCACCTATATCAACAGACAATCATTAACCCCCACAAGTCTCCAAAAATCACTTCAAACCACCATACACAACTACAAGACAATACCCAGAACACCCTCTAATATGTCATAGGTTAAAAGCAAGGCAACCAAGGTGCTACCAATGCAAACAATAATGAATTAGTTGGTTAATATGTGCTCAGAAGATCCCAGGAAAATGGCCATGTCCCATGCTATGGAGGAAGGAAAATGTTTCATGGGTCTGTATCAATTTGACAGAGGGGAAAAATTCCTTCCTGATCCCAAATCCAGTAATCACTATGACCCTGAGCAAAAGAGCAAGACCCTCTAGTCAGGAACCTCTAGGTTTTCTGGCAACAAGTTCAGTGCATCTCAGCTAAAACCCCCAGTCTTAGCTGTGACCTTTCTTCTTTCCTATGAGCCCAAAAAGAAATGCTAGTAGCATTCATTAAGGGGACAGTGGAGAGAGATTCTTCCTGGCCCCAATCTGCAATTAGCAAAATCCCCAAAGTATGGGATTACCAGATATTGTATTTTCTCTCAGAGCTACATTTATACCTTAACCCAGTAACTGCAAACTCCTGACTCAACATAACACACACTAATTGTTGAGTCAAACTAATGGGCCATAGATTCACATCAGAATTAAGTTAATAAGTAAAGCTTAAGTCTAAATGCAAGCTTTGAAATAAGCAGCACCCTGACATTCATAAATATGACTTCGTGTTTACATTATGGTAAAAACAATACGTCCTACTTCGTGACACTACCTGTGACCTCAATAATGGAAGGCACTCTTGCATTAGTACCTAGTACCTATCACAAATAGAAGCCGTTAGATTTTAGACTTGGGAGTCCTGTTACAAATCTATGAACCATTAGTATACATGCAGAGAATACAGTCATTTTTTTCTGATTTACAGAAGGAAATCTATCATATTGTGCCTGTTAATATACAGCTGGCACATGGTGTAGTGCCCCTCATAACTTATAGGGTTTGAATCATAATCAAGCTACTTATTACAGGTTTTGATATTTCTAGAGAGTTATCAATTAGCATTACAGTAAAATCCCTGGCTATGTTCTGGCAATGCTCTGCCAAGTAATCTAACAGCCACAAAGCAATATTACTGAAAATACATGACACTGAGGACTGAGCTCTCTACACACCATTTGTTTCACATCATTTTTTTTAGGAATTTCTTATAATATATTAGCAACCCAATAAACTTGAGTTTTGAAATTTTGATCATTTTAATAATGGCTAACAGAAAGAGGCACGGTTTCACTTAACTGAACATTTACAATGTAGAGTTAATAAGAGACATGGAGAAAACATTTGAATTAGTCCGGTGCTGGGTGTGTGTAGACATGCACACAATACAAACTCAAACAGAGGCAGGACAGTTATTTGGATTTTTATTTCTTATTTTTTCTTCTCATGTACATCATATGTATTTTTGCTGTTATCCCACTATTCTTTCCTCACCTCAACCTGCTGAAGTTGGTTTTCTCTGACTAGGAAAGGAAGGAGGATCTCTCTCAAGTACTACCTGAAGAATCTGCTTCTCAGCTTTGCCAAATGCTTGCATCTAAGGCAGTGGTACTCAACCTTTCTACACTCAAGGCACTTCATTAGATTCAAGGCACCCCTCCGTAACTTTTGTGAATTAAACAGCAACCAAATCCAAAAAATAATATATTTATTCCATGGTCATCTCTGCAGAGGGGCTTGGCGATGGGGGCAGGGGACCATCTAGGCAGGGAAAGCCTGAGCCTCCTCTTATTTGCTTATCTCCTCACACCTCCTTCTGCACCCCTTAAAGCATCTGAGAATCACTGGTCTCAGGACTGGTCTAAATGGCAAGTTTTACCCGTGTAGCAATGTTGGCTAATATTGCAAAAAGATCACACCTGTAGCGATGGACTTTTCACCCTGCCAAGCAATGTAATTATGTGAGCAAAACTCTGTTGGCATAAATGTATTTCAGACAGAAGGCAGTTTATATGGACTTAGCTTCCATCATTCAGGGAGCTGGTGTAGACAAACCATCATGAAAAGTTTATTTTGCCATCATATGCCATGTCTTCACTAGAAGGCTTTGCTCTGTCACCACAGTCAAGGTGCCAGCAGCTCTCCAATACAGACAATGCCCTATGAGGAAAGTCACTTAACTCCCCTGCTTTTCAGTTCTTTATCTGTGAGCAATATTGAATTTCATTTCCCACAGGAGCATTAGAAAGTGCCTTGAAATTGTAGATGATCAGCTTTAAATCTAATATGGTGAAAAAAGAGACGGTTTGAGGGTGTTTTTGTATGGTTTTTTTTAATTAAATTGGTAGAAATGTTATTCTTAACATGATAAAAGAAAATTGGGCTGCACATTAGTTGGGAAAAAAGGAATACATATTTTCACAGAATTTTCTTTCATTCTTGGCTGACCTCTGATTAGGTTCTCCTTTAAACTTTTCTATAAAGTTTACAAGGAAGTAAAAACAACATGGTTCTTATTACATCTATTGGGAAACAAGAAGAAAAATTAGAGAAGCTTATATTTTACAAACTAATGACTCACTAACTCAATGTTGGGGTGTTGAACTTGAGATACAGGTGCTAAATTGTTAGAGGACAGATGTCCTTTATGAACATTCAACTCATTTTAAAGATTTACCATGCTGACCCTTCCAAAAATAAGTAGCACTATCTAAAAATGGGGAATAAAATAGTTCATAAGCCTACAGGGAACAGATGGGACATACTGGAGAGTGGGCAAAGAAATGCATTTAGTAGGTGGAATCAACTGTGATTAGGCAACTAAAAGAAAGGAGTGGTTGGCACTGTAACTACTTAGAGGGATTAGATTAGCTAGTATCTAGCAACTTTTGGAATATGGCATAACCAGAGGCATAAAAGGGTAGCTCTGCACCTGGGAAAACTGCAATGCAGCAGGGGGTACTGCTGGCTCCTGCCATGCTGACTACAACAGCCAAGTCAGCCACCACTGCAGTGGTGGCTGCTTTTGCACCATCCCACCCCTAAAAGTGGTGGCATCTGGGGCTGCTGCTGCCCCAGTTGCCACCCTGCCCTCAGGTCTCCTACTCAGCATAACACTTGATCCTATGGCTCAATATAAAAAGGAAGCTAGTTTATCTTCTCAGTCCTCACAGCATTATATCTACTAGACACTAAACAGGAAAGTCGATGAATATTGCAAAATGGGGAACTGATGTTTATCAGACATAAATATGAATTTCTCAGATTCAACATGCCTGAACTTGAATGATGTAGTAAGAAGCAGGCAATGGCCTAAAATAACAAAAATGAAGGATTCTAAAGTAAACAGTAGTGTGAAGAAAAATTTAAGTAGCAAGACTGAAAAGTTAGCGTTCATTCCAAATACGTAGAAAGTCAATTTCTTCAGATTCTTCAGAAACAAAAAGGCCACTGAATTAAACATCTAGTGAGGTAGAAAAAACAGAAGATTTATGAGTCAGAGGGTCCTGCAAGATAGATTTTTGATGCCATGATGATATTTTAAGTCCCTGTTCCAAGCCTTCCAACACCTCCGTCACCATCAAATTCATTCTGGAACAAGCTCTGTCCATTATTCTCTCCCAAAAAAAGGGCAGAGATCAATTGGTGATTAAGCCATTAAAAAAAAAAAAGTGAAGAGGCAAAGACTTGAACTTGATAAGAAAACTGCAGCCTCCTTTTATGCCATCACCTTCAATCATTTCTTTCAATTGTTCGTTTTGTGTTATATAAAAGCACTTCGCTCTGGATATACTCCTCCAGACAGTAGACAACTTGTAGGTCCACTAGGAATGCTGCAAAATGAAGAAACAAAAGGAAAAAAATTGAAGACTTAAAAGAATCAGCACTGGCAACATGGTCAAAACATAATAATGGTTACAAGCAGCCATACAGGGATAATGTGTTTCTTCTTAAAGCTTTTGACTCTATGCCCAAAAAGGAGGGAATATGATCACAACATTTTCTGTCCAAGTTCCTGAAGATGCCATTCAAGAATGCAAAGAAAAATGACAAAGAGGTCTTGTCATCTGCTCAGACAAGGAAAAAAAACAAACAAACCACAAAAAGATGAATACATTTCAGAAGATGCAATCATCCTAAACTTCTGATATATGGATGATTGGCTTGCTGTTCAAGCATCTTTCAGTCCCAAACACCATTATGGGAGTTCAGAAGGTCCACAACAGCTATAGTTTTCAAAAAGTCAAGAGAAAGGAAAAAAAGGGGGGGAAAAAAAGAGAAAGGAGGGGGGAAAAGAGAGAGAAAAGAGGAAAGGCGAGAGAAAAAAAAAGAGAAAGGAAGAAAGGTTGATGCCCCAGTTTTCTAATGTTAAGTTGATCAAGACAGCTTTCATTTTATGCCCATTAAAAAAAAGAAAAAACAAAGAGGTGCGTGCACACAAAAACCCAAAAAGAATAAAAAACAACCAGAGAAAGAAAATGAAGAATACTTTTATGCAATCTGTCAGATTATGGGCTAATAAAAAAACTGAGGGTCCCAATGGAAGTTTGTCCTGATTTAGTTAACAAAGAGTCAGACTTTCACAAGGAAAAGTTCTGAAGAGCTATTACATTTTCCAATATGATTCATTCCAAATAGTAATATTAAACTGAGCCAAGAGGAGGAAGAAGAGATTAGAGTGGCTAACCAAACAAATTCCTATATTCTCTCCTAGCATTTAAAAGGGAAGAACCAAAATTTCTCCTGCTAAGTCTTAAAAAAAAAAAGAAAAAAAAAAGAAAAAAGAAATCACTTACAGCTTTAGATACCTCTAACTCTTTTGTGGCCAGCTCAGAATTTAACAAGCACTTGGGGGTTTTACTGCACATATTAGTGGTCAAAAAACTAACTGAAAATATATAGGAGACAGTTAGGGCATTTCTACATGTGCTCGACGCAGTACTGGGTATTTTTAATTAGCAAGCCACGCTAATTAAAAGCACGTGCACATCGTGCGCAGCACAGCACACCTCTGCACTGAGAAAATGGTGGTGGTGTGCTTTGCACTAAAGCACATTGAACAAGTTTTAGTTCAAAGCACACCACTGACATTTTCTCAGCACAGAGGCATGCTGTGCTGCTGATATATGACGCATAAGGTTGCCACAGTGCGTCAATTCCCACGCTCCCGCAGACTCGATTAATCGAGTCTGCTCTGACGTGTCAGAGCAGGCTCCTTGCATGTGTGAAAGTGCCCTAAAAGTTTAAGTATCTAAAGAGTCATAAAATTTGGTACACATAGCTAATTGAGTAGAATAGCCTCTCAATTACCTTTTTTGTTTACTTAACTGCAAAATTTAACTTTTGACAACTTTCTGTCTCTACTTTGAGAAATAAATCTACTTGGGGTTGTCTGTGTTTGGAGAACAACTAAGTATTTTCCTTGGAGGGAGTGGGGGAAGGGAAGGAGAGGGCAGAGCAGGGTAGAAATCTGTCAGACTGAATGGGAGCACATTCTCCAGTTAGTAAGACTCCAAATCATACACTCTACATTGTTTATTTGGGGATGGGAGGGGAAAAAAGAACCAGACTTATCTGTGCAATCACAATGCTTTTGTTTTAAAAAACCTGGTACTCAGCATGCAATACTGTACTCCAAACAAAGTTTAATTAATATGAGGAGAAATGGACTAGTTAAGTATTATAAAGAGTTCTTTTGTTAATACAGCTCAACACAACACTTGCCTTTTTAATGAGCATTGTTGCTTCACTCAACACCATGTCTATTATCAACAGATGGTTTTACATTGTTCAACAAGTATTGCTACTTAACACATCCGTTTTCACATTGTGTAAGAAATCTTCTGCACATTAAACTCTCCTTTCAACATATACTTAGCTCTCAAAACGTAGATATACACATCATCAGTGGCTACAGAGCAGAGTTTGAGAACTACAAAACCAAGGAACAGGTACCCTGCACACTAGTGGATTCCTGGTTATATCTCTTGGATTATTGTTTACTGAAGTTTTAGTAAGTTTGTTTCAGCCCATTATTCTCAGTTTATCAATGTTGTATTGATTTTTTAAAATATATATCCTCTATGAACATGTAATTTCTTCCATGTTTATACCATCCTGGAAACTTTATCTGCAAGTAGACGTGCCTGAGGTAAACACGTTGCCCTATGGCAATGTAGTGACATGCTATGTTGCCATACAGCGTGCTATGGCGACATACTAAACACATGCATCTACACATGTGTATCAGCTACACCACTGTAGTAACCACCCATACTGCACTGTGCACTAGTATTTCCAAAAGGAAGTACTAAAGCACGGTGCCCTAGCAACATTGCCATATGGCAGTGTGTAGACACGCCCCTCTTCTCTCACTCCATCCTTCAAATCATTAATACTGAAATTCATTAAGTGCGCTTAAAGTCACAATGAACACAGCAGTATCCTGGTCAAAGCAAAACAATAAAAAATTCTATCAGACTTCTGTAGCCAACTGTATAAACAGCTTAATCTAATCCACATTTCCCACTCCAACCCTCCATGAAAGTGCTGCATGAAACCATATTAGTAACCTTGCTAGAGTCGCAGTATACTAAGTTCACTACATTTCCTTAATTAATTTTGCTTGTTAGCTTAACCAAAAAAGTTTGGTATGAAAAACAACGAAGGATCATTTTGACATTCTGTATGTTTGACAAACCCATATTGCCCCTTATTTTCTTTAAATATTGTCTAGTACTGAAAGAATGAGCAGCATATACAAGCATTTTACACTAGACTAAAAAAAAAAAAAGGCCCTTAGAGAGCCTCCTAAGCACCAGCTGTGACTTGTACCCTTTACCAAAGCTGTTGGAAGATGTAAGATTCAAAAGTATTCAGAAAATACATAGTGAATGATTCGGATACCAGTCAGCAGAGGAGGTAAAATTCTGGCACTGCATGTTTCCTGCTTAGATGAACAACAATTTTGGCATGCCTTAGTTTCACTGTCTGTAAAATGGAGGTAATATACTGATTTACCTCAGAGGTGTTGCAAGTTCCAGTGTTTAGAAAAATCTTGAAGAGGAAAAACTCCGTAAGTAGTAAAGAGAATCTACTAAAACTAGTTGCTTTTACAAAGTTCAGCTTACTTAATTACTTTTAAACCATTCCTCCTAATTTTGTCTTTTTAACAGGTGTATCATATTCACTAAACAAGTGAAAGCAAAAACCTCCTAATCATCCTAATATTTTAAAAGACAGTTAAAGCACACTAGCCATGAAATATACCAACCTCCTTTTTATTTCAGCAAGTATTTTCCAATACCACTTTCTTCAGTTGTATAACCTGTATAGTTCTTCTTTTTTCACATTTTTTCTTTAACTCCATTATTTTAATTCTAGTCCTTCAAAAGCCCCTGATCACATCGGTCTTTTACACAGAATCATAGACAATTAGAGTTGGAAGGGACCTCAGGAAGTCACCAAAGTCCAACCTCCTGGCTAAAAGAAAGACCATCCCCATCTAGATCATCCTACCCAAGCTTTGTCTGGGCAGGTCTTAAAAACCTCCAAAGATGGAGATTCCGAAATCTCTCTGAGTAGCCTGTTTCAGTGCTTTACCACCATCCTCATGAGAAAGTTTTTCCTAATTTGTAACCTACACTTTTCTTGCTGTAGCTTGAGATCATTGCTTCTTGTTCTGTCATCTGCCACCACAAAGAACAGTCTAGCTCAGGGGTCAGTAACATTTTTAGGCACAGTGCCAAAAACACCCACTGCCTCCACTTGTAAGATGTTGGAGTGCCAGGGGTGAATGGTGAGGGAGCCATGAGGGACCACATCCCTGTTGTGGCAGTGCCACACTGACCCCTTCCCTACCATCCACCCCAAGGCATATGTACCAAGCAAAATGTCTTCACATGCCACATTCTGGCACCCATGCCGGGGGTTGCCTACCCCTGGTCTAGCTTCATCCTTTTTGGAACCACCCTTCTCTAATTTGTCTAGGTCACTTCAAATCCTAGCCTAAATACTGCATAACATTGTACAGTAGCAGCAGCCTGTATGGATCCATGGGCTTGTTCTGTCCTAAGTGCATGACTTTGCACCTGTCCTTATTGAACCTCATGACATTTTTTGGTCCAATCCTCCAATTTGTTTAGGGCACTCTGAATCCTAGCCCTACCCTCCAGTGCATCTACTACTCCCCCCAGCTTGGTGTCATCTGCAAACTTGCTGAGGGTGCACTCCGTCCCATATGCCAGGTCATTGATGAAGATATTAAACAAAACCAGTCCTAGGACTGACCCCTGGGGCACTCAACTTGACACCACCTGCTAAATAGACAATGAGCCATTGATTACTACCCTCTGAGCCTGATGATCCAGCCAGTTTTCTATCCACCTCACAGTTCATTAATTCAACCTGTACTTCCTTAGATTGCTTGCAAGAATGTTGTGGGAGACCGTATCAAAAAGTCTTTCTAAAGTCAAGTTATATCACATCCATTGATCTCCCTGCATCCACAGAGCCAGTTATCTCATCATAAAAGGCAATCAGGTTAGTTAGGCATGAGTTGCCCCTGGTGAATCCAGGCTGACTGTTTCTAGTCAGTCACCTTCTCCTCCAAATGTTTATAAATGGATTCCTTGAGGATCTGCCCCTTGATTTTCCAGGGACTGGTCTACATTTTCCCAGATCCTCCCCCTTCATCCTTACCTGAAAAGATGGACACTATATTTGCCCTTTTCCAATCATCTGGGACCTCTCCTGATTGCCATGAGTTTTCAAAAGATAATGGCCAGTGGCTCTGCAATCACATCAGCCACCTCCCTAGGCACCCTTGGGTGCATTGTGTCCGGCCCCATGGACTTGTACACATCCAGCTTTTATAAATAGTCCCCAACCTGTTCTTCTGCCACTGTTGGCTGCTCAACTCCTCCCCAAACTATTCTGCCAGGTGCAGTGGTCTGGGAGCTGAACTTGCCTATGAAAACTGAGGTGAAAAAAGCATTGTGTACTTCAGCCTTTTCTGCATCATCTGTCACTAGGTTACCTCCCCGATTCAGTAAAGGACCCAACACTTTCCCCAATTTTCCCCTTGTTGCTGACATATTTGTAGAAACCCTTCTTGTTACCCTTCATGTTTCTTGCTAGCTGCAACTCCAAACATGCTTTGGCCTTCCTGATTTTATCCCCGCATGCCTGAGCAATACTCTTATACTCCTCCCTCATTGTTTGTCCAATTTTCCACTTCTTGTAAACTTCCTTTTTGTGTTTCATCTCACTGAAGAGAGTTCCCTGCTAAGTCAAACTGGCCTTCTGCCATACTTGCTAGTATTCCTGCTTTTCGGGATGGTTTGTTCCTATGCCCTCGGTACGGTTTGTTTGAAATACAACCAGATGTCCGGGACTGTTTTCCTTCTCAGACTGGCCTCCCAGGGGATCCTGCCCATCAGTTCCCTGAGTGAGTCAAAGTCTGCTTTTCTGAAGTCCAGGGTCCTTACTGTGCTGCTCTCTCCTTCCTTCCCTTCTTCAGGATCACGAACTCAGTCATCTCATGGTTGCTGCTGCCCAAGTGGATTGCCAGCCACTGTTACATTGCCCTCCAGTTCTTCCCTATTTGTGAGAAGCAGGTCGAGAAAGAGCATGGCCCCTAGTTGGCCTCTCCAACACTTGTAGCAGCAAGTTGTCCCCAACACTTTCCAAAAATTTCCTGGATTGCCTCTGCACTACTATAAGGCCCTCCCAGCAAATATCACGGTGACTGAGATTCCCCATGAGAACCAGGGCCTGTGATTGGGAAACTTCTGCTAGACGTTTGCAGAAAGCATCATCCACCTCATTCTCTTGGTCTGTTGGTCCATAGCACACACCTCACCATGACACCCTTGTGGCTCCCTCCCCTTATCCCAACCCAAAGACTTTCAACAGGCCCATCTCTAGTTTCATCCTGGCACATTCATTATATGAAGCACAACCCCTTCCTCCTCTTCTCCCCTGCCTTTCCTTCCTGAACAGTTTATTCCCATCCATAACAGAACTCCAGCCATGTGAGCTATCCCACCAAAACTCTGCTGTGATTGGAATAACAGAGTTCCATGACTATGGAGGACTTCCAATTCTTCCTGCTCGTTTCCCAGAATCTGTGCATTCATGTATAGATACTCGAGGTAACTAGCCGATTGCCCTACTTTTTCAGAAAGAATGAGATAGCCTCCCTTGTTGCATCCTTCTGCATGTGTTTCCTCCTGGTCACCCACTTCCCCACCTTACCTCAGGGTTTTGTTCTCCATCCCATGGTGAAACTTAAACCCCTCCTCACTAGGTTAGCAAGCCTGTCTGCAAAGATGCTCTTCCCTCTTTGTAAGGTGGATCCCATCTCTTCCCAGCAATCCTTCTTGAAACAACATCCCATGGTCAAAGTAGTACAATCCCTATTTTCTTTTGCATTAGGATGTTTTTTCTTCTGTGGCTACTTTGCATTTCAGAATTTGTTACCCATCTGAAGCAGATTTTCCCATTCCTTTCACTGCATGGTGGGCAGCGAAGACTCCACATATGATACATCTGTTAAAATTCCATTTAAACAACCTCATAGCCAGTTGATCTCCAAACACTGTGTATGTCCATATACAAATTAGTACCCATGAAGACTAAGCATGCACTACACTTGTCTGTAGCATATTATCACAGAGCTGTCTTTTAGTAAATGTATAACAACATTTTTATGTAACAGATGGATTCCCCCTAATAGCACCCCAGTACTCAAGCTTCCTGTCCTCCTTGCACTCCTGGTCCTGAAGAACACCCCATATTATGTCAGTGACCAATCTGCCTTATGAGCTTATGCTTAGTAATTGGCACAATCTCTCACAATTAATAGTTACCACATTTACATGTGCATGAACATACCCCCATCTTTTCCCAAAAAAATCAGCCCTCCCAAATTGGTATGTATGTTGTAAGCTAGGAAACAGGGGTGTAGGTTGTAGCCGTGCTGCTCTAACGACATAGGCAGACAAGGTTCTTTGGGTGAATCTGATATCTTTTATTAAACCAACTTAAATAGTTGGGAAAAAAATTTTAAGCAAGTATAACTATTTCAAAAACCCTTCATTGGGCTGAGGAAGTTTCAGCAGTTGGTATGTGCTCTTCCTGGATGGAATAAAAAATTAAGTTGGTCTAATAAAGGATATTAGATTCACCCAAAAAACCTTGTCTGCCTTAATCAAAGAAAATAATTTTATACCAGAGCTCAAGCATATAATGGCTGCCATGGACTGTGCTTCTCTCCCAGCCCAGGAGGAAGAGATGGAGTACAGCCTTTGGCCACATCAAGACAAGCGTGGCCGTGCAATATGTGGCGCTGCAGACATATCTGTGGCATCACATACTGCACATTCAGTTGTTCTCTGTGCTGCAAGGGAGAGGGGTGGAGCTGGGGGGTTGACCCCTGGATATCCAGAGGTCAAAAAAACCTGTATAGAAAAAGAGCAGAGTGGTACATGCGGGGACAGCGCACACTGCTCAAAACCAGAGCTTGGCTGACCGGAGCCACGTTCCAGCTGCCAGCCAGGCTCTAAGCGGCAGGATCACTGCTACAGCACCCCGGGAGGCCCTCAGGACCCCAGGTAAGGCTGCTGGGGCCAGCCCAGTGCTGGCCCCAGCACCTGGGGTAACCTGCTGTGCGCTAGAGGGAATGTGACACAGCTATTCCCCAGGCACAACTAGCCATGGCACAAGGTGTGTCGCAGCTAATTGTCCCCAGGGAACCAAACATCTACACTTGTGTGTATGCAGCCTTTAAGTTCACAGCAGCTGACCAGTAGAACTGTAGTTCTGAACTTGCAGCTAGAGACTGAATAATGCTGAGGAGTAGGCTCTGCCTCTCCTGTCTGCGGCCAGCTTTCAGCCATGCTGACCTTATGCTGGGTCACTTAAGAAAAAGATTTTTCCAGATTCTTCTCTTTTCCTTCCCAAAACAAAGTGTGTATATTATTTGGAAGTGGGTGGGGGGGAAGAGTGGTATGTGAATAAATATGGTCTCTCTCTCAGGTGGATAAGTCTAAAACATAACTATTTCAAAAGTGAGGAAAGTATTCAGGTCAAAAGACATTTCATAAATAAATAAATAAAACTTTTAAACAGTTAGCATGTTGCTGTCACTATAAATAAGAATACTGTTTGGTAATAAATAAATAAATAAAATAAAACAGCTCCAAGAAGATAAACAAGACAACACAGAGCACAAACTTATGATGTTTATTTTTGACAATGCGATTGAAAAAAAAAAAAAATTGTGTTTAGGCATAATAAACAATTCCTAATGCAAACAAGGTGACAGATTATGAATGGTGTATGGCCTACAGAATATAAGGAAGACCAGATCTGGTAAGGCTGAACTTTTAATTAAAGTACTTTTTCCCCCCAATTATGCTTAAAAACAATAATTATTAATTGCAACTATAAAAATAAGTCTGTGTTAGCAGAACTTTACTGTCATCAGCTTTAGCCCGTCCTGTTGTATAAGTCATATTTGCCAAAATCCATAATCAGCAAATCTTGTAAAACAGGTTTCCTTGACCTTGATGCTGAAAAGGTTCCCAAACCTAATTTCCGAACCTTAATTAAGTTGCATTTTCTTGCCCTACAGACCTTTGTTAAGGTAATGTAACTTTCATTTAAAGTAAAAAGTATTGTTATATACCCTGAAGTAAATCTATTCAGTTCTTACAGTGGCATCCAAACACTGAAGCTCACTAAAATTATAACAGACATAGTAATAAAGGAAGTTACCAGACTACAGCAGATGTCCCCATCATAAGCAATTAATGTTCAGATTTCTCCTCTTTGTTAGGCTCAGCCTAGCCATGGTAAAAAGAATTTCTTATCGTGTATATATTTATATTTAAGCATTTCATTGAAACTGACAATTGTCATTTTTTTTAAAGGATTTTTTAAAGTCCATTCCTCTTGCTTCTCCACTAATATAAGATGCAGGATTAATTTCTCTTCATTTATCCAGTCAGATAATTTTTTCCTATCAGCTTTTAATATCTGAGCGTTCTAGAGGCCTACTGTCGAATCTTCCCAGTTCTTCAGTTCCTTAAATACTTGGCTCTACAACAGGCACACATGCCTGGAGTGGACTATGTGCCCATCTAGCTATTATTCACAGGAATAAAGATAAGCTCACATATGAATAAGTTTACATGTGAAACAGGAAAACATATCTTGACTTACTCCCCCAAATTCTTTTCTCCTAGTCCTAAATTAAGTAGACCCTCATACTGCAGTTTTTTCTTGCTTGCACTTCACTGAAGGCATGGCTTTTACTCATCAGTCACAGCAGGCAGGGAGTTTCCATATCCTAGTAGACAAAGATAGTTTGAGGTCCTTCCCAAATAGCTTTTTGCAGAGGTCCACTCTGCTAAACCTCAAGTGATTACCACACCAGAAACCAATCTAGAAACCACTTCCAACTACATACTATCTGCTTCAAGCATCAGACTGCAGACAGAGAAACTGCACAGAAGAGAGAGAAGTCCGGGGGGGAACCCTTTAACACATTGCTTTGGATTGCAATAGTATATTAGGAGCTGATATGCAAGTGTCCAGAAAAAACAAAAGGACTCTTGCAGGAGATGGGGGAGTACAGGGGAAATTGAATTGATCCCTTAGCTATAAAAAGCCAAAGAGATTTTCTGAATGGTTTTGTTCAGTGAAAATAATAGGCTAATGCCATTTTCCTTCCCTTTTTTGCATCTGCTTAATGATGCAAAGCCTCTAAACAGGACACATGAGGCTTAGAGAAGATCAGCAAGATAAAAATGCTGCTGTTCCAACTGGAGGTCACTTTGGGCTGGAACTTGTGATGAGTTCTCAGAGTTTAACTGCTACCAGAAGAGCCATTGTCATGGAGTGGAGTAGAGGCAGCTACAGATTTAAACAGAACTGCCATTAAAAATGAAAGGATCAAATTCAAGTCCCACTGCAGGACTAGGTCCTTTACTTAAGGAAAGGCCACTGGGCAAGAAAACATGAGCTAGTCCATGACTGGTGCTTGAAGACAGCCTCGACCAGCCTCTTCAGCTGAATAGGACTCAAGCAGTGCTAAGCATCGGAGCTGAGCTGGGTAGCCAGGTGAAGGTTAAAAAGATGTCCTGCATCCACAAGGATGAGTTCAGCCCAGGTAAGTATGGGAAGAGCACAGTCCAGCCAAGTATTAGAGAGAAAGCCACCAAACTGGTCTTCTATTTTGGGGAAGAGTGGGGCAGAGAGAAGCAGGCACCAACCCAAAAACTCAAGAGCTGCAGGCTGTCCCTGAAGGGAAGGTAACCTACATACTACATCTCAAACACTCTTCCTGGATGGCTAAAAGTGTTTTCTAAGAGCAAGCAGCCAGCAGACTGTGGCTTTGCAGTATATCTTGAAGCTCAAAGGTCTCTAGAAACTAGAGATGAAGCACTTTAAGCCAGGCAGTTGAGAGGAACTAAGGAACAGAAAGTACATACAGTCCTTTATCCCCTCAGGGTGAGGGCACAAGGAGGCGTGACACTACAGTATACTACACTTGATCTGAGCCTTCAAGAGGTTGAGAAGCAAATAGTGAATAGTGCCAAGGCCAAAAAGCCCTGGTCAAAGCTCAGGACAAGACACACCCACCAGTGAAGAGGTGGATATGGACAGTTACTCAGAGGAAACTAAATATTTCAATTGAAGTATAGTATTAGGTAAAAAGTAAGTTCTGAATTGCAGTTCCTATTTACCATAGGCTCAAACATCTATCTACCTCCCACCCCTTGCCTCAAGGCAGTAGTGCTCAACTCCTAGCCCATCAACCAGATACAGCCCTCTGGCACCTTGTCATCAGGCCCATAGGGCTCTCCATGGGTCCAATGCATAGGGCCCAATCCTAAGGCATAAAGATGGCGTGGGGCCCTGAAGCCTGATCCCCACACAGAACCAGGCACAGGCAGGAAAAAGTCCTGGTGCCCCGATCTTGACACAAGGAGCCTGGTAGAAGCAGCATAGAGTCTCAGGGCCCCGAGCCCAGCATGTGGGAGGAGGGAATGGGGGCAGGAGTAGTGTAGGGTCCTCAGACTCTGATCTCACCACATGGGACCCAGCAGGGTAAATGTGATCTGGGTCCAGACATCTGGGTGCCTACCAGCCTGCACCACTCATCTGCCCCCTGGGGCCGCTCATTTGACCACGGACCGAAGGCATATTATTAATGACCCAAGTCAGTTAAGGGCACTACCACCTTTACAAGAAAATAGAAGTATATACAGGTGGTCTTTCTTATAGATTACTGCATGCCTGTTTCTAGTGATTTCTATCTTTGAAGTGGAGTTTGATTTGGAGACACTGAGAACTGGAGAGGAGAAACAGCTGCCACCTTGAAGCTCTCTGTCCCTTTGACTGAGTCCTTCAATAAAATACTAGATTAAAAATGACAGTGGAAAAAAAGGGAAGTGTTAACTTAGTTGACTGACAATGCTAGTAATACGAAACCAGAATGGGATATCATCAGACAAATATCTACAAATTACTGTAACAGGATGTGATTTCTGTGCTTTAAACCTGCTTCTTAAATATTTCAAAGTTGGATACTGAAAAAGAACTATGAAAAACACAAAATATTATAAAATATATGAAACTACTCATCGTACCTGCATGGGGATGTCATTTGAAAGTTTATTAAACAAAAAGCTGCATCAGAAAGTAATGACCGAGAGTCTTAAAGTAGTTAAAGATATCTTGATGAAGATATCTTTTGCAAGGTTCATTTGCAGAACTCTGAAGAGTCTACAGCCAACTGCTTCTGCAATCAGTGTACCTGAATCAAAACACTTATCAGGGTGCAAAAATGGCCAAGGTAAATTCTCAAAAAAAATTGAATTTAACAGTACATGTCCACTTGTGGCTGCAAAACTCTTAGGTCCAAGTTTCAAAGACAGCAACATTACCAATGATAGTACTGTTAAAACGTATGACTATACAAACACCACACTTAAGAGCAGATGTTGGGAAACATCAAATTTTCAAATGCTGCACAATACAGAACTTCTTCAGGTACTTGGTCCAGGACTACAACCTGAGAATTTGGCAGGCATACAAGGTGGCAATATGGTCTTTGTACAACATAACCTCCAATTCCTCTTGCTTCCCATCTACCCCCATTTGCAGCATGTGAAAGAAACTGGCCAATATACAAATATATTGCATGCCTGCCTTAAATGGGGAACAGCAGATCTTAAAACGTACCCAAATCAAATACTTTCTAGAGATTAAGAAGGTCTTAAATTCATCCAAAATAAAGCTTTTTTTGTATTTTTCAAAATACCACATAACTGGACTCCACTTCTAGGGACCAACACACAGAATCAGCCCTTTAAGAACCTGTTCTTCTGCCATCTGAATACTAAAGCTTATTACAAAAGAGGTATATAGACCAACAAAAAATATATTTGGATTCTGACAGAAGATACTGGGAACCTATGACCTATAGCAGTGCTCAATCTTTTGGCCCCATGGTCTGGATAAGTGGTGCAGAAATTTGGCAGCAGGGGAGTAGCAATTAACACTACCCCTGTTCCCCCAGCAAAGTTTCAGACCTAGGGAGAGCCCCACAGCCTGGACTGCATGGCTTCATGGTCTGGATCTGGCCTGCAAACTGGGAGTTGAGTAACTCTGATCTATGGCCATTTTTACATACTCACACCTCACTGGACTGGAGAATGTAAATTATCTCCTCTCCACTTTGAACACTCAAAGATCAGACTTAGTAGAGTAAAAAGGGAGGTACTGAAATTACTTACTAGGTTATACTTAAATAATGCTGCCGATACAAATCTTGGCTTCTTCTGAATGGCAATGGCAAAACATTATCACTGATTTAAAAAGAACCAATGCTTGGGGACCCAAGCACACAAGATTCCCCCATTATCAGTATTTATATTAGTGTAACCCTGAAGCAGGAATAAGGCTTGTGTTAGGTGCTGTATAGACCTAAAATACAACACATCTTAATCACATACAAGGCAATAAAAGAATTCTTGCTTTTCTAACTTTTTTTCCCTATTTATTGCTCAATAAAATACTTTGGCCTAGATTCTACTTCACCTACCAAATGTAGGACTTTTACTTCACCTACCAGATATAAGATTGGGGGATGGCAACCAAAGCCCTGAGGTAAGTGATGAAGCGGGAGACCTGCAGGAAGAACAAGCAGGAGGGGGAATGGGGAGGTGCTCTCATACTTCCTGAGAAATCAGGGCAATCAACTAGTTACGTCAAGTGCCCGTACACAAATGTGTGGAGCCTGGGAAACAAGCGTGAAGCACTGGAAGTCATTGCACAATCACAAAACTATGAGGTGACTGGAATAACAGACTTGGTTGGATAGCTTGCATGACTAGAGCACTGTCATGGATGGGTACAAACTGTTCAGGAAGGACAGGCAGGGGAGAAGGAGGAAGAGTTGCACTTTATGTAAAAGAGCCATATGATTGCTTAGAGCTCCAGTATGAAACTGAAGATAAGCTTGCTGGGGGTCTCTGGGTTAGGTTCAGAGGAGAGAGCAACAAGGGTGATATTGTGGTGGGGGTCTGCTATAGACCATCAGAACAAGAGGAAGTGCTGGAGGAGGCTTTCTTCAAACAGGTAGTGGAAGTTTCCTGATCACAGGCCCTGGTCCTCATGGGGGACTTCAATCACCCTGACATCTGCTGGGAGAGCAATACAGCAATGCACAGGCAATCCAGAAAGTTTTTGGAGGGTGTTGGGGACAACTTCCTGGTGCAAGTGCTGGAGCAGCCAACTAGGAACCATGCTCTTCTTGACCTGCTACTCACAAACAGGGAAGAATTGGTGGGGAATGTACTAGTAGATGCCAACTTGGGCAGTGGTGACCATGAGATGATTGAGTTCAGGATCCTGCAGAAAGGAAGGATGGAAAGCAGCAGAGCAGGGACCCTGGACTTCAGAAAAGCAGACTTTGATTCAACTCAGGGAAATCACAGGCAGGAAGCCAGTCTGAGGAGGAGAGGAGTCCAGGAGAGCTGGCTATACTTCAAAGAAGTCTTACTGAGAGTGCAGGAACAAACCATCCCGATGCACAGGAAGACTAGCAAGTATGGCAGAAGACCAGCTTGGTTTAGCAGGGAACTCTTCAGTCAACTAAATCACAAAAAGGTAGCTTGTAAGAAGCAGAAACTTGGACCAATAACTAGGGAACATTTCTTGGGTATGCAGGGATAAAGTCAGGAATGTCAAAGTGCAGTTGGAATTGCAGCTAGCAAGTGATGTGAAGGGAAACAAGAAGGGTTTCTACAAGAATGTCGGTAGCAAGAAAAAGTGTGGGTCCATTACTGAATGAGGAAGGCAAACTTGTGACAGAGGATGCAGAAAAGCTCAAGGGCGCAATGCCTTTTTTGCCTCTGTCTTAACAGGCAAGGTCAGCTCCCAGACTGCTGCACTGAGCAGCACAATTCAGGGTGGAGGTGAGCAGCCCTCAGTGGTAAAAGAATATGTTAGGGACTCCCTAAAAAAAATTGGATGCGTACAAGTCCATAGGACTGGATGGATGCCCCGGAGGATCCTGAGGGAGTTGGCTGATGTAATTACAGAACCATTGGCCATCATCTTTGAAAACTTATGGCAATCAGGAGAGGTCCCAGATGACTGGAAAAGGGCAAACATAGTGCCCATATTTAAGAAAGAGAAAAAGGAGGATCCAGGGAATGACAGACCAGTCAGCTTCACCTCAGTCCCTGGAAAAGTCACGGAGCAGATCCTCAACGAATCCATTTCTAAGCACTTGGATGACAAGAAGGTGATTAAAAACAGCAAGCGTGGATTCACCAAGAGCAAGTCAGGCCTGACCAACCTGATTGCCTTCTATGATTAGATGACTGGCTCGGTGGATGTGGGGAGACCGACAGATGTGGTATACCTTGATTTTAGCAAGGCTTTTGATACGGTCTCCCACAAAATTCTCACAGGCAAGCTAAGGAAATATGGGCCGAATGAACAGACTATATGGTAGACAGAAAACTGGCTGCAATATCGGGCTCAGAGGGTAGTAATCAATGGCTCAATGTCTATTTAGCAGCTGGTGTCAAGTTGAGTACCCCAGGGGTCAGTCCTAGGGCTGGTTTTGTTCAATATCTTCATCAGTGACCTGGGATATGGGATGGAGTGCACCCTCAGCAAGTTTGCAGATGACACCAAGCTGGGAGAGTAGCAGATACACTGGAGGGTAGGGAAAGGATTCAGAGTGACCCTAAACAAATTGGAGGATTGGACCAAAAAGAATGTCATGAGGTTCAATAAGGACAGGTGCAAATTCCTGCACTTAGGATGGAACAATCCCATGTACCAGCGCAGGCTGCAGGCTGACTGGCTGGGCAGCAGCTGTGCAGAAAAGGACCTGGGGGTTACAGTGGACAATAAACTGAATATTAGCCAGCAGTATGTTCTTGTTGTCAAGAAGGTTAATGGCATACTAGACTGCCCTAGTAGATGTGTTGCCAGTAGGTCAAGGGAAGTGATTATTCCCCTCTATTCAGCACTGGTGAGGCCACATCTGGTGTAATGTGTTCAAGTTTTGGCCCCCACTACAGAAACGATGCAGACAAATTGGGGAGAGTCCAGTGAAGGGCAACAAAACAGCGAGGGGGCTGGGGAACATAACTTATGAGGAAAGACTGAGGGAACTGGCCTTATTTAGTCTAGAGAAGAGGAGACTAAGAGGGGATTCAACAGCAGCCTTCAACTACCTGAAGGGGGGTTAAAAAGAGGATAGAGCTAAACTGTTCTCAGTGGTGGCAGATTAGAGAACAAGAAGCAAGAGTCTCAAGTTGCAGCAAGGGAAGTTTAGGTTAGATATTAGGAAGAATTTTATCACTAGGAAGGTAGTAAAATAGTGGACCAGGTTATCTAGAAAGGTGGTAGAAGCTCCATCCTTGGAGGTTTTCAAAACCAGGCTAGACTAAGCTTTGGCTGGGATGATATAGTTGGGGATGGTCCTGCTCTGAACAGAGGGTTGGACTAGATGACTTCCTGAAGTCCCTTCCAACTCTAACTTTCTATGTTTCTATGACTTAGCAATCACTTGCTCCCCCAAAATACACATCTAAATCCAGGGAACAATCCTGTTCCAAATAGGGATGCATATATCCCTCCCATTCTTTCAGCAGAAAGTCTTGCCTGCCTCCAGAAATCAATTGCATTTAGTCCTGAAGTGGTGCACAGTACCACCATTTTTCAATAAGCAGCCTTATGTGGCTGTCATATTAGGATTCAGCTCACACAGAGGAAAAACATCTCCCTGAACTTTCATTATACCAGGAGTCAGAAAGGAGACATCTACAGGAATCGGTACATCTAACTCAGAACTGCACTCAATGTAAAGCAAAGAACTACTCGGAGGAGGACCCCTCACTCACCTTTTCCCCTAATATCCTAATGCTTACAACAGTTGTGGGAAGTGCCTTTATCATTAGACATCTGGGCAGAAGTATGGCATGTCCTCCTTCAGCAAGCTACCAACATCATCCCAAGCTGCTTATTCAGCTTGGCATTTCTTATATCCAAGAAATCAAGAATTTATGCAGAATCTGTGAGCTTCTTGAATAAAACTGAACTGCAGCAGAACTGAGGTGAAATTAAGCACCTATGCAGCCATTTTGGCTTACTTCTACGCATGTACAGTAAATCAAGCCCATTTGCCAAGGACTCTTTTAAGGAAAATGGATGCACATAATTAATCTAGTCGTTTTACTAGTTTTGTGACTGCTATGTGAGATGGAACAGGATTTCTCTTAGTAACATTGGTACCTAGAAGCCATGTATTTATTACAGATGTCTTTGAGCTGGAATAGGATCTGGGCCAAATTTGTCTTCAGAATAGTAACCCAAGACCTCCTTTAACATGCCTCTATTTTCCTTATTCTGCTTGCTTGATATAATATTGTTATTAGCATATTATACCTGGATGTAAGCTAGTTAGTCCTTTGGGTAATTCCCCTCCCACATTTTATAGTGGTCCTATATAAAACTTAACAACTTAAATGCTATTTTCTACATTTAAAATATGATAAAGCATGCATAATTTTGTCTGTATTTCATAATCAACTTTGACAACAGGAACTTAAAATCGGTGGACCAATAATCCCATCAATATTATTCAACATACACTTCAGCTAAATCACCCTGAAATGGTATGTTACAGTTCCATACCCTTTTATTGTGGACATAAATAGCCTCTGGTCATAAATAGCTGTTATCTTTTAATTTATTCAACTTCTTCTATTATCAAAACTAGATGAAAATTAAAGTTATACAATTCTATATATTCCCAGAAATGTATAGTTTTCTTATAACTATGAAAATTATGAACAAATGTTTTAAAAAGCCACTAACAAGAGTGACATAGTTAAGGATTTAAAAATTCAAGAAATGCTGAAGTCCAAGTTGCACATACAACATTTTAAACAATCACTATCTGTAATACACAGTTCTTCCACAATTATACCTTAATATACATAAGTAATAAACTGCTACATCATACTGTCTGCATTCCTTAACATTATTTTTAGAACAAGAAGAAAAATAAAGAAGTTTTCTATTAAGCACAACACAGAACAATACTAAAGTTGGTAGGCATAGGTAACCCACTTACATTTTCAGTTCAATTAACTTTGCAAACAATTATTCCTGCAAAAATATGCTTTGTTACTGCATCCAAAAATAATTTTTAATACTGTTGTTTAGATTTATATCCCATCCTACCCAGAAAGGTTCAGGGCAGCTTCACCAATGAAGTCACTGGAAAGTTTGCCATTTACTTCACAGTAATAAGAACAGGCCCTAAAAAGTTAAGACATACTAAAATTACCTTCTCTAAAGGTAAGCCAATTACAACATTCCATATAGTCATAGAAATTAAATTACACTAAGTAAAACTGAAAAAATACTTTTGAATGATTAATTATGGAGCCTAGACTGAATGTAAGGGAGGGGAGTTATAACATGCAAAATGTTTTGACTAGATAACATTAAACATGCTATCTCATACTGCTCGAGAGCTCCATAGGAACGAACCTTTGTTGTGTAGACCTCTGGAAACATGAAGCTTTTAACTTGCTAAATGTACAATGAAGTAAGCCATTTTACAAATTTCTGCAAACTTTCTCACTTCACAACTAAATTAAGTATGCATTTAGGAGTACACTCCATTAAGTTAGCAAGAAACCTCTACAAAAAGGAGCTTCATATTTGCAGAAGAATATCTTCCAAGAGGTCAGAAACAAAATCAGTTGATAAGAGCACCCTGGCAACAAATTTCTACACCTAATGACATTACTTTTCTATTCACTAAAGGCGGCACCGATTTTTACAGGATTAAAAAAAATGTAAGAATTGACTTCCCCTAATTTATTTTTGTTTTCAAAAAACTTTCAAAAAATAATTTAGCTGTAGATAAAGACCAAGTCTGTAATATTTCGCCCAAAGGGTAAACCGTTTCAGAAAGTCAAGCACCTACAGGCAGGCACAGGATGGAAACATTGAAGTCATATCTAGGTACTTGGAACATATAAGCTCAAAATGAGAACTAGTTTTCATTTAAACAGCTGAAGTAACAAGGACTACATTGTTACTGTTTGATTTTTGGCCCCCATACCCTCCATTTTTTGTTGCTGCTGTTTGTATTCTGGACTTCATGTAAATCCAAAAATTTTCTAAACATGGTCTTGCTTTGTGGAAAGCTCAGGCAAAAGTGGAAACGTTTGAATTAATAAGCATGAAAGTACCCCTTTTTCCATATATTTCCTTATTAAGTGTTTGTTCTTGAATAACTGAAACAGTGAAATAATGATATTCATTACAAAATCAGCTAAGTTTGAAGTTCAATATATTTTTTAATTCTGTATTTCAAGCAAGGTATTTCAATGTAGAAGTATTTTTTGTTCATTTCTTTCCAGCACATTTGCTCCCATTATCTCAAAATGCAGGTGAAATGCCAATGTGGCTTAACAGCATTTCTAAATGTAGACAGACCTTTATCCTTTAAAAAAAAAAACAAAAAAAAAAAACCAAACTGGTGCTAATGTAATACTAAGGCTGAGAAAGGCTGCTATGTTTGCATATCAGTTTTCTGTAAGCTGGGCATTAAACAATATGGACTAATCAGCTTACTCTGACATCATTAAAACAAAAAGACCAGCCATTTAACTAAAGCCACTTTGCTGACTCTCCTGAAATCTCAGCATACAAAGCAAGTTTTAAAGTTTATTTTAATTCTACTTAAACTTGAAATCATTTTCCTCCTTCAGTGGAGAAGAGATGCAATTATTATCTTCTGATTACTTCCCTAGGATTATAATTTGGTTGTTTCCCATTCCACTGAATGTCAAACATATATACACGTGTACTTAGGTGATTCAACACTGATTAAAGAAACATTAAATAGCAGGGATCGCTGGCCCCTATTTTATGTGGACAAATGGGCCCTCAGAGCAACAGCTGCCGTCTTCCAAAAAAAATAAAAATAAATTACACCATCATGTAGAAAAGCAATAAATCACTGCTTATGCCATTTATCTCCTGTGACTCCATACCACATGGTCCAAAAGGTAGAAGCAAAGCATGGAAAATGAACCATGAGACATAAGCAGAGAAGCCTGCTTTATCCAACTGCTTGCAGTTCTGACCCTTTTCCATATTGTGACCCTCCCATTCTACAAGAGAAAAGTTTTCAGAGCCCTATAGCCATATAGATATAAAAACAAAGAATCATGCCTTTCCCTAAACACTGTCATACTACAAAGAGCCCAACTGGACTGTCTGATTAAGATCAGCGAAGACAGAAATTTAGAAGAAAGTATTACTGAAGACAGAAAAGGAGGGAGTCTGAGCATTGAGCAATTGGCAGACAGGGAGATCTCTCAGTTATTATGGGCCTAATACAGAGATGAACCCAAAAACTCTACAGAGAACAGACCTATACTTGTGAAAAAGAAAAACTACTCCTGTCTGTAACATCTAACACACCCTATTATTTCAGCTGAAGAGATAACTAGTAGGAAGGGTTTTTGTGGCAGTGCACCTTTGGGTGCTTGCCAATTTAAGGGCTGAAGCAGGCAGCCGGCAGTGCCTGATTAGGATGGCCATTTTCAAACATAGGCCAGACAGGCAGCGCCAGCCAAGGGAGCAGCACTATCCAGCTCCCTTATGGGATAGAACATCCTGGAGGTAAGAGCAGGAGCTAGGGGGATGGCTTGGAGGCTCCTGGTCCTGGGTAGGACCTAAAACTGCACTCTGACAGGGTAAGGAGGCCTGGTGGGGCTCCTTGTGGTGGGGGAGCCCCCAAGAAGTGCCAGGACCGTGAACCTCCTTGGTGGAAGGTGGGTTGGGGCGCCTTAACTCCAGCCCCACCATCTGGAGGGTAATAGTGCGAGCAGGGGAAGCAAGGGGGGCCAGGTGTGTTATTAGTGAGAAACCTGAGCCCAGCAGGGATGTGAGATCCCAGAAGGGGTAGCTTGTGGAGCATAGTGTGAGGGCCCACTCAGAGTAGGGTGCAGTAGGGGGTGCCTGAAGGACTGAGTGTGTTGGGGTGCAGAGTAGGGCTGCGAGAGTAGTTTGAAGGACTGCACCAGAGGCGTACCGAGTAGGGCTGCAAAAGCGGCTTGAAGGACAGTACATGGGCCAGCCTCAGTAGTGTGAGCATGAGAGCAGTTGCCTGGTGAGGGGTTTGGGGCAGAATCAGCCCTGGGTTTGGCACAAGGCTAGGCCACGTAGAGTAGGGGAACTCGTGGGAACTGAAGGACTGTGCGCTATGGCCAGAGTGCAAACAGCGAAGCCTGATGGCCCAAGAGGGGCTGCTCAAGAGGAGCAAGGGCAGTAGAGTATGGCCCAGTAATAGGCGGTATGCCAGAGGACCCTGTGAGAGTGGGGTGCAGAGTGAATGTGAGAATGAATGGAACCCAACCTATGGACTGAGTTTGCTCTGGTCTCAGACGAGGGACCAATCATAATCAGGATGCCACGAAGCATGGGCCCTGGTATAGGGAGGGTCGGAGCCATGGATAGCACCCCCTGGCATCAGGGCAAGGAATGGGCAGCCTCCCACTTAATAAATCTAGTTAACAATCAAGTCGTGGCAGGTGAGTCAGGGCAGACTGCCCTAGGCAGGTGGGTGGGCTGCTTTGGGATGCAGCCTTGAGTTTGCCCCCTGTCAGTTTTATTTAAAGATCAGAGAGGACCCTGGGAAAAGCCACTGGCTTGAACCTAGTTCTCAGAGGAAAGGCTGCTGAAATGCCTCTTTTGTTACATGGGTGTTGGTTGTAGCAGTGTTGGTCTCTAAGGATGTATGCAGACAGTGTTTTTTGGTTAAATGTGGTATATTTTATTAGACCAACTAAATAGTTGGAAAACTTGCAAAAACATTTTTTCCAACTATTTGGTTGGTCTAATAAAAGAGATCACATTTACCCAAAGAAACTTGTCTTTTGTTACTTGGATCATAAAGAGAACAAACCAGCTTTAACTGTCACAACCCTTAAGACAATGTGACATTGCTCAAGAGCCTGCAAGTAGGTCCTGTCTTTCATCAGACATATTTTTAAGCAGGGGGAGAGCAAGTGAAATCAATGAATGAGTTTACCACATCCTGTAATAAATGTCTGAAATTCAGGTAAACCAGGAAAATTTGTTTTCCCATTTTGCTTGAAGTCAATCAAGACCTTTATGAATAAGGGCAAAAATAACCAAATCCTCCAGGCTCTTCAGGATAGTTTCTCAGAGAAATCATAAGAACTTGGTCTTTGTAATAGAAGAGACAAGGACAGAGGAAACTGAAACTTTAACTCCAAAGCTGGTAGAATGAGACTTGTGTGTGAAGCAAGTGCTAAACTCAATGACATTCTGGTAGAGCACAGACAATGAATAAGACCAGTACAGTATAGACGTCACAGATTTCATAGATATTAGCGGCTGGAAGGGACCTCATGAAATCATCGGGTCCAGCCCCCCCAGCCATAGGTGGGAAGTCAGCTGGGATCAAGTGACCCCAGCAAGAAATATATCCACCTGTTTTTTTTTTAAAGAGTCCAGAGTAGGTGCTTGTACCACCTCTGGGGGGGAGTTTGTTCCAGACCCTAAACACAAGCACTGTAAAGAACATTTTTCTTATGGCTAGAAGGTATGCATGTGTGTTCCCCATTTGTTATACCAAGACTTAGATACTTATATATCATACTAAAATACCATTTATTTCAGTTATGTTGAGTCTATCTAGGTATCAACTATCTTGGTAGTTGATATCTTCTACCAAGCAGAGACATAGGATTCTGACCATTTAAGATTCTTATTTCAAAGTCCCCGATGCGGTACTGATTATGTTAATTTTGATAAAATAAATGAGTCCAGAGAGTAAAGGTGTTAATGTGACCTTATTACTGTGCAATACTAAACAGTTAAACAAGGTTTGAAGTTGAGTACAGAGACCGCGGCCTATTTAGTTGCACAGTACCACTTCACATTAAAGAAAGGATTTCTATATCTTTATTAAGAAGTAAGGCAGAACAGTCAAAGCATTTAAAATGTGAAGCATTAATTAATGCCTTCGTTTTAATATTAACACCTATTCTCTTTATTTGTAGGGAGATTTTATGGGGAATAGGGAACAAACGCACTTCCATCTTCTAGATGGTAAACATGGTAACATGTTTTGAGAAAAAAAAAGAAAAAAAGTTGAGGTGGGTTGAAGTTGTTGCTGCTGCTACTGTCAAAGCCCAATCCTACATCCCTAGAGACAAGACAAGCACACACAAAAGGTAAGGAAAAGAAAAGGAACAGCAAAGACAGAAGTTGTAGCTTCTGTTTCTGATGCCGATTCTGACTTGCAGGCAAAAGACAGACCTAGCATACGGTCTTATCAGGATGCCAAGATCTGTCTAACTTGTATGAGCTTCTGGATGTTTCAGACATTGCTTTTAGCTGCCTTTTTGGTCACAGACCACAGAACCACATTGCAAGAGATGAAGCTAAGCCAGATGCTTGCAGAGAGAGAGAGAGAGAGAGAGAGAGAGAGAGAGAAAGTGAGTGCAAGAGAGTTCAAATAAGTTGGGGAAAGAAAAGGACAAACAAGGCAAGGATGACAACAAGAACTCAAGCCTCACATTCCATGCATTGTTTAGAACTTTGCCATTTCCATCATCACAGACTATGTCACATGAGTGTGTCCCTCTCCCTCAAGTCAGGACACCTCTCAGAATTTGGAGAACAAAGGACTAAAGGTCCAATAACACAGTGGCAGTAACAGCCACAACGGTAGAGTTGTCCCCTTTCGATTTACCAGTGCACCCAGATTCAATGGTAAATTATAATCCTCTGTGACAGGCTAGCCATATTTAAAGATCCCAAAAAAAGTGACTGGTGGAACAATCCAGTCTTTCATTATCTTGGTTACCGATTAGACTGAACTTCTAATACACCACACTTTTAGACTATTGATGTTTGGTCCCACACACTTATTTTCAGACATAAACAGAAAATAGCCTTTATGTTATATAAAAATGATTGGCTTCTTTCCACACACACATTTTCAAGAAAAGGTTTAAAAGATTTTACATGGTACCTCAGAACTGAGATGGCTGAAGTCTTTGTACCCAAAATCTAGAAAGTTAGGTTTGGACAGGACCTCAAAGCAGGACCACCTCCAACTACCTCATGCCAGCCAAGGCTTTGTTTACCTAGGTCTTAAAAATCTATAACGATGGAGATTCCACCACCCCTCTAGGCATTTAGGTAACTTGTTATAGTGCTTTACTACACTCCTTGTGAGTTTTTCCTGATATCTAACTCAAACTTCCCTTGTAGCAACTTAAGACAATTGCTCCTTGTTCTGTTCTCAGTCACCACTAAGCACAGTCTAGCTCCATCCTCTTTGGAACCATCCTTCAGGCAGTTGCCAACGCTGCTCTGTTGAATCCCCTCTGTCTTGTTTTCTAGATTAAATACACCCAGCTCCTTCAGCTTCACCATGTTTCCAAGCCCCCTAACCATTTTCATTGCCCTCCACTGAACTCTGCAATTTGTTTACATTCCTTCTGTAGTGGGGGGCCCAAAACTGGACACAGTGCTCCAGATGTGCCCTCACTGGGCATGTCCACACATGCAAGCATGTGCGCTTGCAGCAGCTCAAATAGAAACGGTGCAAATTTGAGTCGGGGCTTTTTGCCTCAGTGCATGTGCTCGGACATGCACTTTGTTGTAGAGCAAACCGTGCCACGTGGGACAAAATAAGCCTGCCTGGCTCCTCCCAGATCTGTAGCCAGGGGGAGCTAGAGCCTGGGGCCAGCACCTGTGCTGGCCCCATCAGTATAAAAAGCTGCCCTGTCCTGGTCCCAGCAGTATAAAAAAACTGCCTTGGCAAGTAGCTCAGGGCTACTAGCTCTCAGGAGCTTCTGGGCCCAGCCAATTGGTACCTGGGGACACTACCCCTTGTGCCAGCTGGACTGCTGAAGCAGCCCTAAGAGTTCCCTGCACCCTCTACCCACTGCAGCAGTTTGGCAGTGGGAGCTGTTGCCTGGCTGTGACCTGCTGTGCACCTGCCAGACTCAGATGAGGACTGCAGAGCCAGTAGTGGCATCTGCCCCTCTGGGCCAGCTGCCAGTGGACTGTGGTTGCAGTGCTGGCCTCTGTGTGGCACTACTGCCATGTGTGCCCCTGCCCAGCCATCTGGGCAGCTATCGCCCGGAAGATGTTCCAGGTGTGGTGGCCTGCTTTGAACTGTCAAAGCATGTCCTCCTGGCCCCAGTTGGCCAGG
>NW_005841991.1:1916323-1920121 GCF_000455745.1 Alligator sinensis
CAACCCCTCCCCCCTTACTCACAGGCACTGGAGCCCTGATGACGAACACGCGGCCTGGCTGGCTGCATGTTTCAGCATGAGGGTGAGGGGCCAACCACAGTGATGCTCTGGCAGCCAGAGCATCTCCGTGGAGGACCCAGCCTCCGGGTGCCTCAGGGCACGGTCCCAGACTGTGCCCTGCTCCGCTTTTTTAAACTTCTATTTTTTTAGACTCCTGGATATCCAGGGGTCTAATTTTCTCCCTGTGCTGCAAACTTGCAGAGTGGGGAACATTTTTTCATTCCTGCACGTTTCTGTTGCCCTGTCAAAAGGGTTTTGAGATGGGGCAAGAGGTACATGCATGTTCTTCTGGACGTGCCCATCAGTACTAAATAGAGGGAAGAATCACTTCCCTCGATCTGCTGGCAACACTCCTACTAATGCAGCCCAGTATGCTGTTAGCCTTCTGTGCAACAAGGGCACACTACTGGCTCATAATCAGCTTACTGTCCACTGTAACCCCCAGGTCCTTTTCTGAAGAGCTGCTGCTTAGCCAGTTGGTCCCCAGCCTGTACACCGGTGCATGGGACTGATCTGTCCTAAGTGCAGGATTTTGTACTTGTCCTTATTTAACCTCACAAGATTTTTTTTTTTGGTCCAATTCTCTAATTTGTCTAGGTCACTTCAAATCCTAGCCTAACTACTGCATAACATTGTACAGTAGCAGCAGCAGCATGTTATCCCTAAGCCACCTTATTCCATAGCACAATATACCTCTTTCCTTGTTAGGACAGATGATATGACAATCATTGTCACTGCTAATGCAAGATAGTCTACTAGCGTATAGCAGAAGTTCTCAGCCTTTGTGGACTTGAGGCACCCCTCCTTTGACTTGAAATACCCCATCATAACTCTTTTTGAACTGAACAGCACCCCATTTTAAAACCTGATTTATTACAATGCTTACTATCTTGCCGAGAGACCAGACAGTGGGGTTAGGGCCATGGGAAGGCAGGGATTAAACTGAGCCTACATTTATCTCCTCATACCTCATGGCACTCTTCAAAAGATTGTGGCACCCCCAAGGTGTTCGTGGCTGAGAATCACTGCTGTATAGGGGCATCGACTCATGATAATGCCTAGATACTGTGTGCATTATTTCCTTTGCCCTGTTAGCCAACTTCCTTGTGCTGAAACTTCTCCTAAAGGTAGATCCCCACCACAATACTCTAGTATAACTGGCAACTGACACATTGGTTGTTGGCAATTCCTTGATACAAATCCGACAGTCTTCCAGTAAACAGGGAAGTCATCAGTGAGTCCACAGATGACTGAGGTGGCCAACCCAAAATCCACACGTTCCAACTGCTGCAATCGGATCCATCTCCTTCCTGAAATATGGTAATGATTCTGGCATCTCTTGGGTCAATGGGAATCTGACTGCATGTTAGGCCACTAACAGTGGAGTTTTCCAGCCCCTTCACTTCCCCTTTATTTTTTTTTAATTACAGCAGGAAGGTAGATCAGTTTCTTTCTGCTTCTCCTCCTTGTCTCTGCTATTTACATTCTTTTCCGACAAGCAAAATACCTGAAAGATTACAAAACTGAGCCCTTAATCAAGAGGACTGTGTTAGCTTATTCCCTTGCTTTGCCAAAGGGAAAAATCATAGGCACCTATAAAATGCTGTATTCACCTCATCAGATAGGAGTTAATGTGAATGTTTATTATTCATGACCATTGTATGTGTACCATTAATATACATGATGAGCAATATAGCCAAGTTAGAAAACTGAAATCTAGAAATTAAACTGAGTGATACATTTATCTCTCAACACCAGATTTATACTAAGATATTTTCAGGTGGCAGACACTTCACATTCTGAAAAGAGAGGGTCTTGAAAGGAACACTGCACAAAAACTACCGAGCATTTATCTGTCCATAAGCCTATGGCATTTCCTACACATGGGGGAAATATGTCCTAAGTTTACAGAAAGCTCTGAAGTTGATAGTTTTGTTATTGTTTATACCTGCCCATCCCACTCTCAGAAGTGAGTATCAAACCCACACCTTCCTGAATAAAGACAGAACAATAAGTGTGAATTAAAGTGTGCAAGTCAGCTTTTACATGTTGTACAATACAAAGGAAATTTATGAATTTCAAAGAGCATCTTAATTTTGAAATGCTGGCCTCTTTTCAAATTCAATTCTTCCTGTCAACCCTTAATTAACAAATACTTTGACAACTCTGCAACATGCAGCATTAATTGGAACAAGAGATTAAGATGCCACTTTTGTATACTTTTTAGTGTGAAATACCCTATCACAGAGATAGCAGAATTCTTATTACTATTACAATTGTCAAACTAAGAGATAAATCAACAATGTTTATTTCTAAATAGCAAACTGTAAAAAGCAGCACATACTCAACACGATCACTTACAGTAACTTTATCCTGAAAACCTACTTGAGTGTAATTGAAGTTACAAGATCAGATATTCAGTTTAGCTATCATTTATTACTGAACTATTTTCAATCTGTAAAATAAGTAAAAGCAGCTGAGAGCACCTTTAATAAGTTGACTGTTAAGGAGGCATAATCACAAAAACACAGATAACCTTTTCTACTGTAATGCTGCAATACCAGTTTATTCTAAATTAAAATACACTGAGTTGGACACTAATATAAGTCTATATGTTTATGCTGATAAACACATATGTGTGTACTAACTCACATAATTAAATAAATATATGACTACGATATTAATTAGAAAAGCTAAAGAGCCCATGCTATGTTAATTATCTGATTTCTGAATGAGTTTAAATAGATAAGCCAGAAAAAGTAGTGCTAATATTAAACATTTCTCTTCCTACTCTTATTCTTTGAGACATTAGCCAACATACAATTATTAGTTCACTTTTATGAGAAATTTCAATAGACGGCATACTAAATTTGCTGAACTCACAGCTGGAGAAGAGATAAAAACATCCAGAGGGTGAAAATCCTCAAAATGCAAATATTAACTTTGAAACAATAAGTTGAAATGCCAGAGAAGAGAATGAAACTCAGCCAATGGCATCCTTTGCAAACAGCACATCTATATAACAGGAGTGCAAGTCTGTGAATGTACACTGGCTAAACTGCAACAGGCAATTAATATTATTAAGTACCCAAACCTCCCTTATCATAGCGGGAAAGAATACTTGAATTCAAAATCATGCCATTAATAAAAAAAGGAGCGCACTTTGGTTTGCAGGAGGAGGTTTAGTTGAGAAGGGTAAAAGGCCTCTCTCTCATCAATGTCACAGTTATGATGCACAAGTATAAAAATTTAAAGCGAAGCCTGCAAGAATGAGCCTTGACCACCGACACAATATCTGGGCATAACAGACTGCAGCACCACTTATATCCAAGATCATTTTAACATAAAAAAAAAAAAGGAATTAATAAGAACTTTTCGAAGCCATAAGTCAACAGGGGAAAGACTCGAGCCAGGCAACACAAGGACACGCACAACATGCAATGAACGCTCTCTCATTCCCAGGCCCTTCCCTGCACACACCTGAACTTTTGTAAGACACGAGCACCCATGCCTTGTTAGACAAGAACACAAGGTAAAAAAAGCCACTTGCAATTTGACTTTCGCACCTTCCCAAACCGGTTGGTTCTCACTGAGGGTCAGGCGGCCTCAGCACCGCTCCGGATTTCCGCGCCGCTCCGGCGGGGGCTGCCCGAGGTACCCAGCCAGCCAGCCTGCCTCCCCCCCACCCCCCCCGCGCTCCTCCGGCGGCGACTTCAGCACCCCCCCCGCACACCGCGC
>NW_005841991.1:1920937-1924906 GCF_000455745.1 Alligator sinensis
GAGCGGTGTCCCCGCCCCCCGGCGTCACCCATTGCAGCGCAGGCCAGGGCTGAGGGGAGCGGGCGCCGCGCCGCCTGGCACGGTGTGTGGGGCCGGCTGGAGTTCTGCCGGTCGCGCGGCCGGCGGGGGGAGGGGGAAGGCGCCGGGGCTCAAAAAGCCGCCGGTTCTCACTGTTCTCTCCTGTAAAGGAGAATCCATTTTTCAAGTTTGTTCGCGGCCCTTCCATATAATCTTGCCACCGCTGTTGGGTCGCCACCCGTGGGTTGAGATGCCCTGCGCTAGGCGAGTGTGCAAGGCAGGTGCCACTCACCGGGACGCTGCATCTGGCACAGCGCCACGCGCATGCCCTCCTGGTGGTGCCACAGCCGTAGCAGGGAAGTTTGGCGCCGGGGGCCAAGCCTACAGCAGCAGCTGGTGCCGCTGCACGGCCCCTGGTGCTCACGTGGCGCCAAGCTGCAGGGAGGCTTGGGGGTGGGGGTTGAGGTGGCGTTAGGTGGATCAGCCCTGCTGCCCCTTTTTTGTGACTGAATGGCACACAGAGAAGTTCATTGCAGACTGCTGGATCTGCCCTTGGGAAACGAGGGGGGCTTCTGCTCAGGCAGGGGCCTGCTAGTGCAGGTCAGCATGCCTCACTCAGGAAACGTGCCTCATAGCTCTGTGCCACCAGTAACAGCCTCAAAATGGGCTACCATGAGAATCCTTTTACTGGGTTAGGGTCAAGCCCAGTATCCTGTGTTGCACAGCTCAGTGTCCCCACTTGGAGCACTCGTTAGCAACCTCTGCCCCTCACCCCATCCCCTTAATTGCTTTAAGTTATCCCTAGAAATCAGTTGGCGTGCAACCAGTAGCCCCTTTGCACAAGAAGGGGGCTTAACCATGCCCATGTGGGCACATGGCCATGAAATTTCTGTGCGTTAAAAAGGCCTGTGTCACACTGGCAGAGAGGCTACTGCCAGGGAGAGTGAACTGGGTCTGACCCGGGCTTTTCCCCTCTCTCTCCCACCTGTCACCTCCAGCCTTTAAGATCTAGGAAGTTTGAATTCAGAGGCTATGCCCCTAACTCCTATGCTCATTAGCTACTAATTTCCCTTTATAATAATATGGTTTCTTTAAGAAGCATCCATTATTACATATAGTTCAGATAAATGGATACTCCAGGTAAGTGTATACATAGGTTTTTTTCTGTTCCAAGACTGTGCACTAGAACTGAGTATACTGTACTGCATTTGCAGTTTGATTCCCAGTTTCCTTTTGTCATTGCTGCATACTGTGCTGCATCCACACCTACTGCACTATATTCACCTGCACTCCATGTAGATATGCTGTATTGCATATGCATACATTGCATTTAAGATATATGGATACTGCACCAGATTCAACCACTCCAATCAACCGTGGACTCACATGTGCTGCATTTTCCCATAATCACGTAGTTTTGGAAGGAATAACATTTCTCATGCTTGTAGGCATAAGGAAATGCAAGACCCTCTCAAGGGTTTCTTGCAGCTTTTGTGTGAAACAGCTTGTACTGGACAGTATTTTAGCCAGGTCGCTTGACTGGACAGACTGCTTGTTTGATCCCATGTAGAAATTCCTATGTTCCTGTACTCCTTAAATTACTTAGTAAATTTAAGAGGCAAGAATTCTTGTGGGTGGTATCTTTTATTGGACCAACTGCATGGTTGGTATTAGTTGAAGATAGGCATTTACCAGCCATGCAGTTGGTCCAATAAAAGATACCACCCACAAGAATTCTTGCCTCTCATATTTCCTGGGCTATCACAGCAACAACATCACTTCAGCACTACCAAAACTCAATATATTTAAGTTACCACAGAGGCATTTCTGGACTCATAATTAAATTTGGGTTCAGTTTTATATATAAAGAGGGATTAAACTCAAATGGGTTTAATCCCTCATTGTATGTAAAACAGATCCCAGTGTTTCAGGAATAATGCAGCATAACTTCCCCAAATTCGTAGAAACACAAGCTTAAAAGTTTAAAATATTAAACTAATTTCCCTCCCTTAACAGTCATGAGATTGGCTTAAATAACTTTTCCTTTTTTTAAACCTTTTTTCCAATTTGATTTCTGAGTCATGAACTTTTGGGAGAACATGCCTTCCCACAAATTTTATATAAACATCTAGTTTTAAAATTAAGAAACACGCATTTAACACAGGCTGTTCAATGAGGACCTTATTTACCGTATCTGATCCACTGGGATGGGAGAGCTGCCATTCTATCCCTCTTCGTTGTTGTTCTAAATCATTTTCTCTCCAGGCTTTGTCTTGTGCACTCCTGGAGTCCGCAGCTGGGCACTCATCAGGCCTTTGCACCTGAGCTTCACAGATGGGCCTACATTCTTATAATTTTCCCTTTGACAAGTTGCAGCATTTTCTTTCCCCTGGGTGTCTCTGGCACCTTTTCTGGGCACCAGTTCTCTGTCTGTTATACCTTCCCAGAAATTCAGTCTCACAGCCAAGGTGTCCTGAGGCCTCCGTAAACAGTAGTGACTCTTCAGTAGTTTAAGCACAGCCTTTCCCAGGGCTCTCCCAGCCTCGTTGAAGCTCTGGATTTGCAGTTTATCAAATATGTAAGAGCTGAAGCAAAGATGCACAGGTTTTTAAAGAATTCCTAAAAACAATCACTCTTTAGATAGCATGAAAGATATACAGCCACCTCTAGACACATTGCATTTTCTTGCAGTCCTGAAGTATTATCCAGGCTTAACTCAGAATTCAAGATCCTTTTCCTGCAGCTCATGACTTTTATGAATAATAAGTCTCTACACCTCAGATCAGCTTGGTTTCACTTTGGTTAGTCTAATAGAAGCAGAGTTCTCTGCTTTATAAAAAACATTCTCTGGTTTTGCATGTCTGTGGTTTCCTTTTGAGTTCTCCTTCAGCCTCTCAGGCTCCTGCAGCTTCTGAAATGCAGCATTCGCACGTACATTCTTAATTCTGTTTGGGAATTTCCCACTCTTTGAACCTTCCTTTATTTCAGAAAAAAATGTTTGGACTAGTTTTATTAAGCTTCTTCAGCCATCCCATTACACCAAGGTACTTGCATTTAAATGGCTGACATCAGGATTTAGCAATCATCTGTTGCTCCAAGCCTAGAAGATAATTGACACAGGTCTACCAGTAATGGAATGTGAATTCTACCTATATCAAGGCACTCAGAATACAACAACTTAATATGACAACCAGAATTGTATGCCATACAAATTTTTGGGGTGCAGTGGAAGGAACTCTTAAAGCATTCTGCTACTGCTGTGACAGGTATGACTGAGGCATTGCTCTCAGTTCATCTTGTAAGTGGACACTTGTTCTTTCAGGTTAAGGCAGGGGCATGCAGTTATTTTGGCTGGAAAACTGCTTAAATTTTGGTGAGCTGTCAAGGGCTGCAAGGGTAGCCCCGCCCCTTGACAGGTGCCCTGCCCCCTGGTCACCATCTTGGGTCTGGAAGTCCCACCCCTAATCCCTGACCTTTGCCACTGGAAATGCCCCCCACTTACCCCCAACAGGATGCCTGCCCTCCCTCTTACCCACAAAGGGGGGCGGGGGGGGGGGGGGTGGGAAGGGGGGAGTTGCCATCTTGAAACCAGGAAAAAAAAACCCCAAATCATATACTTAAAAATAAAATAAAATAATAAAAAAAATCTACCATAATTTATTAATTTTATTTAACAAAAGTCTTGATTTATGTGTTTGCATAGCGTACCTAGAAGCGATTGTATAATAGCTCAAAATACAGTCTTACTCTTGTATATTGTCGGGAGAGGTGGTAAGGGGGTCTGTGGTTGGGAAGTGGGTGTGTGTTTGTGGCAGGGTGTGGGAAGATGAGGGGGGTAAGGGTATGGTAGGTGGGTATGGTGGGCAGTGGGAGAGTGTGGGGGGCCTGTGGGAGGGTGAGAGTGTGTTTGGGGGTATGGTGTGGAAGGGAGTCGGGGTGGGTGTGGGTGGG
>NW_005841991.1:1924952-1929642 GCF_000455745.1 Alligator sinensis
GGGGGGAGGGGTTGTGGGGGGGGGGTGGGGGGGGGGGGGGTGGTCCTTGGAGTCCCAGGAGTATGCAAGTCCCTGGAGCTGCATATGGTGGAAGTGAGCAGGGCCAGCCCCACCCACCCCATAGCATGCAACTCCCCACACTCCCACCCCAGTCCTGGCCACAGGTGGTGGTAGTATGTGGGGCCAGCCCCACCCAACCCAATAACACTCCCGCCTGAGTCCTTGGCTGCATGTGGTGGCAAGGTGGGAGGCCAGCCCCACAACATGCAGCTCCCTGTGCTCCTGCCAAAGTCCCTGGCTGCATGTGGTGGCAGCATGTGGGGCCAGTCCCCACCGGTCCCATAGCATATATTTCATAGACATCAGGGCTGGAAGGGACCTTGCAAGATCATCAGGTCCAGCCCTCTGCCCAAGGGGCAGGAAGTCAGCTAGGGTCAAAGGATCCCAGCAAGGTAGGCATCCAAATGTTTCTTGAAAGTGTCCAGAGTAAGTGCTTGCACCACCTTTTCCTTATGTCCAGCCTAAAGTGGTCTTCTAGAAGTTTGTGACCATTGGACCTTGTCTTCCCTTGGGGTGCCCTGGTGAACAGACGTTCTCCCAGTTCCTGATGCATGCCCCTTATGTACTTATAAGCTGCCACCAAGTCACCCCTGAGCCTACGCTTCTCCAGGCTGAGGAGTCCCATGGCTCTCAGCCTCTCTTCATAAGGCCTGCTCTCTTGCCCACTGATTATGTGCATGGCTCTCCTCTGGACTCTTTCAAGCTTCTCCATACCCTTTCTGAATTGCAGAACTCAGAATTGGATGCAGTACTCCAGCTACGGCCTCAGCAAGGCCAAATACAGCAAGAGGATGACTTCCTGGGTCTGGTTTGAGATGCATCAGTAAATTCAAGCCAGACTTGTGTTTGCTTTGCCAGCTGGGGTATTGCATTGGTGGCTTATGTTCATCTTGTGGTCAATCATGACCCCCAAGTCTCTTTCAGTCATGGTGCTAGAGAGTGTAGCACTGCCGAGCCTATAAGTGCGATGCGGGTTTTTTCTTCTGAGGTGGAGCACCTTCCATTTCTCAGTGTTGAATGCCATCAGGTTTTCATACATCCACCTTGTGAGCTTGTTGATATCGGCCTGGATCACCAGCCTATCCTCTAGTGTGGACACTCTTCCCCATTGTTTTGTGTCATCAGTAAACTTAGCGTCTGCCTCTAACACCAGAGTCCAGATCATTTATTAATACGTTAAAGATTACAGGTCCAAGAATACAGCCTTGGGGGACACCACTGGTCACTATGTGCCATGTTGATTTGGTTCTGTCAACTGCCGCTCTCTGGGTTTGACCTTGGAGCTAGTTCCCCAGCCATCAGACTGTAGGGTTGTCGAGGCTGCAGTTCCCCAATTTTGCCATGACATCATGGGACACCAGGTCAAAAGCTCTTTTAAAGTCCAAATATATGATATCAACCTCTTATCCTTTGTCCAGATGATGTGTCACCTGGTCATAGAAGGAAATGAGATTCGTCAGGCAAGACCTACCTGCAAGAAAGGCGTGTGGGCTATCCCTTGGTATGTTGCCTTCCATTAGCCTGTCATTAATGGTTTCTTTGATGATTTTTTCCAAGATCTTTCCAGGGATTGAGGTCAAACTGATTGGCCTGTAGTTTTCCGGCTCTTTCTTCCTCCCTTTCTTGAAGATTGGCACCACATTGGCCCTCTTCCAATCTTCAGGTACCTTGCCCAACCACCACAAGTTCTCGAATATCCTTGCCAGTGGCCATGCTATGATGTCAGCCAGTTCCTTTAGCACTCTAGGGTGCAATCTGTCTGGACCAGCTGATTTGTGGGTGTCCAGCCTCTCAAGATGTTCCCTCACAAGATGTACGCCAATGGTGGATGTATATTCACCCTTACTCTGGGGATTCTGCATCTTGTCAGGCAGGGTGGTCCCTTTGGGCTGGTGAAAGACCGACACAAAGTAATCATGAAGCAGATTGGCTTTTTCCTGGGTATTGGTTATCAGCTGCCCCATTTGGTTTAGCAGGGGTCCAATGTTGCATTTGGTTTTTTTTTCCAACTTCCCATGTATCTGAAGAAGGACTTTTTATTTTCCTTGATTTGTGTAGCCAGTTGGAGTTTGGTTACAGCCTTGGCTTTCCTAGTTTGCTCCCTACAAGTGCAGACCAGTGCTGAATACTCCTTAGTGGTGTTTCCCATCTTCCATCCTTTATAAGCTTCTCCTTTTAGACATAGGAGGTCCATGAGTTCCTCATTGAGCCAAGGGGGTTGCCAAGCACTTTTACCACCTTTCCTATGGGCTGGAATGGACTTCCCTTATGTTACAAGGATTGTTTTCTTAAGGAGCAATCACTCATTATGAACTCCCATCCCTGTCAGATCATGGCCTCTCGGGACCTCAACAACTAGCCTCTTGAGCTTATGAACTTCGGCTTTCCTAAAGTCGAGGACTTCTGCATTGCTAACTGACTTGCCAGCTTTGCGATGGATAGTTAAAGTGATCAACTTGTGATCACTGTCTTCCAGCTTCTCTTCAATTCTTAGGTTGCAGACTAGATCATCCCCTTCGGCCAATACCAGGTCCAGCAGCGCCTTACCTCTTGTTAGCCTGTAAAGTTCTTGAGACAGGTAGAGCTCATCCACTCATGTGAGAAAGCTTTGTGACTGATCGGATTTGTCTGAGTATGCTTCCCATGAGATCTCTGAGTAGTTGAAGTCTCCCATGACAACCATGTACCAACAGCGTGTAGGCTCAGCCAGTTCCCTAGCAAATCCGTGGTTAAGCTCTTGCTCCTGATTTGGACGTCTGTAGCAGACTCCTACCATTATATCCCCTTCACCACATTCCCCTCGTATTCTAACCCAGAGGGTCTCAAGTCACCCCCATTGGGTGCCAGTCTCTGCATGCAGCTCCTGTGCTCCCAGCCCAGTCCCCAGCCACACGTGGAGGCAGGGTTTGGGGCCAGCGCCACTCAGCCTCATAACGTGCAGCTGCACACATTTCTGCCCAAGTCCCTGGCCGCGTGTAGTGGCAGCATACAGGGCCAGCCCCACCTGGCCCCATACCTCACAGCTCCTACAGTATGCAGGGCCAGCCCAGCCTTGTCTCCTAGTACATGGCTCCCTGTGCTCCTGGTTCCCTATCCCTCAGTGAGAGTCCCTGGCCCCAGCCCGGTGGGACCTTTCCCTGAATTCCCACTCTCTCAGGCAAGGAGGCTGGGAACAGCCATGGCGTCACCATCAAAAGCCTCTGCCAAGCAGAGGCTCCTTGTCTCCAGTGCCCCCTAGCCCTGGGCGGGTCAGACCAGGCTGGGGGGTGGGGGGTTGCTTAGCAACTAGAGCAGCACCTCCTGCATGGAGGCACTGGCTTGCAGGGGGCAGCCCAGGGCAAGGCTTATGGAGGGGCCCCACAGGCTAGATGAGGTCCGTGGGCTGTATTTTGCCCACCTCTAGGCTAAGGAGTCAGAGGTGGCTAAATGTGACTTTAGTAATGTCATAACCCAATGATTTTAAGTGCCTCGGCACGATGGAATTTTTCTCGCCACGTGAGAGTCTCTGTGCACAGCAAAAGTTTTCTGTTGCAATAGAAAACTCCGGTGCAAGAGAGTTCCCGCCATTCGTATGCAAATTTGTGTCCCATCATTGGCCAATTCTAAATTATTCCTACGTGGCGGCTAGCAATTGGCTTGTTAGCCGCATAAAATTCTGTGCGACTTCTGCCCAAGTCGGAGAACTTTGAGCATGCTGCAGAGTGACTTAAGAGAATTCCTGACTCGTGGCAGAGCGAATCGATAGCCTGATCAACTATCAATTTTTCTCCCCGTCGCCGAACGCTATCCTTCGATGAAACCCCTTTTCCTGCATGCCTGGTTCATTTACAGATTCGCTGGCCCGGGTTTTTGCCAGCTGGAGCAACTCGTGTAATTATTTAAGCGATCGGACCACCTGCGTCGCGGCTACTAGCGGCGTAAGTAAAGCCTTTTTGCATCCAATACGTTTTGTCTGCCTCTCCATTCACCAGCCCGCCCAACGGCCGAGCAATTTGTAGATCACCTCAAGTTGGCTCCGGCTGTCTGAGACATGGTGACGAGGATGGGATTTAAGGGCACGGTGATGGAGACGAACCTAATTGGGTGCTGCCCTTGGCACACCGGGATCCGCCACGTGGAAAACGCAAACGATCTATGGGTGCATATCGCCTACCACCAGGCGGTAGAAGGGAACAAACGAAATATTGACGGCTATTTCCGTAAAAAAAGAAGCAGCGGTCGTAAAAGAGTGGAGAACAAAGCTATCCCTTGTGGAGTACGGGTGTATAATGGGGAGCGACCGGGTCTACTATCGACCCCCGGAGGAAACATCGACCATATCCCTAGCCGGGGTGAAGGCGTGGAAGGCAGAAAAGCTGACCCCCGCTCAGGAGTTTGCCCAATGCACCCGATACCTGAGGGAAGGAGGGGAACCCACCCCAACGGACTGGTTCAACTGTCCGGGTTTGGTGCCTGGGTCGCGGGGTCATGAGCTCCTCGTTCAGCTCCGGGAGGATCTGGAGACCAAGGGCCGTCACGAGACCAGATGGGTTTTAACCAAGTGGAAAAAGGGAAAAATGATGAATGTGTTGTTCTGTTCAGTAGCAGGTCTACTGAGGGAATATGCAAATTTGGAGGTTCAACTGCATAC
>NW_005841991.1:1931706-1932862 GCF_000455745.1 Alligator sinensis
TTGACCTTAAAGAACAAGTGCTACAAGCATTACCCATTATTATCCCAGAACAGGATTGGCATCAACCAACGCTTCGTAATATCTCCACCTGGCGGTATCGACTAATCCCAACCAAGGGTCCCCTAAAAAAGTCCCTTACTGACCTCCTGCGGCGACTCGAGCAACGAGGTTGTATTAAAACCATAACTGCTAGCACCTACCTGTCACCAGGATGGGGAGTCGCGAAACCTGGAAAACCCAACGAAGCCTGCCTAGTCATCGATTATAGGGAGGCCAACAAAAGATGTCAAGTACTTCAACAACCTAATCCTTCTACTCTACCACAATGCATGTTCGAGATGGCTCAATTCCAGCGAAGTAAGTGGGTTGGGGTCACACTGGATTTAAAAAACATGTTCTTTTCAATTCCGATAACTGACCCTGAAGGAGTACTAAATATGTGCATTGATGGCACTATGTACAGATGGACAGTTTGCCCGCAGGGGTATCGCAACACTCCGTCACTGGCTAGTGGTGCCGTGAACAATACCCTGAAGAATTTTCATGCCTCTCATTCTCTTCCCCCAGAGGAGGAATTAAGAATCTGGAGTTATGTCGATGACATTGCTATCATGGGTCATGATAGTTCCGTAGTTACTAGTATAGTCAACCAACTAGTCGCTCACCTTCAGAGTGAAGGATGGACGATCAACGAGGAAAAGTCATGCCTACATCCTGTAGATGACATCACATTCCTCGGCACCCGATATATTGGTTCCATCCGCCACGGAATCTCACATGATGGTCCTAACATCGATTCATTAAAGACATTCCTCCCTGTTACTAAGAGACACTTCCAACAGCTTTTAGGTCATTTAAACTGGTACCAGCATTATGTTGAACCCAGTCATTTGGCGCTCCTCACTAAGTTGCAGCAACAGATCTGTGACAAATCCCGAAAATCTGCTCCTTGGACGGAAGGAGATCAGCGGAACCTGCTTCGCCTGCTAGCCACGGTTAAAAACACACAGCTCCACACCATCGATCTGGGTGAGCCATTAACCGTAACCCTTGGGTTCACTACAAACCATGTGTGGGCTGTTGTGCACAACCCTCGCAATGAGCTAGTATACACTGCCCATAAGACGCTTCAGGCGGCGCAACATTGGTATGGGAC
>NW_005841991.1:1934740-1947502 GCF_000455745.1 Alligator sinensis
TCTGCCGGGCCAGAACTTGCTTTGGCACTGCTCCTCTCTCATTTCTGCTGCAGTGTATTAGTTAGACCTGTTGTTGATCCGTACGTAACAGCAGTTTGGGGGAAGAATGTCACATTAAAATGTATGATTGACATAAATGAAACCATAATACAAGTTTCATGGGAAAAGATATATGATAAAAGTGCACAAACTATTGTTGTGCATCATCCCGCATATGGGGTCTCTGTTCAAAAAAAATACCATGGGAGGGTGTTGCCTAGAAGTTCTTTGCCCATTGATGCAACGATTAGTCTGCATAATGTGAGTCTCTCTGATGAAGGAGAGTATATATGCAAAGTAACTACATTCCCATTGGGAAATACACAATCGTTAGCAATTGTAACTGTACTTGTTGAGCCCACTGTAAGTTTTACCAAAGGGCCAAATTCTCTAATAGATGATGGAAAGTGGGCAGTGGCAGCCATTTGTACAGCAGCTACTGGGAAACCCGCTGCAAATATAAGTTGGGAAGGAGACTTTGGTAAAATGGAGTATAATTCAATTTCCTTTCCAAATAGAACAGTAACAGTTATAAGCTGATATAAGATCATTCCCACTAAATTTGCGAGGGGAAGGCGTATAACTTGTATCGTGAAACACCCAGCTTTAAACAAAGAAATAAGATACTCTCACGTACTGGACATCCAATATGCCCCTGAAGTTTCAATAAATGGTTATGACGGAAATTGGGCTTTCAGTGAAGAAATTGTTCAGCTTAAGTGCAATGTTAATTCTAATCCGCCACCTATAAAAAAAAAGTCACCTGGACCAGGCTAGATGAACAGTGGCCTGCGGGTTTAGTGTGCATGAGTGATACGCTATATTTTAACGGCCCATTAATCTACGAGTACACTGGAACCTATATTTGTAGGGTGACAAATTCCATTGGTCAAAGAAGCGATCAACAAACTATCCATATATTAGATCCTTCTATTATTACTACACAATCATCCACGGTTCCATGGTATCCCTTAACTAATAACATTACAAGTTTGGCATCAGCCTTAACCTTAACAGCGATGAACAGCGATGCAGGAAAGCAATTGGGGTGCCATTATCGGTAGTGTAACGGGTGGAGCGTTCTTTCTAATATTTGTAAGCATTTTAGTTGGAGTTATCTGTTATGGAAGAAGACAAACGTTCCGTGGCAACTATGTCACTGAGGACCACACTCCGTCAACTGACATAGAGGAAGAGTCTCAAGTAGATGTTTCCCAGTCAACTGATGATTAATAATTATTGTTATAAGTTCAAGTTGTCATATTTTATAGTTTGTTAGAGACCAGTCTATAAAGTTGTCTAATATATATATATATATTTGTTACTTAAGCGTTGCAAAACCAACGAGTCCTTAGACGAACTTTACTTGAGGCATGTTCATGTGTCTAAAATTCCAGCTGTGCCGTCGGCAAGGGGGCATGTCATAACCCAATGATTTTAAGTGCCTCGGCACGATGGAATTTTTCCCGCCACATGAGAGTCTCTGTGCACATGGCTTGTTAGCTGCATAAAATTCTGTGCGACTTCCGCCCAAGTCGGAGAACTTTGAGCACGCTGCAGAGTGACTTAAGAGAATTCCTGACTTGTGGCAGAGCGAATCGATAGCCTGATCAACTATCGATTTTTCTCCCCGTCGCCAAATGCTATCCCTCGACGTAACCCCTTTTCCTGCATGCCTGGTTCATTTACGGATTTGGTGGCCCGGGTTTTTGCCAGCTGGAGCAACTCGTGTAATTATTTAAGCGATCGGACCACCTGCGTCGCGGCTACTAGCGGCGTAAGTAAAGCCTTTTTGCAACCAATACGTTTTGTCTGCCTCTCCATTCACCAGCCCGCCCAATGGCCGAGCAATTTGTAGATCACCTCAAGTCGGCTCCGGCCGTCTGAGACAAGTAACATCACACTCTCACGTGCTGTTGGCTACAGATAGTGATATGCCCTGACCATATTAGCCCAATGGATTGCTGGATCAGGTGGACCTTTGACTTTTTTTTTTTTTAACCACACGCACGAGCACATACACAGACTCTCATATGTATAAACCACCCCTTACTTTCACTTTTCCTTGCGTTTTTCCCTCCCTTTCAATTGTTAGTGTCCTGTACCCCTTTTTGCTAGAGAGTACTGTCCCAGACAGCTTACAATGCAAGTACAAAGCAAAAGACAAAGTGGAGACAGACAGATGGGAAAGCACAAGGAAACAATATTGCTATATATGATAGGTACAGCACACCAGCTGCTTAACTGTTGTCAAGTTTTTCTGTAGGCAACATGGCAAAGAAGAGTTTTTAAAAAGGGAGATAAGGTACTGTATTTACCCAAATCCAAGATGAGGTTTTTTTCCCTGCATTGGATATGGAGAAAACAGCCCCTTATCTTGGATTCGAGTGCATGTTGGGCAGGGGTGGAGCAGGCAGCAGTTGTTGTGGCTCCAACTCTGGCCCCAACCTAGGCTTCAGGTCATAGTTACAGCTGTAGCCGATACCTTCCCCTGCTTCTCCCCCTGACCACCACTTCCACCCCTTTTCCCCCCAACACTTATCCTCTGGCCAGGTCTGGAGTTGCCATAGCTGTAATTGCTGCTGTGTGGCTGGGTGGGGGGCAAAGTGACTTTGTCCATGTCCGAAGGTGGAGCGAGACTGGGGCTGGATCTGAGAGTGAGGATAAGCAGCAGGGTGGCAATCGCCAGGGAGGCAAAGGGGACAGGTGGCTGAAGACAAGGTGCCAGGGGATTCAGGCACTACAGGGAAGGGACAGATGTTGGGGAATTCAGTCAGCAGTGGGAGCAAGTGATGTGGGGAGGGAGGGGTGAGACACTTGACTCCCCCCACCTCTCCCCTACTGTCTGCCTCCCTGCTGCTGCTTTCCCCATTATAGCATTGTGGGGGAACAAATTTAAGTCAACTCTCCAATAATCAGACTCTATACATGGAAAATTATAAAACAAAAATGTATAAATTTACTCTGTACAGAATAGAATCTAACTATTGGGGGATTATCCTAAATTCAAAGTTGTCTTTGATTCAGATACATATGGTAGTTTTGTGGATATTTAAAGAGATCTACCAAGTGTGAAGGGGAGCATCAGAGGAAGCACAAAGATCCTGTTGAAAACTTAAGCAGACAGTTAAAAGTTTGCATAATAAATGGGGCAGCAGTTCAAATTGGTGTATTGCTAGTGAATGGAAGATGATAGATGATGGAGAGGAGGATAGGCTAAAATAGGCCTTGAAATCAAAGACAAGAAAAGGGAACCAGTGAATGGATATGAGAGAGAGAAGTGACTGCTAATCTGATGAGTTAGGAAAATGATCTTTTTATCAGCACAGTAAGATTGTATTAGTCAAAGCCAGAGAACAGGATGTTGCAGTAATGAAGACATGAGCTGTGGAGAGCTTGGCAAAAGTTATAGCTGTGTGGATAAATAGGAAATTTGATTCTTCTTAATGTTATACAGAAAAAAAAAAGATCAGTAAGATTTAGACACAAGCTGGATGTTCAGGCTCAATAGAGAGGGCTGAGTTAAAGATTACACCTAGGATATGGACCTCAGTGAGAGGAAGGATAGTATTGGAATTCATAGTGGTGGACAAAAGAGGAAGGGGAGAAGGTAGAGATGCTGGTAAGAAATGATTACGTGGTTTGTTTTAGCCATTTTGAAGTTAAGCTCGTGGCTGGACATTTGCAAATAGATATCAGAGAAACAGACTGAGATTTTGTTTTGGACAGGAAGAAAGGGTCTGGAATACAAAAGCAGATCTATGAGTCATCAGTACAGAGATAGTAGTTAAATCTGTGTGTGCAGATGAGTTTATCCAGAGATCAATTGTTGAAGGAGAAGAAGGGGCCAATTGCAGACTTCTGTGGAACCCTCAAAGAAAGCTGGAGGTAGGATGATGAAGTTATTTCAAAGGAAATGCTAAAGGAAGGACTGGAGGAATAAGACAAAAATAAAAGAGAAAACTGAGTCATGAAAGCCAACAGAGTAGATGATTTCAAGAAAAGCATGGATGACTCTTTCAAAGTTGGCTGACAATCCAAGAGTACAAGAACATGATACTGGTTCTGGGCTCTGACCAGGAAGAGATTATTTGACACTTCAACAAGACTGATTTCAATGAAATGCAAGGATCAGAAACCAAATTCAAAATACGGTTAGAGGAGCAGACAGTCCTGTAAACAGGACAGTCAGTGCTGTCTAGCTAAAAAGTGAAAAGAAGTTGGAAGAGAGCACTTGGAAAGATAATGTATCATAGTAGGGATGGGAAAGACTAAAGTATGCTCAATTGGGCGTGCCTACACAAGACACTAAATGCACAGTGGATTAATTCGACTATGCATTAGTGTGTTGTGACAGGGGCAGCTTTCATGCCTGGTGCAAGCACCGGCATGCCCCCTGTCTACGGGTCAGCCACCCACCCACTTCTCTGTCCTGCCACGCCTTGATGTAATAATATTGACGTAATAATTAGGCAGGATGCTGCCCATTATACACCTCGATATTGGGGGGGCGCTATCTGCAGCTCCATTCCATCCCTACGCTGCAGCCCAAGCCTCGCAGATGGCACCTCAGGCAGCCAACTCAACCGTCTCCTTTGCCCATTAGCTGTGGCCCCTTCCCTGGGACCTTCAGCTTCCCTTTGGGCCCTGGCCCCCTCTCAGGCCAGTCGAGACCCCGAGCTTCTTTGCTCTATATGGGTGTCCCTCGTGGTGGGCCCCTGGTTCTTTTGACCCCTGTCTGGGTCCTGGCCCCAGCATTGACCAATCCTGTCCCTCAGTAGCCTCCTGCTTGCACTCAGGGATCAGGGTCCCCCATTCCCAGCTCAGGTGCTTCACAAAGCATGCCTGGCTCCACAGGGTCACTTACTCCAGCAGGCTCAGGCACTTCAAGAATCTTACCTGGCCTTCCCTGGATTAGATGGAACATATAACCCACCCAAAGGTGGGGCTGGGGTTAAGGCACCCCTACCCATTTTTCACCAGGGTGGTAACTGGCCTAGCATTTTCTGGGGGCTCCCATGCCACTGGAGCTCTACCAAGCCACCCACTCCTGGCAGGGTGCAGTTTTAGGCCATGCCCAGGACCAGAGCCTCCTGCTCCTACCTACAAGATGTTCCCATGTAGCAGCTCAGCCAGGCAGTGTTTCTTGCCTGGCTCCCAGCAGTAAACTGCTCTTGTTTATATAGGTGGCCAGAGTTCTAAAATGGCCGCTGTAATCAAACACCTGCTGAGTGTTTGATCTAGCCCTTAAAGTGGTAGGCACCACTGGTGCCCTGCCGCAAGCGTCACAGCAAAAACCATGCTAATACGCTAATGCACAGCAGAATTAGTCTAGTGCACATTAGCATCACTTAAAAGGCATGCACCGGCACTACTGAGCAGTAGTACCAGTTACTGCACATTGTTTAATACCTGGTAATACAGGGCATTTTTATGCATGCATGTGCCACAGCGTGGGACACTTTGAAAAGTGCCTGGCGCTGCGACACATGCAGTTGTACAGGCGGCGAAATACGTGTCAGCGTGCAGAAAATGACAGCAATCCACTTTTGACCTGAAACACCTTGAAGGTGTTGTAGTTCAAAACTGCGCCACAGCCATTTTCTGCACGCAGACACGCATTTCGCTACTTATATAACTGCAAGCAATGCAGCAGGGTGCATGCACATCAGCTCGCGTGTGGAGTTAATTAATTGTCTGCTCTGACATGCCAGATCTTCAGCAAGTCCAACAACAAAAAGATATGTGTATAAATGCCCATTGGTACTAAACTTAATGTGCAGTAACTACAGTGCATTAATGAACATATAGACACATGCATTGTGAAAGGAAAGAACCGGAGGAGAATGAGAGATTATGCAACAAGAAAAGGGTGGGCATAAGATCAAGAGATGGGACAGGAGGGGCCACTGGGACAATTGGAGGGGCTAGAGGAGAAAAGTTAGAAACATCTATGCTAATGAAAGGGTGTGGAGGAAAGAGTTGTAGGAGGGGGAAATGAGAAAATGTCAGTGGAGTTGGGGAGGTACATGTAATATTTTGTCAGTTTTCTCTGTGAAGAAACTAATGATGTCCATAGCAGAGAAAGAGGTAGACAGCAGAGAGGGTTTGGGAAGGTGGTTAACAGTTACAGCGTAGAATGCAGGATTCAATTAGGTTGTAGAAACAAAGTTGTATAGCTAGGAAGATGGTGGAACAGAAGGAAAGAAAAAAATGTTAATAGATGAAGTCAGCATGATCAAAGGAAAAAAGTAGGAACTGAGGAAGTGAACATGCAGAATAAGCCTGTAGAGAATGGTGGCCTTTTGCACTGAGGGCAGTTTGGTTTCAGTCATAAATACTTCTAACAACAGAAAATAATGGGAGTTGAGGCTATTTTGAAAAAAGGAAAATTCACAGGATTAAAGCCAAGCATTTCATGGTCATGAGAAACTTTAAAAATGGTTGATTACTCATCAGCCATAATTTTGAGAGGATCTTCTAAAGATTTTCAGATAAATCTGTTAATTGGTCCATGAAGAATTTTTTTCTGAGCGTCTCAACCTGTTTTCAGCCCTTACTTGAAAAAATAGCTGCTTTCTTATCTCTCTCATAACTTGTGCCAAATGTATATTTGAAAAAGTTAGGTTATAATCCAGCAGAATTGTTAACAAGCTTTTCCCTTGTATTATTTGTCCTTATTCAAAATATATATCATTTACAATAGGACTGAACCTACCTGCTACTCTAAGGAAAAAAATGGCTGAATTTTCATTAAGGAGCATTCCTTTCTGAACTGTGAACATCCTACATCACAGTAGTGTCCAACATGCTGGTAACTATCCTGAGTAACCAGTTTCTGTATAATGACGATAAATACCTTTAATATGGTGAGAAAGTGCTCATTCTCAGGCTGTGCTGCATTTACATCTGTGCTAGCTCACTAAAGAAGTTCAAAAATGACTCTTTATCCTGAAAGTATACAGCTACTGTGCTCATTTCTTGAAAATCAGTAGATACTATCAACATGTGGTTTTGGTCTGAACCCCAAATAAATCCTATCACTTAAAATCAGCAGCTAGTATAGCATGCTACCAGTCTTGATGAGGGGAGTGTGGGTGCATGGGTGTCCAATGCTTGTGGGTTTCCTCAGATACTACTGAAGCACCCCTCACTACTATGCTGCAGTTGCCTCCAACACCTTTTAATGGCCTTTTAAAAAACTCCAGCACAAACTTCCTATTGGCTAGGAACAGACATTACACATAAACCAGTTTCAAAATGGCCAAAACCGGTTTGAGATAAACCTGAGTTGAATGTAGTATCAGACTTGACTGATTTGGCTCAAACCAATGTATGCAATGTCTGTCCCAGACCATTGAATCAGAACTGTGTGTGTTTTAGAAGAAGAACCTGGGAAGTCCCTTTGCACAAAAAGATTTGTGGAATTTGAATATATGGCAGTTTGACCTTTTAACTTCCAAATATAAGTTTTGGGAGAGCTGTACAAGGAATGGTAGGACAGATACAGAGAGCCACTTACTACTCTCAGACTCAAGGCCACTGGTCCTAGCAAAAGGTAGGGGTGCGTAGGGACAGCCCTAATTAATGCTTCCCCTCCATGTCTTATCCATTTTCCATCCCTGCAATTCCCCCAGCCTTTACCTTAAACTGAGGATATATGTGGCTAGCATAAAGAGTGGCCATCTCCAGCTGCTTTAATACCCTTTTTCACCACTCAGACTAGGTTTATATTAAGACTTTGCCAGCATGGTTATAGGGGAGTGAAGAAGTATGATCCCTCACTGACATTGCTGTGCTGGCAGAAGCCCCTAGTATAAATGCAGTCATGCCAGCAAAAACTCTGCTTTTATTGATACGGCTTGCTTTGGTCATGTTGAGTAGTTTTACAATACTACAACAAAGCTCAGCTTTGCTAGTATAGCCAGGAGTGCTTTGGTGGTGTAATATGCCAGTATTTCTATTTTGCTAAAACACTACTATTATAGCCATAGCTCCAGGCCCAAAAAGTACTGGCACTGCAATTATGAGTTGGGCATCACTGATTTAGTATGATGCAGAAGTGGATGGGAGTAAACCAGCATCCAAAACAGTAGGGTGAATGCAGACATATTACATCATTGCTGTTAGTACAATTGCCAGTGTGCCATCTTATTAATGGAGCAAAAGGGTGGGTTTTTTTGTTTTTTTAATACTTATCTGAAATCTTCCAGCACAGGAGTGGCCATCTTAAGGCATGGATGCCACAAGTGGCATGGGCAGCCTCTGTGTGGCATGTGGTAGACTGGGGAAGGGACAGGCAGCTGAATGGCAGATAGGGCAGGGAGCAGAAAGCAAAGCAAGAAGTCAAGCAGGGATCACAGGGAAGGAAAAAGAAATCAAAGCAACGGATCAGGCAGGGAGCAGAAAGCTGACCAGCAGATTGAGAAGGGAAAGGAAGTAGAGTGGCACTCAAGGAGGTTGCAGGGTTAATTTGTGGCATGCCTGCCAAAAAGATTATCCCCCACTATTCTAAAATACAGGAAACAATGACATTTTTCAGTTTCCTCAAAATTTCCACACCATTGTAACCCGGGCGGTACTCCAAGAGATACCCCCTCTCCAATTGAAGGGATCAAAGCATGTGCACAAGTGCTGTGGGAAGTGTAGGGACTCCTTCCCCTATAGAGCAGAGCCAGACCACCAATGGGGCCTTAACCATATACCTTTTAATGAAAAAACAGTACTGGGAACATAACAGGCATAAACCAGGAGCTATAGGGGACACTACAACGCCCCAAGGGGGCAGGATTCAACAAAGGTTAGACACTTACAATCATTGACAAAAGACAGGGTTAACAAAATATATAACACAAACAGCACAACAAACAATACTGGTTGGTGAAATATAAAAGGCACAAAATACAAAATGTCAAATAACAAGGAATATAGGGCCTAGGTACCTGGAGCGGGGGGAAGAGGGAAAACATAATGACCACTTCAACAAAGATTTCTCCCTGTTATTTCATTTATCCCAAGTCACCACAGCTGGGACTTAAACTCAGATTTTCCACATGGTAGGCAGAAACACTACCATACAGCCACCACTGCTGGCATTATGCCAACTGGTGAGGGGCCTTGACCTTTCTGGAACCCTGGCCTCACATTGAGCTGCCTGACCTCTTATTGGAGAAGCTGGAAACAGGGCTGGGAACCTCTCAGATCGCTGCTCAAATCTTTGCTGGAGCTGGGGAACCTCTCCTGCTGGCGACAGCCTCTCATAGGGGAACCTGGAGCCTAGCAGGAAGCCTCTCCTGCCGGCCACATGCCGCACTGCTGAGGGTCCAACTGCTGCCTGCAGGTCCCACTCCTTCAGGTGCTTCTGGGGCAACTGCTCCTGCCCTGCTGGCCCAGCAATTTGAAGCTCCTTCCTCGTGGTCCCTCACTGGTTCCCCCTTGAGTCAGCTGTGCTGCCCCTTTTATCCCCCTCCAGGTGACCCAAGGGGCCAATCAGGGGACACGGAGGGTGAGTATCTGGGGCCTGATTGGTGAGGAAAGGGAATCCCAAGTCCTCCAATCATCTTTTGCCCCTTCAAAACACCTGGGCTAAGTCACTGCCAGCTAGACTGTCACACCATCTTCTCACTTTTGTTTGCCTAGTTTATGGAGCTGTTGCTATTTAATATACTAATATGGGGAAGGACAGAGTTGAGATGTCATAGGCATAACCTTACCTTTTGTATTTTATGACTTTTGAATTACCACCTTTATTTTAAGAATATATTAGAGGATGGTACAAAACAGCTTACACTAATTTAAAAAAATGAGTCACAAGCAAAAAATCAACTCAGTATTGCAGGATTTATCTATGGTGGTACCAGTTAGGCTGTTAATGAAATTACAGGAAAATGAGACTACATCAGTTTAAATGAAGCTTGTAAACAGAAGTTACTTTTTGTGGTAAAGCTTGCATCAGGGTATAAAGCAAATGAATACTGAACATGATTTATGCTGTGCTCCACAGGTCTGTAATGTACTTGTTACTATTATCCAATCATCCTTGGAAATAATGCTCACAATCCACAACAGAGATTTCATATTGCCTGTCCAGAGAACAACAGATGTTCTTCATAATAGTCAAGGCACACTTGATAAATGGTTACTCACATTTTGTCCTGGTCGTCTTAGCTATAAATCATATACTTTTTTTAGTAAACTCCCATGAAACTGTCTGTACTTTTGTATGTTACTTTGCTCACCATAACTAATGATCAAAATACCTATGAATTAACAGAACTTTGTCTCATTAAACACTTTTTTCTGGTTTATACCACAATGTCTTAGGCTATTAGTTGACATAACAGTAGGTCTCTTATATCACAGACACTGCATAGGGTCTACCTTAATGAATCAGGTGTGTGAAATAGACGGAGTGTACATGAGAAAATATTTATTATATACAAAAATCTTGATCATATTAAAGTGAGGCAATTTAATGGCATTAAAGGAGAATACTGTTTCACTAAGCTGGTTGAAGTTTGTCAGAAAGCAAGATACTTAAGAATATTTATGATACTTGTCTAATATTACTGTTATATAGTTCTAATTCTCAGATGCTCCTTATTTTTTTTCCAGTACTTCATCATACTTTAAATCTTTATTTAAGTGAAGCTGTCTAGCTTCCTCAGTGGATCAGCAATGCAACACAGCCTTTCACCCCTACTCCATTGGTGCAGATCCAAGTGAAGTCAGGAGACAGCTGGTTCAATGGATACTTAATGGAATTCATAGCCTTTTATCTCTGTTTCATTGGTGCAAATCTAAGTGAGGTCAGGGGCCTAGCTGGCTCAGTGGATCAGTAATGGGAAACAGAGACTTTTACCTCTAGTTTATTGACGCAAATCTACATGAGGTCAGGAAACTGTATGTCTTGGGAAGATAGTAATAGTATATGAAGCCTTTCAACTTTAGGTTGCTGGCTTAAATTCAGCCTGTCATTAGTAACCCATTATTAATTACTATCTGATATCTGTTTAGTAGCCTTTGTGACAAAAAATGTTATTTATTGACTTCAAGATTTATAAAAAGTGTTTTTTTTATGTAGCATTTACTACAGCATTAAATTTTAGTCCTTTCAGCATTGTAGAGAAAATAAAAGGTAAAAGAGGAGGTTTTTCCATGTAATCCCATTTCTTGACATGCCCTATCCTACCTGTATGAGGCAAGCAAATAAAGAGCTGGGGGTGGAGGCCACCGAGGCATCCCTCACACTGACTCTAAGTCATTCAAATCTGGGAGCCATTAGGTAAGGCAGTTCCTCCTTAATTCAAAATGGTACTCTTGAGGAGAGGCATAGTCTTCAGGTATCAAGGATCCAAGCCTTGTAAAGCTTTAAAGATAAACATCTTGAGTTTCATCCAAACACGAATATGAAATTAATATATTTGTTACAGATGGTGTATGATATTTGGTATAATATACTAAACAAATAACGGTGCTTTTGAAGACAGTTACCTTCTGTGCCAGCTGTTGTTTTCAAGTGGTCTACAAGAGTAGTCCTATAAAGAACATACTGCAGCAATCTAGTCCAAAAGTCACAAAAGTACGGATTACTATGGGGAAGTTTGGATCAGGATGAAAAAGTCACAAAAACGTACTCGTAATTTAAAAAAAACATAGTCGGAGTCAAAAAACTGCCCCAGGTTCTGCTATCAGCTGTAAAAATCCTAGAGCAGGGTTTTCAACTGGGTGTACGCGTACCCCTGGGGGTACTTGGGATGGCTTCAGGAAGTACTTGGCAGTGGGTACCACCAACACTTCCGCTGCCACTGTGCAGCTAGCATGCTTGCCAATCTACCATGCCTTCCCCTGTCACCAATCAGCTGCTGAGAGACCCCTCCACTTCTTGACTGACTGCTGGGGGACCCCCCCAGACCCCTCCCCACTTGTCTGGCCAGTGGGGAACTCCTGTCTTCTTGACTGGCCGCCAGGGGTACACTGACCCAAAAAGGTTGAAAACCCCTCTCCTAGAGCAACTCAAAATTGTTAACTTTAACAAAGTTTAAGTAAATCCACCAACAGTTGGACAAAAATCAACTCTGTTGTAGCTTCTTGAATCTCTTAGTAACACTTTTATCCTACCTTAATTATCAGATAGATTGTTTCATTAAGATCTCGCTCAGTTGGTCACAGAGGAAACTACCTCAGCATTCTGGTATGATAAATATATGACAGCTAGCCAATTGACCGTCAAGAATGACAGGGGTGGGGCAAGGGGGAAGGGGCTGGGATAGAGTGCCACCACCTAATGCCCCATGCTGCTGTTGTTCTGTCTCTTGCAGGAGACCAGCGCTGCTGGTCTCGGCTCCCCCACCTCCTGTTCAGTTCTTAGCACCACTTGCAGGGAGCAGGGTGCAGTGCTGGCCTTGGCACCCCCACCCTCTGTCTGGTCCTTGGCACAGCTTCGGAATAATGGTAGTGCTGTCCCACGCTTGGAGCACTCTGATTGGCTGTTTCTGTCAGCCAATCAGAGTATGAATAAAGCATTACGTACAGACAGACAGACAGACAGACAGACAGACTTAGGCTTTTATAATATTAGAATAGCTGTATAAGATCCATAGCAAAAATTGACTCCCAGACTTATAGATTCAAAGATTCATAGATGCTAGGGGTCAGAAGGGACCTCAACAGATCATTGAGTCTGACCCCCTGCCCTAGGCAGGAAAGAGGGGCGGGGTCAGA
>NW_005841991.1:1947811-1953283 GCF_000455745.1 Alligator sinensis
TGCATGATAAAGCGCGGTTAGCTTTGCTGATGATTTTGTCACACTGACGACTCATGTTCATCTTGGAGTCCACTATGACTCCAAGATCCCTTTCCACTTCTGTGCTACTGAGAGGGTCACTTCCCAGCCAGTGCAGCACCCTAGGTGCAGCACTCTGCACTTGTCCTTGTTGTAGTCATCCTATTGTGAACTGCCCATTTTTCTAACCTGTCCAGGTCTGCCTGCAATCGTTCTCTACCCTCCAGAGTATGCACTTCACCCCATAATTTAGTATCATCCACAAACTTGGACAGAGTACACTTTACACCCACATCCAAGTCACTGATGAAGACATTGAAGAGTACAGGTCCAAGGACTGAACCCCACTACCCACATCCTTCCAGGTCGATACCATCCCATCTACTACCACTCTCTGGGTGTGACCGCTAAGCCAATTTGCCACCCATCGGACCATGTAAACATCTATGTCACAGCTTCTTAGTTTATTTATGAGAATAGGATGAGATACCATATCGAAGGCCTTGCTAAAGTCCAAGAAAATGACATCTCTACTCTACCTCTGCATCGCTACCTCTACTTCTGCATCTAAGCATTTTGTGACCCTGTCATAAAATGAAACCAGATTGGTCAAGCATCATCTACCTGCTACAAATCCATGCTGGTTTTCCTGCTGCATTATTTTGACTCCCCAAAATATGATCCTTCATAATCTTTTCAAAGACCTTTTCAAGGTTGGAGGTGAGACTGACTGACTGACCTATAATTTCTCGGATCCTCCTTCCTCCCCTTTTTGAAAATAGGGACTACACTGGTTCTTTTCCAGTCCTCCGGGACTCGACCCGAGCGCCACGAGTTCTCAAATAGCTATGCCAGTGGTTCTGTTATGACACCGGCCAATTCCTTCAGTACTCTCAGATGCAGCTCATCTGGGCCTGCTGACTTGAACACATCCAGTCCATCCAAGTGACTCTGCACCAAGTCAGCGTCGACAGTTGGTGGGCTGGTGTCCCTCTGATGCCCATCTAAGAACCCATTAGGAGACTTACCTTGAGCCCTGTTCAGGAACACTGAGGCAAAAAAACTCATTGTATAGCTCAGCCTTATTCCCCCTGTCTGTCACTAATTGCTTCTTCTTGTTCAGTAGGGGTCCTTACTGTGAGAAAATCCACATCACAGCTACTCAGTTTGCTTGTAAGATTTGGGTGCGACACTGTCAAAAAGTCTTTTTAAAATCCAGGTAAATAATGTTTACTTCCGCTCCTGCATCTAAGCACTTTGTGACCTGGTCATAAAAAGAAACCAGGTTAGTCAGGCAGGATCTGCCTGCTATAAACCCATGCTTGTTGCCCCTTACCATTGAGTTACCCGCTGGCCCCCTGCAAATGTGATCCTTTAAGAATTTTTCTAAGGTCTTGCCGAGAATAGAGGTGAGGCTAACTGGTCTATAATTTCCCGGAGTCCTCCTTCCTACCCTTCTTGAAAATAGGGACCATGTTGACCCTTTTCAAGTCCTCTGGGACCTGTCCCAAGTTCCATGAGTGCTCAAACAGTTGCACTAGTGGTTTTGCTATGTCATTGGCCAACTCCTTTAGTACCCTTGGGTGAAGATCATCAGGGCCTGCCGACTTAAATACGTCCAACCCTTCCAAGTGCCCCTTTACTAGGTCAGTGCTAACCATTAGTGGATTGGTATTACTCTTACTCCACACTAAAGACTTATTGGGAGGTATATTTGTATCTGTGTCCAGGAAAACAAAAGCAAATAAATTATTGAAGAGCTCTGCTTTTTCCATCCTATCAGCTACGAGTTGCCCTAGTCCATTCTGTAGCGACCCTATGTTACCTTGCATCTTCTTCCTGCTCCCTATGTTCTTAAAGAAGGACTTTTTGTTATCCTTAATCTTTGTTGCCAACTTGAGTTCCGTATCTGTTTTGGCCTTCCTCACTGCTTCCCTGCGAGCGTGAGCCAAGCAGGTATATTCCTTCTCAGTGGCTGCCCCCTGCTTCCACAGCCTGTAGGCCTCTTCCTCTGAAGGCTCTCCTGGATTTCCCTGCTCAGCCAAGAAGGTTTTCTGGCTCTTTTGCCTCCCTTTTTCCTGTATCTAAGCCAGTTTTATGCCAACATTGGATGATGAAGGGTGCTGTCCAGTTGTAAATAGACCAGTTTTCTCCACTGTCTCCAGGCTACTTTTTGTAGTCTTTTATAGCAGCGCAATTCCAAGCATGAAACACAAATAATGATCATTATTTGTGTTTATACCCACTTTGCCCTCATTAAGCACCTATTTAAATGACTAAAAATAATGCAGGCAAGAAAAAAATTGGTCAGGTGTGTCTTAGAATAAATAAAATTAAAACGGACTCTTAGTTCTAACCATCTTGGTCATGAGAATAAATATAGGTGCCATCTTCATTATCTACATACATAAATGACATTTCAGACAGAAGATTGTAGGCTTTTATGTTTTGGAACTATTGCTAAGTTCACTATGATCATGCCTGTGTTGGTGACCTTCCCACTGAGAATGCTGTAAGAATTTGGGCTCTGTTGTAAGGGGCAGTCAAATAGGCAATGTGTATATTGTGCCTTGGGTATATCCAGTAAAAGATTGGCGTTTATATCTGTGTCCTGCCTTTCAAATAGCCAGCTCACCAGTATACCTCTTATTCAGGTAAAATTGAATGAAGTAGGGAATTTTTTTTGCTTATAAGGCAATTTTTTTAAAGTGTTGTATGTATGAAATACCCAGGCAGGGTATTATTTACAATTACTACTTCTGTGTTCCACACAGACAGTATGAATAATTAATATTTTGTGTTTTAATGGTGTTTGACCGTCTGAAAATGTCAGAGTTCTACCGAACAGGCAGCTGTGGTATTCTTTTTTTAAAACCTCATCATAAAACTTAAAAGAAAAACTTAAAATTGCATTCTGGAAGGGTAAGGCAAAAAAAACAAACCCCATATGCCTAAGACTTTTAATTAGAGTGACTGCCTAAAATGTCCCCTACCCCCACCCTGGAGCATGTGTATAGGTGCTCAGTGTTTCCAGTGCAAAGGAATAGATCTTCTCTTCTCTTCTCTTCTCTTCATTGCGGGGGGGAGCAGTGTTGTGTGGTGGTGTTTTTCCTTCTCCTATTCATCTTCTACTGAGATACAGCTATACTCTTCCAGTAGCTCTGACTTTTATTGGTTATACGCTCTCTAGAGAAAGGTAACCAACCTGTGGCATTTGTGCCACAAATGGTATAGGCAGCTTCTGTGTGTGGCATGTAGCAGACTGGGAAGAGGACAGGGAACACAGAAGTAGATGGGGTAGGGGGAAGAAAGCAGAGCAGAAAGGCAGGGAGCACAAGGCAGGAAGCAGAGAGCAGAGCAGGAGATTGGCCAGGGGTACAGGGCAGCAAACAGAGCAGAGCAGCTAGCTGGGTAGGGGAAGGGGATAAGAGTGACACCCAGGGAGGCTGTGGGGGCTACCATATTTACCTGAAGCCAAAATGAACCTGAATTTAAGATGACCTCCCAATATTTAGATACTATAGATGGAAAATGTATAAATCTGTTATGATTTTCCATGTATAGAATTAATTCTTGGAGGATCATCTTAAATTCCATCCCCACCCCCCATTGCTGCAGTGGGGAAAGGAGTGGCAGGGGGGGAGGTGATATGGGGATAGGCAGTGGAGAAGAGCAGTTGGTGGGAAGGCAGTAGAAGAAAGGTAGTGGGAGGTGCAGACAGCGAGAAAGGGACTGAGGGGCAGGCAGGTAGATGGCAGCATGGGAGGTGGGAAGGGCAGGGGGGAAACAGTGTGGAGGCAGGTGGTGGGGCTTGATCCCTGCCCCTTACCCTCCCATGCCTTGTCCCCTGTTGCCTGTCCATCTCTCTTTCCCCCTCCCCACCATGTGCCTCCCACTTATTTTGCTTCTACCTTGTTAGTAGCTTCTGAACTGTTTTAACAGTTATTACAAGTAGTTATTACATATTTTATGGCCAAAATTGAACACTAAAAATGGTCTTCTGTTAGGAAGCACTGTGTTAATTACTTTGACTGTACAAAAGCATTAAAAATATGAAAATACACAGGTAGCCAAATACAAAAAATATGGGTAGCCAATATAACACCCATCTTCAAAAAGGGGTCCAGAGGTGATCCTGGGAATTACACAATAGTGAGTCTCACTTCTATCCTGGGAAAACTGGTAGAATTTATAGTAAAGAATAAAATCAATAGTCACATGGACAACTATGATCTGCTGGGAGAGAGTCAGCATGTTTTTTGTAGAAGGAAATCCTGCCTCACCAATCAGCTGCAGTTCTTTGAGGGTGTTAACAAGCACGTGGACAAGACAGATCCAGTTGACAAAAAACTTTTGATGAGGTCCCTTAACAAGCTTTTAAAAAAACTGTAGCCACAGGTTTGGAAGGAAGGTTCTTTTGTGGACTGAGAGCTAGTTAAAAAAGGAAGCAAAGGGTAGGTCACTGTAACAGGGAACCCTAGTGTCAGGAGGTCACCGAGTACGGGCGCATGCCTCTATGCCCAGTTGATGTTCACCAGCCCACTTCTTTTCACAGGCTGGTGCTGGTCAGCATGGTTGGGTCGGTTTCCTCTCTTGTATCTGACTTGCCAAGACTTTGATGATTTAAATAAATTGTGAGGGGTGGTGACTCCCCAACCCAACAACGACTGGCACCTATTTATGTTGTCAGATCCAGTTTAGGTGCAAAAACAAAAAAAATGGGAAATAAAAAAACCTCTTGTTGTCAGTGCCGAGCTCCCTTCCCAACTGCAGGGACTCGGGACAACCCCTCTCTGTACTTATCTTCACCATGGATGCTTGGCTGCTGGAGTTGCGAGCAATTGGAGATTTTTTTCTTTCCTTTGTAATTGCGGCAGTGCCGGCTTAATTGACTGCCCGCGGCAGCTGATTAGCACACAAAACAAACAAAAAAAGTCTCTTCCTTCCTTTTTTTTTTCTTTTTCATAGATTCATAGATTCATAGATGTTAGGGCCGGAAGGGACCTCAATAGATCATTGAGTCCGACCCCCTGCATAGGTAGGAAAGAGTGCTGGGTTCAGATGACCCCACCCAGATGCCTATCTAACCTCTTGAAGACCCCCAGGGTAGGGGAGAGCACCACCTCCCTTGGGAGCCCGTTCCAGACCTTGGCCACTAACTGTGAAGAAGTTCTTCCTAATGTCTAGTCTAAATCTGCTCTCTGCTAGCTTGTGGCCATTATTTCTTGTAACCCCCGGGGGCGCCTTGGTGAATAAATCCTCACCAATTCCCTTCTGTGCCCCCGTGATGAACTTATAGGCAGCCACAAGGTCGCCTCTCAACCTTCTCTTGCGGAGGCTGAAAAGGTCCAGTTTCTCTAGTCTCTCCTCGTAGGGCTTGGTCTGTAGGCCCTTAACCATACGAGTGGCCCTTCTCTGGACCCTCTCCAGGTTATCCGCATCCCTCTTGAAGTG
>NW_005841991.1:1955943-1970130 GCF_000455745.1 Alligator sinensis
CTTACCTTTGGGGGACAGGTGAAGCCCATCCCAACTGAGCATGTCCCTCGTCGTGATGTGCGGGTCGTTGTCCAGGAAGCCGAAGCCTGCCTCGAGACACCATTGCCGAAGCCGCCAGTTGGTCTCTCGGATGCAGTTCTCGTGCCGCTTTCCGCGTCCATTCACTGGTAGGATGGAAGAGAATACCACCTGTGCACCGAACTCCCTCAGCACGCTGCCCAGAGCAGTGTAGTCCGCCATCAGGTGATCAGGGGTTCTCCTGGCCACATCATTAGTACCCACATGGACTAGGACCATGGGGTAGTAGTCGGTGGGCTTGATCCTGGCCTGGATTACCTCCTTCACATCCCGAATCTTTGCTCTGGGCAGGCAGTATACCTCTTGTGTTGAGGGGTCCTGGCGACAGACTGGCCCCTCCGTACCTCTCAGGATGGAGTCGCCTATGACGAGCACTCGTCGCCTCCTCCTCTGGGTCCGCTTGGATCTCTTGACCTGTTCAGAGCATGAAGAATGTGGTGTTTCTTCCTGGCCAAGGGTTTCCTCCTCCCCTTCCATCTCCTGAAGGGTCGCCAGGGCCTCGTACCTGTTCTCCAGTTGGACTGGAGGAACTGGTACCTGTTCGCTGCGAGCAGCTCCGGTCCTGGATGTGACCATCTGCCACTCTGCTGTGGAGGGCATTCCCCGGGCTGTTTCTTCGTTAGGTGCCTGGTCCTGCAGGGAAAGGAAATAACTGTCAATTTCATCCTCCACCTCCCTGATACCCCTCAGCCTGCTAACCCCCTCCCGGAGCTCCCTCACCTGTGCCTCCAGATCCCTAAGACGGGCACCTGCCGGACAGGTGTGGGGGCCCCCAATCTCTGCCCCCCCGGCCCTGCTGGGGATCCCCCACAGGCCAGGAGGTAGGGGGACATCAGCTTTTTTTGTGTGAGCTCCTCTGAACTCGCAAGACTGGATCAGTCTCTTGCCCCATTCCAGGGGATTTCAGTCTTGGGCAGCAGACGGCTACCTGCCCTACCTGCCTGGGTCATCCTGCCTGTTCACTCTCCTCTCCTGGGTTCCACTCTCTGCCTCTGCAAATAGACCCTGCCATTTAATTAAGCCAATCTGCCTCACCTGGTGAGGTGATAAAGCAGAGCCGGGACAGATTTTGAGTTCCCGCTGCAGCGTGGTCATGCTGTTCCGGTCAGGCCAATGCTCCTGGGCAGGGGACTACCCTGGGTAAGTAGTCTTAGGTGCTTCACACCTAGCCCTGTTACTAGGAGGCAGGGCGGCCCCTTTAAGACTAGAGTCTTTAGGAACACCAAGTACCAGGAGGGCAGGGGTTAAAACCACACAGGCTGCCAAACCACACAGGCTGGTCAGCTGACCAGAAGGAGATAGGGCTCTGGGCACATATAAACCGCAGGGCTGAGGCTGGCAGGAGTTAGTTCTCTGGCAAGCTGCCAGGGGAAGGAGTTCCTGCAGGGAAAAGCTACCCAGGAATGTAGTGGCTGCCGGCGAGACTGTTTACATGGCTAATGAGGCTCCAGGAGTCTACAAGGTAGCCAGGGCTGAGAGGCACTCAATACTCAAGGAATAGTTTGGCGTTTTAAAAAGGCAGAATGTGGCTTGCATGACTCATATTATATTATAGCCCAGGGGCTCATATTTATGTTGTTGTTTTAACTGGTGGACCAGGCTCAGGCTATTGGGGAGGAGGAGGTCTCATAGTGGGTCACACTACAGTGTAGAGCCCCAGTGCCAGAGAGGGCACAGAGACAGGGCTGCAGTGAGCCTGAGGCCACTCAGGGCCAAGTCAGAATTAAAAGTGCTAGTCTTTACATACCATCTGCGAGGTATGGACCACTGTGTAGGGGAGGTTTGGAGTGGTGGTTCGGCTGCAGGGATCTGTGCTGGGCCTTATTTTGCTCATTTTCATCAATGACATGGAAATGGAGGTGCACAGTGAAATCTTGTTTGTAGATGGCACCAAATTATTCCAGGTAGTCAAATCCTAAACTGATGGAGAGAAGTTGAAGAAAGATCTCACAAAAGTGAATGGGCAAAAAATGGTAGATGAATTTCACTATTGACAAGTGCAAGGTAATGCACTTGGGGAAAAATAACCTCAACTATACATGCACAATGCTGGGTCCTGAACTAGCCATTACAAGTCAGGAAACAGACCTTGGAGTCATTGTAGGTAATTCTGTAAACATGACAGCTCACTGTGCAGTGGCAACCAACGAGCCAATTACATGCTGGGCATTGTTAAAGAAGGGAATGGAAAACAAAACAGAGAACATCATTATGCCTTTAAATCCATGGTGCACCCACATCTTGAATGCTGTGTACTGTTCTAGTCCCCGCATCTCAGAAAGAACATAGTAGAATTAGAAAAGGTACAGAGAAGGTCAACCAAAATGATCAGGGGCCTGGAGCAGTTGCATACCAGAAGAGACTAAAAAGGCTAGGACTCTTCAGTTTGGAAAGGAGAAGCCTGGGGAGGAATATGGTAGGGGTCTATAAATTCATGAAGGGTGTGGACCAAGTAAACAGGAAACTGTTGCTCACTAAATCCCAGAATACTAGAACTAGGGGGCATGCACTAAAATTTGTAGGATATAAGTTTAAAACTAACCAGAGAAAGTATTTTTTTTACCCAATGCATAGTTAACTTTTGGAATTCATTGCCAGAGGAGGTAGTAGAAGCAGATAATATAGCTAGGTTCAAAAAATGACTAGACAAATTCATGGATGATAGATCTATAAAGAGCTGTTGAACAAAATGGTTGAAGATATTCCTCTGTCATCTCAACTAATAATTGTGGATGCCAGGGAGAATAATGAATAGGGGATAGATCACTCTAGATTAGGGGCAGGCAAAATACAGCCCACAGGCCAGATCTGGCCATGCAGGCGATTTCATCCAGCTCATGGGTGTCTACCAATTAATTTTAGAATACTGGGTTTAGTGAGAGTAACTTTTCGTGGCATCCGCTAGTATGTCTGGCTCTTATGGACCTTTTGGGTCTCACTGTCTCTTTGGGAACTGGATAGCTTGATGTTGAATTATTAATCTTGGAAGGCCTTCAGGGGTTCTCTTCTGCCACGTCTTTGATGGAAAATAGGTTTGTTATCAGGAGTAAGATGTTATGTTTCACCTTCCCTGGGACCCTCTTTAACTCTGCTTGTCTGGTTTCTCAATTCAGGGCTCTGCCTCCCTACACCCTGCCTTACACCAACCTTAAGCTGCTATCTTCTGCCCACCGCTAGAGCAAGTCATAGTGGTAATTTTGTTATGGTCTTTTGACTTTAGAATAATATAGGACGCAAACCTTACTTGGCCTGGGCTCTAAGCTGTAGTGAAATTGACCTACGGCCCTTGCTGTCCCCAGGTTACCTTTTTCCGGGTATGTCTCTTCTTTTCCTGGCTGTGTATCTACTGTGGTCCAGACTCCCAGCTCTCTTTTTCCTTTGCAGGATCCCTGGTGGTCCAATCAGGTCTGGCAATGTCCAAGATCCATGGCTCTGCTTCAGGTAAGTACCTTAGCCCTTGCAGGCTTGTCTTATTTCCAGGTGCCCCTTCCTGGGGCAGCCACCACTGGTCCTTTCTGGAGCTCTCTCCTCCTCAGGGCTTTTCTGGCCTTACCAGAAGCCTCACTTCTGGTTCTCCCTGCTTCAATTCGGTCAGAGCTTTTATTCTTTCCTTAAGGGGCTGGGTGGTGAATTGGCACCAGCATGCTGCCATAAAGCTGGTCCATGCCAGGCCTAGAGCTGATCCTGGCCCTTCTTGGACTCGTTGTTCTTTTTTCTTTTCTTTCATTGCCATGGCATTTCCCCCCACTGTGGTTTTGCTCTCACCAGACTTCTGGTTCTTGTCAGTGTCCTGCCAGCTCGGGAGCTCTCCCCTTCAGGGTAAGTTTTCTCTCAGGGCATTGCCTCTACCACAGTGAGGAAAAAGATGAGATATTCAATAATATACATTGATTTAAACTCTCTCTTAGATTTGCATTATTATAATTACCAATAAAATCTGAGCAAGAATAGGGATATCAATCCTGCTCTGTGCAAACAACCAAATTAAAGTTTTAATTATGGTCATAGGCCTTGTCTACAAGATTAGTGCCAGATGCTACCCTTGGTATCTAACCAGTCTCCCACTGATAACACTGAAAAGTTTGTACAAAATCAAGGGTAGAATATGGCATTATGTATGAATTGTCCTAGGTTCATTTTTATTGGAAAAAAATTTTTTAAATGGAATCTAATTTTTTTTTCTTGTACAATTTAACTGAATAGCATGCTAATGCCAAACATAAGAGGGATTTTTTGCATTGTAGAGTGTGCCAGGAAATGAAGCTTGGTTTCTATGCATTTAAAAGATTATATTAAAAGACATGGCACATTTATGGAGCCCTGACTAATTGAGTATTCCTTATGATCACTCATATTGAATGTAACAGAGCTAAGTAGAAATCTTGTCTGTTGATATATCTTAATATAGTGTACTGAACTATACTGGGCCCACAGACAGTAATTCGGCTCCTAGCACCATTAGATTGCGGTCATAGAAGTCAACCTCTTCCAGAGTTATTCAGATTCCAGACAAAATTCAAAACCCACAAACCATCCACCTCAGACTTACACCTCCCAGAGTCCTTCCTTTTTGTCTTCTCCACTAACTACTTTCTTGGTTTCAGCTTTTAGCTCTCCCTTTAAAGTATGTTTCCCTAAGGTATTAACCTGGCTCCTATTACTGTAGTATCTTAGCCTGTCACAATCACTGTATGCATTTTGACAGTTACCCTGTGAGATAGAAAAGTGCTATCATTCTCATTTTGGAGCTAGAAAGGAACTTGAGTCACTAAGAGACTAATGCTTAAATCAGTGGTTCTCAACCTTTTTAGATTCAAGACATGCCTTGGAAAATGCCAGCTCCCAGCTTTCACTTATGCATGTACGACTATGGAAAAATAATACAGCAATTTTTCTGTATGTGCTTAGATTCTGCAACACTGAACACTTCAGTATTTAACTTTCAGGTGTCTGGTCTCTGTAGCAGAAGCGAAACCCTCAATTAGGGGCCTGGACTCCCTATGGAAAGAAATTCATGGAAGAATGCCAACCTCCTCAGGAAGGCCTCAGAATAGTCAGCACACTAAGAAATGAATGGCCTAAATTAGCAAATAGGAAATGGTAAGGACAGAAGTATTTTTTTTTAAACCTACTCCTCTCCAAGGTTGGCTTACCTCACTTTGTTCTGTAGGGAAGTATCCTTCCTTTGCTCAAGGATTCATAGCCATGACTCCTTTCCTAAAAAAAGACATATAAGCCCTCAAGTTTCTTTAGATAGATGGTGATATCTTTTATTAGACCAACTAAATAGTTAGAAAAATTGTTCTTTGCAAAGATTTTGGGCACAAACACCCTTCTTTAGGCATAAAGAGAGTCTCCTTGTGAATTGTGTGCTCTCTTGGGTAGAATAGAAGCCAATATGCAAAATGCAGGTCTGTGAAAATGCAAAGGCATGGCAGTAAGGATCAGAGGAATGGGAGACAATAGGTGTGAGAGAGGTGAGGGGGAGGGAAAGGGGAAATGTTGAACTGGTGATACAAGAATGTAGCTGGTAAAATGAAGACAGGTTACCTGGGGTTATCAGATGGCAGGCAGATTATAATGCGCCATAAATCCAATGTCTATATTCAGTCCATGATTTTTTATATCAGTAGATTTATGAAGTGAAGTTCGTAGGCTCATCTATAAAAGGTGTTTTGTAAATTCCCTTTGAGGATTAGAACTGAGATTGGAGAGAGAGTGGTTGTCTTTTGAAAAGTATACACCCACAGGTAATTGGGTATTTTTGTCTTTGATAGATTTTCAGTGTGCATTCATTCTGGTATGTAGTTATTGTATGGTTTCTCCTACATACTTTCCATCAGGGCATTTAGTGTACTGGATGAGATATATTACATTTCTGGAGGTGCAGGTATAAGATCCAGGAATGGTGATGGTTCTGTTGTGAGCTGTAGTTATTGTGGGAGTGTTGGAGACATGTTGGCAGGTTTTACATTTTTGTCCCTGCATGGTCTGGATCCATTCGGTGTGTTTTGGGCCTTAGGAAGTTTGCTTCTGGTGATGAGGTTGGTGAGATTTGGTGCTTGTTTGAAGGCTAGGATGGGTGGTTATCCCTTTGTTTTAAAAACTGAAACAAAAGCCATCATGATGGTGCTGCCCCCTGCTCTCTTTCTCAATAGCAAAGTGGTTAGAGCACCCACCAAGGGCATAGGAGACCTAGGTTACTGCCCCCCACACTCCCTGAGGCATTAAAATCTGCATCTCCCTCTTCTAAGAGAGTGTTTTCTAACTAACAGGCTATTCTAGAGAGTAGGAGAGCGGGGATCCTGCTTTAATTCCTCCTAATTGTTGGTGTTGTTCCACTCAGATTTCTTGGAAAAAGTCTATTAAGCATGGAATGAAGGCTGTTGATAAAGAAGAGCCCAACATGCAGAGGAAAAAAGAAACCTCAGGAAGACCCTCATACCACATGTTCAGGATTGTTTGACACATCAAATGTGGTAAGTGCGGAAGGAACTGGAACTCAAGAATTGAGCTGTAGGGCCACACCCACAGATGTTCAGTGAGTTGATGCCTTACTTGGCACAATTCTATTGTCTTGCAAGATAGATACCTACTCTTATCCCACTGTACAGAAATAATTAAATATTCAGTGGGCCAAAGAGAGAAGGAGAAACAGATTAAACATGACTCTATCAGCTACTAAGGCACTCACCTGGAGGGAGGGAGAGGGAGTCCTGATTCCCAACCATGCTCAGATTAATATTTAATATAAAATAAAATGCTGGGAGAGAGTCATACTTATCCCTGAGCATGCTTTTGCTCTCTGGCCCAGAAATATTTCATTATTTCATAGTTTCATAGTTTCATAGTTTTAGGGTCGGAAGGGACCTAATAGATCTTCTAGCCCGACCCCCCGCCAGGGCGGGAGAACAACAAAAAACCCTAAAAACAAAAACGGGACTCAAATGAGTCCAGCCAGGTAGGCATCCAGCCTCTATTTATACAATATGGGACAGCTTCAATAGGAGGGATTTCCCTCTCCTCCTCATTTTTTCTCCATCCATAGATGCCTGACCAGTGAAACTCTTTTTACTTTAGACTTTTGGGAAATTGTTATTACAGAGTATTATTGTTCTATCATGCACTGATAAACTGCAATTTTAAATTGAAGTAACTCAGACAAATCAATCTCGGTTTTCACTAGTATATCGAAACACACATCTTTCCTTTTCAGTTAATCCTGGTAATCCTGATAAAATAATTTCCATTATTTGGAGTTGGAGGGGAGGGAAGAAAAGGATGATTGTTTTTCCCACCATTGTTTTCCACCCTATCACTGTAACTTTTTCCAAAGTTGGAGATAAAGTGTGGCAAAGGAAGAATTGGTCTGATGTAATTCTGTCACTATAACTCTTCCAAGTTTCCTCAGCTTGTGAAAAGTTAGTTGTAATATATTGTTTCATTTTGTATCTTTCCTTTCAAGTTAGTGAAGAGAAAAGAAGGGAAATGGGGGGAGAGGGGGAAGATACATTCTGTTGAAACGAGTGACAAAATAATTAAAAAAAGACAGCAAGGGAAACAAATTCAAAATCTTTAATAAAAAGAAATCATCTTTAGAATGGTATTGCTTTAGCTGCTTTAATGATAGCTGTCAGTATTCACTATACACTATTTAGTGATAGTTAAGCACTATTGTGCTTAACAGTAAGTCACATTTATCTTTTAAGAAACGGAAAATCAGACCCTTGGCTGGTGTAAATTAGTACAGCTCTATCAAATTAATTGGTTTTGGTCTGAATTATGAGGACTGAAATCTATGGACATTTGGCAGTTTGCACTGAAAATCAACCTGGGTTCCAGTCTCCTTCAGTCTGTCCTAAAATTTGTTTTGGTATAGCTGAAGTACCGGTGTGGTCATACCCCTCTCTGTGGCTTGACCCACACTGCGTACCCTGCTAGAGAGTCTTCCACTGTCTTGGAACACTTACCCACCATGACTTGATGGGAAATTTAGGTAAAATTCTGTTGCATAGAAAGCAGAAGTCTCTGCCGTCAGGGTCATTCCCTCTCAGGCAAATGGTCCACTATGTACTTTGGCAAGACCCCCACAGAACCTACAACAGGGGCTCCTCCACCCCTATACCCTCACCACAGGCCTCTGTGTCAGTTATCACCAGCTCCTGCTGTTAACTTCACAGCCAAGAGCTAGGCACAGTATCTCTCTGGACAGCTACTGGAAATTCCTAGTAGTCCGTCTGGTACCAAAATAAAGAAGTGTGGGCAGTGAACTGCCCCTCACCTATTGTGGACATCTCTCTCCAGCATGTGATCTCTCCTCTTACCACTTCCAGCACCCTTTTAGGGTCTCTTCTGAATAGTCCCATTCTGTCAGTGTCAGCTGCTGTTCTCCAGCTGTGTCTTGTCTCTCTTGCATCAAGAGGAACTACTTGGGGTAAGTTAGGGTCAGGTGCCTCCTTTCCCACGGCCCTGCACCACTCAAGTGGCCATTCCCTGGTCACCATGACCCTGGATAGAGCCTCTTTTCCTGGGGCCCTGCTTCCCTAGGGAACCCTTTAGGATGCCAGACCAGGGCTGAGCTGACTGTCACATGACCTAGAGTGTCTCCACCACCCATCTACCTTAGTGCTGCCAGGGTTGTTTGCCATGGGAAACATTTCTTCATTATTTAGGTCACGCTGATTCCACTATATTGCTTATGGAAACCTGACTATCCATTTTCTGCACAAAAAACCCTGACAGCCCCGCCAACGAGCGAGAGGGGGGGTTGGGAGGCTTATGCAGAGCACCCCATGTAGTGTGGGGCAGTGGGGAGTGGCAGGGAGCACCCCCCCCCCCCCCCCGCACCCCCCCAGCACCCTGCCCTGTGCCTACAGGTGCTGCAGGGCATAAAAAAAAGTGCCAGGAGCTGGGGTGGGCAGGGCAGCCATTGCCAGGCTGTGGGGGATGGGCCTGGCTGATTCAGAGATTTGGAGATTTGGCAGCAGCCAAATCTCCAAATCAGATTTGGCCAAATGGATTCTGGACAGCGATTCGAATCACCAAATCGAATCACTGTCCCCCAAATTGGCCGAATCTGAAGCTAATACTAGCCTCTTAGCACAGGCCTAATATCTACAGTCATCATGCCAATGAACTTTTTCCAACATGTATATGTTATCGCACAGTTCTAATGAGTATGGATTAGATCTCAGATCCAATTTTCTCATTTACTGTAGACCTAGAGTAACCAAATAGTTCATAGCAAACCAATGAAAAGAACCCTGAAAAATAGGTTTAGAACAGGAGTACTCAACCTCCAGCCCATGTGCCAAAGGCAGCCACAGAGCCCTTGAATTTGGCCTGCAGGGCTCCCCACAAGTAAGAAAATTGGGTGGTGGGGGATCACTGGCTATTAATATGGTCACCCTACCCTGCTGCCAAATTCCCAAACTGCAAGCCCTGCAAGGCCAGGTGGAGCTGGGCTGCATTCCCTTCCCCTCTTCCCCACTCCCCCCCAAGGGACTTGGGCATGCCCCCTTCCTCCTGTTTCAGGATTTGGGCTGGTCCACACACCTCTCCCCATGGGGCTGGGTTTGGGCCAGGCCATGTCCCCTTTCCTAGGTTGGGACCAGGCCACATCACATCCCCTTCCCCCTCCTGTGTAGAGCTGGGCCATGCCTCCTTCCCATGAGGGCTGGGTTGGGACTGAGCTGCCCCTCCTGCCCCCTCCATATAGCCAGATGGTGCCTACTATGCCCTGCCTGGGTGCTGAATCAGGACCTCCAGCCTGCAGACAGACTGAGCACTGCCCATTCAGTCTACTAGGAAAAAAGATTGTGCATCACTGGTTTAGAATCTTAAAAGTATGGAGAATTTATAATTGAACCACACAAAATTTACTCCAGAATAGATTATTTTCTATTGTGTCTATATAAAATGTATGACCGGTAGCACAGAAAGCATAATAATTAATTATCACATTTTTATGGGACCTATCCTGTGACCTTAGTTTTTCTAATCTATTAACTAATTAGGAAGATAGTTAACATTTACTTATTACTGGAAAGTGATTTGCAAAGCAAGACGATCAAAGATTCAAGATTTTTCAAAACTTTTTATGGAGTCAGAGCCTTTTTTTCCTATCTCAACAAATTCTGCTTCTGCTTTTGTTAAGGTTCAGGAAGTGAAAATGGCTGCCCTTTCAGAAACATCTGCCCTTTTTTTGATATGTTGACACACATACCTGAAGCTGAGGCATTACATGCTGACAGTAGTTCTAGAGATAACAATTAATGAATACCTTTGCAGATAGCTTATCAAAATATCATCTGCTCAGATATTTTTCTTAAGTAGCTTTTTCCTCTGAAGCACGCCACTGAGTTTATCACTGTAGGCAAGTTAAGTACAATTTTACGTTAATAATTAACCTGATCTTTAAAGGATCTCAGTTCTGTGACATTCTTTAACCTTTCTAATTATGACTTCAGGTTTCTCAAATGAGATGCATGAGTTATTTTCAGAAAAGCAGATCACACCATTTAAACCTTTAAATGTGGTTCCTTATTTGCAGAAATACACTCACTGTGCTAACCCCCTCTGAAGGAGCTGGATATTCTCCAACAATCTCTTATGGACACTTATGATGATGCAGTTTGAGCTTCATTTGTTAGAAGCTTGATAATCTAATTTTGTAAGCATTTTTCTTTTACCAAATGTATAATCAGATCTTGCAGTAACTGGATGTTTATACCTAGCTTTCTCACGAGGAAGAATATATTTGTCTTCAGCAGAGTGTATTTGCTGTGAGCCATGGAGAGAGTTGCTACAATGTGGGAATCTTTAGGGAAAACTCATATTTAAAATGGATTATTTGAGTTCTGAGAAAATCCCTGACCTTAGCGCTTGTCTAAAAAGACGACTCTGCCTATTATGTAAGATAGGGGTGTCAAGCTCACCCTGTGCTTTGGATTGGGCTCCTTGCAGGGCCATAGATCCAGACTGCAGGGCTCCTTGCAGGCCAGATCTGTAGGGTAAGTGGCAGACGTAGCAGGTGGGTTGGTGGGTGTGTGGGTGCAGTGGGGTTGGTGACAAAGGCAGTGGGGTAAGTGGCAACAGGACAAGTGGCCATTTGCTGCAGTGGAGGTGGCACAAACAGCAATGCACCAGGGCAAACAACCACAGCATGGGGTAAATGGTGGTGGGCCAGCTGGCCACAGGCCAAACAGCCAGGGGGAGAGCAGGGCTATATAAGCACACCCCTTGCTTACCACTCTGGTGCTGACAGCCATGTTGAACAGGGCCAAGGGGCATGGGATTCTGTGGTAGACCACACCTCCAAATTACCTGGCCTACCAGTAGCCTTGTGGGCTGGAAGGAACATCTCCATAGGCTGGATTCAACCGGTGGGCCATATGTTTGAGATCCTTGATCTAAGGCAAAATGCAATGTAGACTGAAAAACTCTTTACATAGGCATATGTGCACACAAAAACTGTTCCTCTTTGTACCAGTTTAGCTAAAGCGGTACTGCTCCCCCTTGCATGGACAAATTGATGCTGGTAAACATATATTTATATTACTGTAATTTTTTCCCATAAGGGAAGGGGAAATATGTATACAACAGGTAGCATGGAACTTATTTTGTAGCTGGGAAATGCAAGGATTTTTGTGGGTGGTATCTTTTTATTGGACCAACTGTCTAGTTGGGAGGGACACAGACAAGCTCTTGGGTATCAAATGCCCTTCCTTAAGTGTCTGAGCTTATCTGTATCTCTCCAAACTATACAGTTGGCCCAATAAAAGATATCACCCATAAAAATCCTTGCCTCTTGTATATAATAGGTACATTTAGACATATGGAACTGTGTTCACATTGAGGTTTGACCCATCTTAACTATTTTGGTTACACACACACACACACACACACACACACACACACACACACCCTAACTAAAATACGTAAGCCATCACAAAAGCGTTATGTAGATCAGGGCTTTGCCTGAGTTGTACCTAGAGTTTTATAATATCCCTTGGATATTAATTTATCGTTCTGAGCTCCCCCCTTTAAAAGGTTCTGGAATAAAATTGTGTGCAATTTTGAACACTGAACTATATCCCAGCGCTTCTGTTATAATTCACACACTTGGGCCTTTGGAACTAGATTTTGGTCCTTCTTCAAGTAGGGGTTCAGAGACTTTGCTAATGTGGACAATACCATATCATTCTGTAACACAACTAGGATGGAAATACTTTTCCCTTTGCCTGTCTAAATGAGTTTTTTGGCCTTGTAAGTGGCGTTTTTGCCACTTACGTACAGTTTACAACTGTACAACAGGAAACAAGGCCTGTTTCCAGTACATTAGTCCATGTCTGAGTACACATAGAATGAGCAGGCCCAGTAGGCTACACTCTAGCTGGACATGTATACAGCTATGTATACACACCTATTACAGATACATACCTTATCTATGTTACAAACATATAGCTAGCCAAAAACTCATGGCTAGTGGGTGTTAGACTCCAGAAGAGGAGGAGAGCCTTCCCATGTTCTAGCCCCAGTAGCTGAGTGGTTAGGGCACTTACCCTAGAAGCCAGACATCTGGGTTCTAGAGCTCCCCTGCCCAGAGGGTGTTTGAACATGTATATCTTTCATTTCTCAGCACATGATCTGATCACTATGTTACATGTAAGGATACTTTTACCAGTGTACTTTTAAAGCTGGCCCTCTGAGCAGCCATGAGACTGAATGTGGTTCACTGACCTGGATCCTGGCCTTGATAGGTATAACTTTGCCCTTGGGGCAAAACTTATGCACTTCCCCAGCCATATAATGGCTTATACTCCCCAGCCATTTTATCCAGTACCTTCAAATACAATACTGGGGAGAGGTCTTGAAAAATCTGTGCTGTGGTAGTTAGAGTGCTCTTTTGGGAAGGCAAAGACTTATAGGCTCAATCCACCTCGGGCCTGGAACCCAAGTCTGTGGACTTCTGGGTGAATGTTCTAATTATTCAGTTAATGGGCCTAAAACAGAGAAGGACTTGAAAAGACATCTCCACAATAGCCAGGACATACACTCAGGTATGCTTGTATGCATCTGCCCATATACCTAGCCATTGTGTAGCCTGTTCAATCTGTGCATTATTGCTTATGCGTCTACACTTCAGGGATAGTAGAATCACAAACTGTGCGTGGTGGCAAAAGTATTACTTACACAGCTAGAAAGCTGCCATTTAGATGCAAAACAGGAAATAAAATTCCACTCCTATTGGCAGCTGCTCATTCTACAAAATTTCATAAGTGAAAATATACTTTGTAAATGATTTCTAAATATTTTCTAGCAACTCTCCTTGTAGTATGTAGCACCAGGATAGCCTTAAAAGGCATTAGTTTGGTATCTAAAATGTACAACTCAGTCTCTAGGCTTTTTACTAGGTCCATCACAGGAACAAACACCTTTGTATATTTTACATTGTTGTTCAGGGATACTGGCTAAAATGTTTGTTTTTCTTGAGTTTAGGCAAGAAAAACTTGAAGCAATCATAGACTAAAATGATTATAACACTTTTACAACTCTTACAACTGGTAACAGTTATCTTGTTTTCTACTGCTTACTTGAATTTTTTTTCTTTACATCCCAATCTCTGATTTTCCTTTTTTAATATCTACTTACAAACTGTGCAGTGACTCAAAGGGCACTTTACTGAATATTTACTAAATTGCCACTGTTAAATAAGGGAAAGTGCAGTGTCAGTACCAACTTTAAAAAGGCTACAATTTATTAGAGACAAGAATGGGTCCTTAACTGACCTGAGACCTGGGGAAGGGTACTGTGATTCCTGAAGCTATGTCTGTCCCAACCATACCATTGGTCCAATAAAAGATATCATCTAAAGTAATTCTTGTCTCCCACGTATTTTCTGGACTGTCACAGCCACAACATCACTTCAACACTACTCATAATTTATTAGAACATTTACACATTATGGAGATAAAGCATTGTCGAGGAGAAGTGTAGCAAGCCCCTTAAGTCCTCAGGGGGAATGGGGAGAGGAGGAGAGGTGGGGAGTATGCCAGTCACTGTAGATTGAGTGGGGAGTGGTGGGAAAAGGAGCCATCTTGCTGAAGA
>NW_005841991.1:1970140-1977133 GCF_000455745.1 Alligator sinensis
GGGATAGACTAACTGTGATCTCAGGCACTGGTTTTATGGGCCTCCAAAACCCAACCCCTTCCTGCCAGGTGGCTTTCCAGCCTTCCTTCCTCTGCTGCAGATTAGTTCAGCTGCTCACAGCTACTGCTTCTGGGCTGCCTAGATGCCCCTTTGCTACTTATCTTCTAGCAGCTCATCTTTGCCTAGCTATGGGCCTCACACAGCAAGCTCCTGGGATAGTCCCTTTGCCAGAGGTAGCTCGTATCCTGTTTGTTACTGGCCTGTTAGCTTCCTAGCAGCTAGCCCTTGCTTAGGAGCTAGGATAGTATGGATACTAAGGCACTTGATTTATCAACCCAGAAGTCACAAGTTTGAGGCTACAGCAGAAACACTTATAGTACAGCCCTGTCAGATTCCTAACACATTTATGAATTCTGCTAAATACTTTTTCACAAGGATATGGGAAAGGAAAGGCCCTTGTTCAGCTGCTGGTCCCACCCAGCAAGCTTAGCTTGTTGTAGCATCCCTTTAAAGCAGGAGTGGGCAAAGTCCAGCCCATAGGCCAGATCCAATCAGCAGTGGACTTAATCTCCCAGAAGCCCCCACCTGCATGGCTGTGGCCAGTCTGCATGGTAACCCCAGCTACACCTGCACTGTGATAGCGCAAGTCTGGGGTTGCCATGGAAGCTGGCCTCAGCCATGTTGGCAGGGTGCAGGGCAGGGCAGGGCAGGGCAGGGGGCTGCTCCAGAGATGCTGAGATCTTGCGGCAGGGGCATCTTGGTCTGGGGCCAGGACAGAGCCATGATCTGCAGCCTACATGCTCTGGGCAAGTGTGCACAGGCAGTGCATCGCAGATTTGCCCCGGTTCCTTGCAGCAGTGACAGCGTGGTCAAGAGTTGTGGCAGAGCCATGATCCACTGCCTGCATGCCCCTTCCTGGAGCATGCAGGCTGTAGATTGTGGCTCTGCCCTGGCTCCAGATCAAGGTGCCCCCACTACAAGATCCCAGCATCACAAGAGCAGCCCCCTGCCCTCCCCTGCTGTGCACCCTGCCAGTGTGGCTGGGGCCGGCCACCATGGCAACCCCGGCCTTGGGCTATCACAGTGCAGCTGCAGCTGGGGTCGCCATGGAGACCAGCCCCAGCCATGTGTGCCCCCCCCACCCCCCCAGTTGCCTATGCCCTGGAACATCTATGAATGACAGACCTTCAGAGAAGTTGGGAGTGCTTTGCTTTAGTGTCTCTCTTTCTCACTGGGCACTCATTGAGGCATCTAATATAAGTGGACATTTTGGAAAATGCCATTTTTGTTGACTTGCCCAAAGTCACACACACCATGTCAGTGTAAGAGGTAGGGAAAAAACAAGGTCTTTTTATATCCCTAACTTTGTTCAACTATTTAGATATACACATTGCCCTTTTTAGTCAAAATGAAATTATTAAGCTACCTAAATGCAATTGTTTTCACCATTCATTCTTTGAATTGTATTGCTTTCTCCCTTGTTGGTGATTGGTCCAACAATTAGTTTTATAGTTCCATAGTAGTTTGGGGTCAGAAGACATCTAAATAGATCATCTAGTCTAACCCTCCACCACTGGGAGCACATGCTGGGATCACACAGCCCCAGACAGGTGTTCATCCAACCTCTTTTTTAATTTACCCAGGGAAATTTTTTTGAATTTACCCAAGGTAGGAGCAAGACCCATTTCCCGAGGAATTTGGTTCCAGATCCTAGCTACTCTGACAGTGAAATAGTGCCTCCTAATCTCTAACCTGAACCTATTCTCCAGCAGCTTCTGGCCATTGTTTCTCATCACCCCAGGTGCTGCTGGGGGGAATATTTCTATTTCTATCCCTTTCTATTTGCTGCTGATCTCCCCTAACAAATTTGTAGGCAGCCACCAAGTCCCCCCTCAGTTTCTGTTTGCTGAGGCTGAACAGGTTCAGGTCCCTCAGCCTCTCCTCACAGGGCCTGCCCTGTTGCCCTCCAACCAAGCAGGTGGCCCTCCTCTGAACCCTCTCAAGGCAGGCCACATCCATTTTAAACTGCGGTGCCCAGAACTGAATGCAGTACAAGGAGAAAACTGGAAAACCTTTTATAGATGCATATTAATTCCCCTCCTTACACCATTAAATAAATCTAACTGGCTTGCAGTACTGAATGTAGCATTTAAGTGCTGCAGGCAGGTGCAGGAATATAATGGTTTCCTGTTACAGTATTTTTTGCATGCAACATGTACCTGATGTTCTGTCCAGGATAGAAGCACCTTGCTTTGATTCCTGCTTCACAATTCAGCAGCTGTGGTATCACTACTGAGGCAGCTAAGGGGGTCAGTTGGCTTAATGACTCATTGTGCTTCACTCCAGAGATGTTAAAAATCATTTCTACTTCTTAATGGACTCGATGGCCAGGTTTGCAGACACTACTAAGTTATACGGAAAAGCAGTCACGCTAGGGGTAGAATATGGATCCAAGCAGACCTGGAAAAGCTAGAAAGGTGGGTGGAGCAGAGCCGGATGCAGTTCAATAAGGATAATGTGGAGTGCTTCATCTGGGGAGAAGTAACCAGCAACATGAATATGTTAGGAGGAGATGTCCTCACCAGCATGATGGCTGAAAGGGACCTCAGGGTTATGGTTGATCACAGGATGAACATGAGCCACCAGTGTGATGCTGTAGTCAACAGAGCTAATAGCATACTGGGATGAGTTAGCTTATGCATCACAAGCAGGGCTAAGGAAGTGATACTTCCTCTTTACTCACTGTTGGTGAGACCCCAGTTGGAGTACTGTGTCCAGTTCTGGGCACTGCACTTCAAAAAAGACATGGAGAATCTTGAAGGAGTCCAGAGAAGGGTGACAAGAATGGTTAAGGGCCTGGAGGACAAACCTTATGAGGGAAGACTAAGGGATTTAGGACTGTTCAGCCTGGGGAAGAGAAGACTGAGGGGGAACTTGGTGGCTGTCTATAAATATGTAAGGGGTGAATATCAGGAGCTGGGAGAAAAACTATTCACAAAGGTGCCCCAGGGAGCACAAGGAGCAATGGCCCTAACTGTTAGAGGGTGGTTTCAGGTTGTATGTAAGGAAGAACTTATTTATGGTAAGGGTGACTGGAACCTGGAATAGACTTCCCAAGGAGGTGGTGCAGTCCCCAAACTTGGAAGTCTTCAAGAGGAGACTGGACAGACACCTTGCTGGGATCATTTAAACTCATCAGTATTCCTGCCCAGAACACGGGAGTTGGACTCGATCATCTTTTGAGGTCCCTTCTGGCCCTTAATTGCTGTTTCTATGACATTCCACTAATCAAGCTAATCTTTGGTAGGGGAATTTTGTGTCTTCTAGCTGCACTGGTCTCTCTCCTTCTATTTCACAGCCTAAGCAGGAAAAGGCAGAGGAATCAACTGAATATTGATCTCTGTCCATGCTCTATGAAGCCATAACTATGGAGAAATCTTTTTTCCTTCATTGTGCCTTTAAAAAACAAGGTGTATATTATTTTTCAGGGTGTGTTGTCTGCTATAATATATTGTACCTTTAGTTTATTTAGGGTCCAAGATCCCAAGGAATGGATAGGGCTGGCTGCCACCTAGTGCAGGGGAGGCCTGGGTCCAGTCCTGTCTTGTGAATTAACTGTGAAGAAGATGTATGACAATTATTTTTATTACTATTTTCTACTGACATATTTAGGAAAACATTTTCAAATGTACAGGCTCAAGCCCTTTTCTTCCTGGGACTCCAATTTTCCTTTTGTTGCAGCTCCCTTTTGATTCCCAAGTCCCTCTAAGTAGAAGATCTCTGCCTATCCTTAATCTCCCTAGAGCAGTGGTGTTAAACATACAGCTCAGGAGCTGGATTTGGCCTGCAGACCTGTTTACTTTAGCCCAAAGTGCTTGTGGTAGGCCAGGAAATTCAGGGGTGGGGCTAGTGGGGGTGGGGCCTGTCCAAAAGCTGGGTCTGTGGGTCCCTGTTGGGTCTGGCTGATGGCAATAAGAGTATGAGCAAGGCTTGTGCCAACAAAGCTTTGCTCACTCTGTGGCTACTTGGCCTGCCACCATTTTCCATGCAGCTGCTTGACCTACCATCACTTCTGCTGGTCCTGTTATGACCTTTACTATTGCCATCTGCCCCACTACCACCTCCATTGATGCCACTTGCCCCACTACCACACCTGCTGGCCCTGCCACCTCCACTGCTTGCTCTGCCAGGTCTAGATACAGCCTGTCAGAAGCCCCATGGTCTATATCTAACCCAAAGGGTGGGGTGAGTTTGATACCCCTGCTCTAGCATATTTGTTTTATTGGTAAATCTTAATCTCCTGTTCTTTTTTTTTGGAACACAGTATCTATAGATATCCTTCCAGGAGATCTTTTTCTTCAGGAGCCTTTCCTCAGTGCAGTAAAGTTCTGCTACACTACTATGAGCCTCTTTTACCTTCGTTTTCTTGACTCCTTTCTTGATGGTTTTTGCCTAATCATTCCTTCTTTCTGATGTCTGTCTCCTATAGGGCTCCATCTTGTCATGCATCTTGCTTAATGCATACAAGACTGCAAGGAAAGATAATAAGAAAACCTGTGCTATAGTGTCCTCACTATGCTTACAACACTATGCTAACAATACCATCTCTTCTGATCCAGCTAAAGAACTTGCATTATTCAGTGTCTGTGAAATAAAGATATAGATAAGAGAAAGCCAAGAAGACTCAATACAAGCAAGATGGAAGTAATATTGGTAGGTTGTTTGAAGAAACTGGAGGATTTGGCAGGAATAATATCGCTCCCTTTAACAAAATAAGTTTGTCCATCATTTGGGCTTGCAATCTGGAGTTCTTGATTAGACTCCCAGCTAGTAATGGCTACAGCCCAGTAATCCTTTTTCATCTGTACATGTGTACACCTGTTACAGTTAGATATAAACCTTGTAAGTATGATCCCTATTTTGTCTACTTCAAAATAGGATTACTGCAGTGTTCTTTACAAGGGTGTGCATTTTAAAGTTATCCAGAAGCTACTGCTGGTGCAGAATTCAGTGGTTTCTTTATTAAATGGAGTATCACTTGGTAAGCATATGTAATCAGTTATCTATGATTTGCACTGCTTGTCTATCCATTTCAAAATCTTGGGTTTGTCTAATAAAGTTGAAAATAGCCTGGGACACACCTCTCCAGGGGACAGTTTCCTTCATTATGAGTATCTGTCACAGTTGTGAACCACGGAGGTGACTAAGCTGACTAAAATAGAAGATGGATAGTGTACTGGTTAAGATGTTAGTGTGGCACTTGTATGACCTGTCTTGTATGACATTAAGCTTAATTTTTTTGTACCTCAGTCCTACCATCTGTAAAATGGAGTTAAGAGCACGTCTATAACTTATAAAAGTGTTTTTAGCTTCAGGTAGAAAAAACTGTGAAGTACCCAGATATTACAGATGTGGCCCAAAGAGAAGGGGCTTTTGACAGGGTACTTGGCACAACTGCCCCTGTGGTGTATGGTCTTGTAATCTCTGTATACTTTGGTTTGTGTGTTTTTGTTGTTCTACTGCTTATTGACAATTTCATTGGGGAAGTACAATGTTCACCAGCTTTTAAATAATTATTTTTCTTTTTTCTTTGTTGCAAAGCTCCTCTATTACAATAACGGTGTATTGATCTGCTTGCTCATTATACCACAAATAATTTGGTCTTTAGTTAGGTCAGATTCACATAACTTAGCTTTATTTTGTGGGCTTGTAGCATATGGTCAGTGAATTTACTGCAGCAAGTTTCTGTGGTGTTCTTCTTTGAAAGGCATGGAGAATGTCTATTTAACAATTAAGCTATTTTTATTTTAAAAATCTGTTATAGAGAGAAAAAGGGGGAGGAGAAGTCTGGTCTGCCCAGGTTGTACACATGCAGAAAACTTCTATTAATGCTAACATGAGTTACACATGCATATCAAAAGGAGGCTATAACCTTAAATACCAAAAAATAGAAATAGTAGCAATTAGCTGCTGAGTGCATGAGAAACTAATCTCTCTCTCATGAAAATGATTCACTAAATGCATTTAGGGAATAGATTATGGATAATTTCTAGAGGTTCTATACGCAATTGGAATTTCTTTTGCCTAATAAACTATTCAGTAGGACTTTGTGTTTCACAAGCTGGCAAACATACAGAAATAGTTTGAGTCTCAAAAGGATTGCACTGTTAGATAGGGCTTGAAATTAATTACTTGAACTGAATGACTTAAATTAGCTTTGGATCAGGCCCAGAGTGACTCCTGGCTATGGAGACAATGGTTCACATTCTAATGTTTCATATTCTTATTTTAGTCCCCACCTATGCACAATATAGGATCACCGCTTAATTGTTAGTCTCTCCTCATGAGAGTGGAGTGCAGGCATTGGTGGAATTTAGAACTGATGGCTATTGGCAGAGGTGTCAATGGAGTGCAGGGTCAAAGATATAGCTATTTCCTTTAACTGTTTTCTCCTTCTTACCAAATCATTTTCATTTTACATAGATTTCATTTGAATCAACTTGCCTTCATTCATTTTCTTGTTTTCTATAGGCACTATGCCAGCTGAGTGGTAGGATGGACTGTATTTGCTTCAGAATAAGATTGAAACTGTGTTGAAAGCATGCGGGTGATACAGAAGGCCATTGCATATAATTACCTTTGCTAGTTTTCTTCAGTATTTCTTAGTTAATAGGCGTTTTGGCTTTGCATTTTCTTACTTGATCTGCATGACATATCAGTGTGTGTTTGCACATGACCTGTTTGGTTACAAAGCTCACATGAAGCTCACGAGTCACAGTTCAAATAATTCTGGAACAAAGAATCTAATGTGCTCCACTTGAGAAGCCAAATGCATCCTGTCTTTTCCAGATGGTAAAGAGAAATTTATAGCATCTGGGTGACTACTACTCTTTTCTGAAAAAGTCTCATGGAGTTGTGCAAACGTAGATTAATAAAGGTTTACATAGTACAGCTAGTTTAAAAATCTAGAGTAAGTATACAAATTTCTTTCCC
>NW_005841991.1:1977164-1981131 GCF_000455745.1 Alligator sinensis
TTTGGAAATGTCCATATTTTCCAACCTACTTTAGGGATCGAAGGAGAGAAAAAGATCTGTCATGTCAAAGCTTAAACTAGGAGGAAAAAAATGGAATTCCACAAAAAACATAAATACTTTCTCAAAAATGCTGTAACATTGTATAGCTGTTTCTAAACATGGATTTTACTCCTTTCTGGTATCACCCCTATGGTCAACATCAGTGAAAAATAGTATATAGAGCAGTGATGCTCAAAGTATAGCTACCTTGTGCCTCTGCTGCTAGTCCCCAGGGAATGCTTGTGTCACGTGCTCATGTGAGCAGCAGGTTACCCCAGATAGGGTAGGGGAGGCTGTGGCCAGCAACTGTGCTCACCCCTGCAGCCTTACCTGAGGTCCTGGGGGCCTCAGGGAACTGCAGCTGCAGCATTTCTGCAGCTGGGAGCCTGGCCAGCAGCTGGAATGTGGCTCTGGCTGGCTAGGCTCCAGTTTTGGGTGGTGCATACTGCTGTCATCTGTGCCTCCCCACTTTTTATCAGTGTGGGGTTTTTTGATCCCAGGAGCTCCAGGAATCAGAACCTCCCCGCCCCGCGCAAGGTAGCAGTGCGGAGAATGCCTGTGTGTGCAGTGTGTGGTGCTACAGATGTGTCTGTGGCACCACATACCACATGTTCATGCTTGTCTGGACGCAACCTAAGAGTGGAACTTAAGGTTAGTTCAAATAAAATGTCACTGTGCTTGCTAGTTTCTCTGTCGTGCATTTAATTTTGTCTTCTAGAATAGAACATCATTTACCTTTTAAGGCCTCAAATATCTCTGGGGTTATTTGTGTGTTTCCAAGTTCCCTTCCCCCATAATGATGTCAGAAGACCAATACTATCATATGGCTGAAAAAAAGTCTTGTTTTGTTTTTGCTTTGTTTTGGGGGATTTTTTTAGTTATTTTGCGAGAATCACTATAATCTACACTAGCATTCAGAAATCCCATTAGCAGGAATACAAATACTGATTTTTTTCAAATTGAAAAAGCAAACTTTCTAAGTATTTCACCACAGAGGTTGGCAGAGTTGTTACCAGGCTATGCAGGATATGGCTGTATCCACTTCAGAGAGAATTTCTGACAGGAGTTAGTTATGCCATCTGTTACCAGGAAGACTAAGGGAGCCTGCAGAGCTGGCTGTGATGAGTACACCACAACCTTCCTCCCTTCCACCCCTTACTGGAGCTCTGGGTAAACTGTGAATTCCCCAAATTATTTGAATGTATGTAGGCAGCCATGGTGCCCAGAGAAGCTGTTCAGTTTTCCCAGGTTCCTGGGAATTTTCAGAAAATTCCCTAGAAAACTGAACATGATTCTTACTGCCAATAAAACCACTAAGTGAAAGACTTACACACCCATGAAGCTTCAACAACAGCCTGACTCCCCTCAGGAGTGGACTGCTGTCACATAGTATGCTGCAGTGGTATTCATGGAGGGAGCATTCTCTCTGACCCTATCAGGAACACAGCTACCTTGCTTTTCATTTCCATATAGCGTTTTTGGGTGTTGGGTGATGTCCTATAACAAGGGTGGGAAAAATATGGCCTGCAGGTTGGATTTGGCCTGCCAGGTCATTTTATTTGGTCTGCAGGGCTGCTAAAAATTTAGAAAATGAATATTTATCTGCCCCTGGCTGTCTGTCAAAGATGGCAGGAGCCAGGGTAGTAGGACCCAGGGGGAGCCAGCAGCAGAACTAAGCAGCCATAGCAGTAAATCCAGCCTGGCCTCGCCCTGCCCCGCCCCCCCCAGCCCCAGCTGGAAGTCTCTGCCTAGTAGGGGCTTCTGAGGCAGGGGCTTTTGGCCTGGGACTGTTCCTGGCTCCCTGCACCAAAGGGAAATACAGATAAAAAGGAAGGGGGGAGGGTAAAACTTGGTAAGCGGCCCCCTGCCCAAAATAATTGCCTGCCCATGCCCTACAAGATCTAAGTTCAATGTTTATTGATAGCTTAAAGATTCTTCTAAAGATCAAATAAATATTTAAAGTAACATAAAGACTGTTCTTTTTAAAAAGAAGAATTTAGCAGTTCCCCTTCTTAATTAATAGATCTTTTGTTTTTGCATTTTTTGCCTTGTATGACACATCAGTGCATATTTGTGTATGACCTGTTTGGTCAGGAAGCTCACATGAAGATCACATGAGTCACAGTTCAGATTATTTTGGAACAAAGTATTTAGTGTGCTTTATTTGAGGAGCCATCCTGTCTCTTTCAGATGGTACCAAGAAATTCATGGCATCTGGGCAACTACTTCACCTTTCTGCAAAAATCTCGGAGTTGTGGCAACGTACATTAATAAAGCCTCACATGTGCCTGCATGCCAGGCATTTTGGAAATGTTCACATTCTCCAGTCCACTCTGGGGTAGGGAGAGGTAAATTCTGTTATCTTCCCTGTACCGGTGGGGAAATGAAGGCATGCAAGAGCGAAGCAATTTTACAAGGTGACTGAATGAGGGACTATCAGAATTGAGTAAACACCCTCAGAATCCTGATTGTTTGTTAGCTCTTTAATAGAAACAACTTGTGCTTATATGTTGTTCAAGAAGAGAGAAAGGTCTGTCATATTAAAACTTAAGCTGGGAGGAAAAGAGCAATATTATACCCTACAAAAACATTCTTCCACAAAAATGTTGTGACAAATTGTAGCTATTTCTAAACATGGATTTTACAGGTTTCTGGTCCCACTCCAGTGGTCAGCATGAGTATAAAATTGTGGTATGAACTAACCACTTGTTTTCTCCATCAGTTCAAGTTCAATGCAGTGTTGTCAAGGAAGCAAAGTTCTCTGTACTGACAGAAATGTTAGAGGGGAGAGTACTAGAATGGGTTAGGGCCAGATCTAAATTGTCCTCATCAGTGCCTCCACTTATGTGTTGCAGTTCCTAGAAACTAGATACCTTGCCCCAGAGGGAAGTCCTGATTGATGAGATTAGGCACCTCAATTCCTTGTATAGTGGGTGCATCTACATGTCCAAAAGATCTGAGAGAAGTTTACTCTCAAGTAAACTACATGAAAGTAAAAACTCCTCAGCACGTCTCCATGTGCAGGGACGCGGGAGCAGATTTGCTGCTCCTAGCAGCAGACTGCTGTCACTTCCTGTGGCCCTGCAACCATCTCCTGCAGCATCCAGGGGAGGTTTAGGTGCTAGCCCCGGGGGCCAGGAGACAGCTGTTTCCTGGTGGGATCTAGGACATTGCTCCCTACCCCAGTGAACTGCCTGAGGTCAGGGTGAGCTCTGCCACTGGAGCCTGGGTGGGGGAAATGTCCCCCTGGCCTGGCAGCATGGAGCTCCCAGCCCCCACTGGGGGCCCAGGCTGAGAAATCCTTATCTCTCAGTGCCATCTCAGTCATCATGGGGCCAGCACTGGAAGCTCCTTATCTTCCAGCCTAAGTCCCATGGTCATGGGGCCCAGGCTGGAAGATCCTTATCTCCCAGCATGAGATCTCCTTCACAGTCACAGGACCTTATCTGGGAGATCCTTACCTCCCAGAGTCAGGTCCATGGTCTTGGGGCCAGCACTGGGAGATCCTTATCACTCAGCCTGACCCCTGCGGTTGTTGGACCTGGGCTGGGAGATCCTTATCTCCCAGCCTGAATGCCACTGTTGCGGGGCCCAGCCTGGGAGATCCTTGTCTCCCAGCCCAAGTCCCGTGGCAATGGGACCCAGGCTAGAAGACCCTTATTTCCCAGCCTGAGCCCTGTGGTCACAGGACCTGGGCTGGGGGATCCTTATCTCCCAGCCCAAGTCCCACAGTCATAGGGCACCTGTACACACCACGAGTTTTAATCCTCATTAAATTAAATAGGTTTATAAAATTTAAACTTGTTTATTTTGGAGCGTCACATCTCTGTTTATATGCACTAGGTTTTCAAACAAATTAAGCCTTGGAGCATTGCATCTGTGTTTAAACACACTAGGTTTTCAAATGAATTAAGCTGGGTCCCTGGCC
>NW_005841991.1:1981141-1986150 GCF_000455745.1 Alligator sinensis
CACCCCTCCCCCCCAAGCCGGGGCCCCCCCCACCCACTCTGTGCCTATGCCCTGCCACACAGCTGTGGAAGCAGGGAGCTGGCAAACCACACAAGAAAACAACCCCCATAAACTATGTTCAGGAAGTGTTTGTTTAAAAAAGGGAACAATTTGAAAGTGAAAGCAATTCAAAGGGGTGAACTACAAAAAAGTCACAGCGCCATCAGGTGGACAAAGAGGCTTATTACACATCTTTGAATGTCTTTGTGTTTGCACGCAATGAATCCATGGATGCAATGCTTTAATTCCCGGTGAGCCAAACTAAACTACATCCAAGAAGTTTTAGTTTAATGCACAAGAAAAACTTTTAAAGTGTTGGGAAATCCTGCTCATGCAAACAGACACACAGTTGCAGTGGATGAAAGAGCAAAAATCGTGGTGTGTATATGAGTCCATAGGGTCCAGGTTGTGATATCCTTATCTCCCAACACCAGCCACGTGGTACACAGCCAGGGCTAGGAGATCCTTATCTCCCAGCCCAAGTCCCATAACCATAGGACTTGGGCTGGGAGATCCTTATAAGGATCTTTCAGCCCCTGCCCCATGATAGCAAAGTGGAGGCTGGAAGCTCCCTGGTGCCAGGACAGGGGGACATTGTCCCTGCTGAGGCTCTGGCAGCAGGCAGCTCACTGGGCTGAGTAATCTCCTGCCCCTTGCTGCCTGGCTGACTGGGACCACATTTGTTCCTGGTCAGGTGTCTACGTGTGTGCTACTGGGCAGTTACTAATCTTTAGTAAAACTGGTACTTGCATTTGCAGATAGCAGATTTACTTGGGATTAGAACCAAATACAGTGCAGTAAGCACCTGCATGTGTAGACACAAACACTTACTGCATAATAATTAGCTCTACTGAGCAGTAAAACATCTCATGTAGGTGCCACAGGGGACACAGCTTTGTTCATTTCTCTGTGATACTGTAATCTGCTAGTATTCACTTTATTTTTGTGATGTCTTTCTTAGATACATAGTATTGTTTCTTCTCTCTGTCTTGATTGAAATATTTTAAACAGTAGACTAATACAGACATTTGAATAAATTACCTTTCATCCTAACATTCATTAAACTTTTAGGATTTGTAAACACCTTCGTGAATAAATCAGCAGTCTGCCAAATACTCATGAACAAGAACTAATGACATCATAAATAAGAGCAGGGCAACTCATTAAGTTTATGTGTAAAAATATTCACAATTGGTTTTTTATATTTGAACAACTCTAAATGCAAACTTGTTGAGAATGGCACCTTATTAGGTGAGAGAATTCTTTCTCAGATTTTTTTAAAATTGTTTTGGAATGGTGGAATATGACTCTGTCTCCCAAATTATAGCCAGCCGGCTAGGCAGTCATTCTGCATTTAGAATTTAAAATACAGCAGCTGCTTAGCAGAAACTGAAACTGGAAAAATATTCAGAGACAAATTGATCAAGGTGAGAGCTTCTGTAAGCTCTTTTGAAAGGGTGTATCACCAAGCTAATTCTTGAATTGTTGTTTTCCTTAAAAAGATTTGGGTCTTAGCTTCCTAAGAAGTATCATATCTGTCTATAAAGCAGTGTCACTTCTATATAAACATGTACAAATAACCAGAGACAGAAGTAGCCAGGGCCAGCAATAGGAAAAAATGGCGTAGTATATTATTCCAGTTCAGCTCAGATCAGTTCTCTTTTGAGTCCTTCCAATATTTCATGCAAACTGACTCGTATTTTTGTGGCTGTAGATGTGAAAGAACCCTAATTCTGAGCAAGTACTTTCAGAAGTAGGAATTACTGTACTAGATCTGATCAGTAGTCTATCTTGTTCAATTTCCTGCCTCTGATACTGTTTAGTCAGATGCTGAAGAAATCCTATAATGGACCACTACAAAATAATCTCTTCATAAGAGAATGTATATCCCTTCACTTTATAATTAAACCCTTTCTAACACCATTGTAGATGTTCTCAATAATTGTCTCAGTCTAATTCTTTTTGTACTTCCTTTATGTCAGATTGTAATAGACTGTTCATTCCTCTGGTCTTATGAGAGTAGGTGAAAAAGGAGCATTGACTTATCTTAGAGGATTTGGGGAGCTACAGACATATCAGAACTAGGTGATCAGGAACAGCCACATGAATTCACTAAGATAAAGTCATGCCTCACCACCCTGATTTCCTTCTATGATAAGGTGACGGGATCTGTGGATGTGGGGGAGATCAGTATATGTGATATACCTTGACTTTAGCAAAGGTTTTCACACTGTCTCCTATGACATTCTCATTAAAAAGCTAAGGAAATACATAATGAAAGTACTGTAAGGTGAATACACACCTGGTTGGATCAGCTTACCAATGGCACAGTACACGCTTACCAGTTGGCAGATAACAACAATGTCTAGTTGGGAGGAGGTGTCAAGTGGGGATCCCCAGGTGTATGTCTTGGGTCCAGTGTTGTTTAGTATCTTCATTAATGATTTGGATGATGGGACACAGTACACGCTTACCAATTGGCAGATAACACAAAGTTGGGTGTGGTTGCAAACACTGGTGAGTAGGTCTAGGATGCAGAATGACATGGGAAAATAGTCTGCAATCAGTTGAATGAGTTTCAACATGGAAAAGTGCAAAGCCCTCACTTGGGACAGAATATTTGCATACACAAATACAGACTAGGGAATGACTAGCTAGGCTGCAGTACTGCAGAGAAGGACCTAGAGGTTACATTAGACCAAAAGCTGAAAATAAGCCAACAGCATGCTTTTTTTTTTTTTTTAACAAAAGGCCCATTGCATACTGGGTTGTATCAATAGGAGTGTCACTTTCAAGAGAAGTAATTCTTCTTCTCTATTCAGCACTAACGAGGCCTCACTTGGAGTACTGTGTCCAGTTTTGTGCCCCACACTTCAAGAAGGATGTGGACAGACTGGAAAGAGTCAGTGCTTTTCAGGTTGTCTTGGAAGTCCTGAAATTGTCCAAGTGTGGACTAGTTGGGGAAAACCACCACTTCATCTGGGTTGGAGGAACAGATTGGAGAAGTACTGCTGCTTCCTAGCAGGGAAGTGCCAGAGAATGGTGATGGGCAAGTGAATGGTGATGGGATTCTTAGTGAATCCAAGTGCTTGTCATCTACTTAGAACCTTTTCCTGTGAGATCTATGACAGGCCCAGGTCCCAGGGGTGGCTGTGACACCCCCTGGTGGCCACTCAACTCCTGCCCCACTCTGGCTACTCAGGATATGCTCCCTTTTCTTCTTGCTTGTCATGCCTTGATGAAATTTTGCTATTGTAAAAGGGAGGCTGTCCTGAGGGTTTCAAAGTGAGCTCTAGCCTGTTTTGGCCAATGGGTCCCTTCTGTACCCAGCTGACCCATCTTGCCCCTCAAGCACTGTCAGTGGCCCCTTCCATCCTTGTAGCCATGCCCATGCCTCATGGATGTTACAGGTTTCCCTCACTTTATGCGGGTTCTGTATATGTGAATTCACTCTTAAGTGATGACCCTTTTTCCAACTAAAATTCATTATATGTGAGGCAAATTTGTTCTATCTGATGTAAATTTTTAGGAGAAGGAGCAGGGCATGGCGCAGCCCAGCCACTGCAGGCATGTGGCGTTGGCCACTCCTGGGGCTGCAGCAGGGAGCAAAGCAGAGGGAACTGTCAATGGGTGTGTGACACGAGATAGGGGGGTGCAGCATTTGCTGCTATGTGCACCCCAGAAGGGCTGCGGGCTGGCGGGCTATGCTGGGCTCTTCCTGGCAGGGGGCGTGTGCCCCCAGACCTGCATGTGGGATGAGAGCGGTGGCAGCACTGCGCTCTTCCTGGAGTGGGGTTGGGCCACGCTGTGCTCAGGGCGGGTGACCAATGCCATGATCGCCATGCTGGAGGCTGGGGTGGGGGGGGACACAGCAACTGCCTGCAGGTGGTGGCAGCAGTGGGGGCAGAGTGGGGGTGAGAAGGAATCACTCACAGGCAGCCGCGGTGACATTGGCAGTGAGGGTGGGCTGAGCGGGGACCGCGCGTAGGTGGTCGTGGTGGTGTCAGAGGCGAGTGGAGGGGTGGTGAGCAGTGGGTGGCAAGTGGGGACCGCCTGCAGCCACTGTCTGTGCTGTTGGTGGTGGTGAGCAGTGAACGGGTACCACCTGCAGCTGCTGGTGGCCGCGGCAGCTGTGATGGGGAGGTGGGGTGGCGACTGCCTGCAGAAGCCAGCAGTGGATTCGGCAGCGGCCAAACTCATGGGGGCATGTGCCCCCACTGCGCCCAACCTATGTGTCACCTATGGCTGATGCCACCTGTCTTCAGCTGCAGCCCCAGCCCCACTCCCTCCCTTACTATCGTGGGAATGTATTCCTTGTTATTATCTTATAAACTGGGTTTCCTTTATTCAAATTCGAGTTATGCACAGTTTTTCAGGAACGTATGTACTGCATAAAGCAAGGGAAATCTGTACTTTAAATTTGCCCACTGGGCCTGGTGGCCCTGGCTGTTAACCAACCAATTCACATAGCCTGCTAAGCCCCTGGCCTTGGCAAAGATCTCTTCTCCCTAGACACCTGCCTCTAGTCTGACTTCCACCCATGCTAGGTTTCAGCCCATTTCCAGGCTTTAGCCCCCACTTGGCTTCAGCCTGCTCTGGCTTTGGCCTCACTACTGTGGCCTTAGCCTTCTACTCTCCTTGCCCCTGGGCCCCATACAGTTGCTGTACCTCTATCTTAGCCCCCTGCCCTCTGAGTTCCTGATCTCAACTCAGGATGCTCTCACTGTGCTAGTGTCCTGGCCTCAGGGTCCCTGACCCCAGGCCAGATCACTTCCACCGGCCTTGGCTCTCCCAGCTTTGGCTTGCGCCATCCCACAGCTCTCTGGGTCCCTGACCCCATGCTTATCTGCCTAACAGTGAGTGCCCTGCCAAACACCTCTCCATGATTCATAGATTCATAGATTCATGGATGCTAGGGTCCGAAGGGACCTCAATAGATCATCGAGTCCGACCCCCTGCATAGGCAGGAA
>NW_005841991.1:1986160-2017058 GCF_000455745.1 Alligator sinensis
TTGGCCACTCTAACTGTGAAGAAGTTCCTCCTAATGTCCAGTCTAAATCTGCTCTCTGCTAGCTTATGGCCATTATTTCTTGTGACCCCCAGGGGCACCTTGGTGAGTAGAGCCTCACCAATTCTCTTCTGTGCCCTCATGATGAACTTATAGGCAGCCACAAGGTCACCTCTCAACCTTCTCTTGCGGAGGCTGAAGAGGTCCAGGGGCCCCAGTCTCTCCTCATAGGGCTTGGCCTGCAAGCCCTTAACCATACGAGTGGCCCTTCTCTGGACCCTCTCCAGGTTATCCACATCCCTCTTGAAGTGTGGCGCCCAAAATTGTACGCAGTACTCCAACTGTGGTCTGACCAGCGCCTGATAAAGGGTAATTATCACCTCCTTGGTTCTGTTCGTCATGCATCTGCTGTTGTAGGAAATTCTCCCTTAAACCATACCTGACTACATGGTATTGGACAGCAGATGGCCTTTGTGCATTTTTTTTTTCTCCCCAGAATCTGCTTAGTTTAATTTAGAGTTGAATTGGATAAAATTTTTTTGTAAGATTGACAACACCATTTGTTTCAAAGAAACGTGATTTTATTGCAGTTATGATCATGTTGGGAAGATTCCACGGAGTGCTCTTACTACTGAGACACCTTGTCCTTACATTTAATACTCCACTCTTCTGAGAGCTGGTGTGGAAAAAAGGGCATTCTTGGTGAAGTATGTTTGATGAATAGGCAATTACTAAGTATTGGGCCTTTATCAGAAATGGTAGCTTGATTATGAAGTTTAATGGATTGCAGTAATCCAATTATAAGCATGAACTTCTGTGATCAAGTCAGAATGTTGTAACATGAAGCGCATTAATTGAAAAATAGTTATAATTGCTCAAAATGATTTGTTTGACTATTCATATCTAGACTCAAGAATCCAAAAGAGTTTTGGTTACTGCATGCCTTATTGCATTTTTGGAGGGTGGTGACAAAGGGGAGCTATTCACACTTTTTTTCTCTTTTCTCCAGTTAATTTCCATCTTGTGCTGGTTTAGTTTGTTTACCCATTTATTCATTTGATAGTAGCAAAATACAAAGCTGTCACATGCAGCTATCATGTCAACTGATGATGGTTCACATTTCCTTTTATGCACTAACCCAGTAGATGGGATTCTCTTCTAGGATGTAGGAGATCAACGTTCAGTTTCTTCCTCTGAGGAAACTTGAATCGACACGTTCCGCTTCCCAGGAGAGTGCCTTATGCTGGGTTATCAGGTGATCTGTGATGGGATGCTCTCAGTGTCTTGTGTTGCAGGATGTTTACTGAGGTAGATGGTATGTATGAGAGCGCTCTAGTCTGGTGAATCTCCCAAGGCTCTTAAGGTCAGACTGTGTTCTAGTCCCAGCTTCATAGCATGGATATGTGAAGTGGAATGAGAACACTACCCACATGGACTTGATAGCCCATTGGGAAGAATATTCCTTTAGGAGGTAGATGTGGGTTCAAAATATTTCAGGAAATAAACCTTGGTCTTCCTATTCAGGGCTATTCCACCCTGGGCCTTCCTTTTACTCCCTATATATCTAAAGAACAATTTTTTGTTATCCTTAACTTGGGATGCCATCCTCAGCTCCATGGTAGCTTTGGCCTGTCTAACTGCCTCCCTCCAAGCGTGAGCAGAGGAGGTATACTCCTCTTTAGTAATCTCTCCCTGCTTCCACTTTTTATATGCCCCCCTTTTAGCCCGTAGACTGCTCTGGATTTCTCTGGTCAGCCAAGGAAGCCTCTTGGCCCCTTTCCCCCTTTTTCCCCACATCGGGATCGTCTCCCTCTGTGCCCAAAGGATCATTTCCTTAAGGCACAGCCACCCTTCCTGGGCTCCCAACTCTTTAAAACTCTTACTCTGCAGTGCTTCCTTGACTAAACGCCTGAGTTCATTGAAGTCAGCTTTCCTAAAGTCTAGCACTTTCACCCTACTAGTTACCTTACCCACTCGACGTCTTATGGTGAATTCTATTATTTGGTGATCACTGTCCCCCAGGTGACCACCGATCTGTAGGTCTCCTACCATGTCATCCCCCGTTGCCAATACCAATGATCTTCACACCTCCCCTGTAGCCACAACCCACTCCTTCAATTCTTAATCCAAACATAAAGACAATGCACAATGGCTGTGAAAAAAAAAAAAATTCCTCCCCACACTTGGTCATAAGTTTTCTGAAAGCTATAAGCCCCCCTTATTTCTTTCCTTGCAGCTATCAGGGACTGCTTGGATGCCAGTCAGTCACTCTCCTGCAGCCATTGTGCTTAGGAACTCCTCTCTCTGCTATCTGCAAGGCCACCTGGTCACAGGTCTTATGTCTCCAAAGCCCCACTCCTTCCTGTCAGGTGGTTTTTCAGCCATGTACAGGGGTTTCCATTTTGGCCTGATGACCAGCTTTCCTTTCTCTGCTGTGGCTTAGCTCAACTGCTCACGGTTTCGACTTCAGGGCTGCCCAGGTGTCTGCCCCTTAGCTACTTCTTCAGCTGCTGGCCTCAGCTGGCCTTTGCCTAGCTGCTGGCCTCATGCAGTGATCTCCTGGAATAGTCCTTCCCTCAGGGGTAGCTCCTATCCTAGCTGTTACTGGCATGCTTACTTCCCATCAGCTACCTCTTGGTAGTGTTCTCCCAGATCCTGATGCACCCCCCTTATATATTGACTTGCAGCCACCAAGTCCCCCCTGAGCCTTCTCTTCACCAGGCTGAAGAGTCCTATGTCCCTCAGCCTTTCCTTGTAAAGCTTGCTCTTCTGGCCTTTGATCATATGGGTGGTTCTCCTCTGAACTCTCTTGAGCTCATCCACATTCCTTCTGAAGTGGGAGTCCCAAAACTGGATGCAGTACTCCAGTTGTGACCTCACTAAGGCCGAGTAAAGAGGAAGGATGACGTCCCTGGTTTTGCTTGAGATGCACTGGTGGATGCATGCTAGAGTTTGGTTTGCTTTGCCAGCTACAGCATTGCATTGGTGGCTCAGGTTCATCTTGTAGTCAGTCAAGACCCTCAAGTCTCTTTCAGATAAGCATGGTGCTGTTTATTTCTCCCAAGTTGGAGTACCCTGCATTTCTTTATGTTGAATTCCATCAGGTTTTGCTCTGCCCACTCTTCAAGTATGTCCAGGTTGGCCTGTATCCCCAGCCTGTCCTCCAGCATGACCGCCTTCCCCCATAGTTTAGTGTTGTCTACAAACTTTTCCAGTCTGCATCTGACGCCCAAATCCAGATCATTAATGAAAATATTGAAGAGTACTGGCCCAAGCACTGAGCTCTGGGGGACTCCACTGGTAACCTTGAGCCATGTTGATTTGTTCCCATTAACTAGTACTCTTTGGGTCTGTAACAGGTATCCGCTCTGGACCTATCTAAACGTGGCCCGCACACCTGTTCCTGGGGCAACCGCCTGCCTTCTCGCCTGCCATGTCTTGCTGTTAATTGGTTAATTGATGTTAGTTAGCGGGAGGCTTCCCTTTTACTGCCCCAATGCCAGGGGGCGCTATCTGTGGCTCCATTTCCTCCCCTACACTGGAGCCCACGCCTTGCCGATGGAATTGACTCTGTTCGGTCTGGGCCTTGTTATAATCTGGCCCCCTTTTTTCTTCTCTGGGCCCTGTGTGACCCTGCCTTGCTCTGACCCCTCTCCTGGGGCTTCTCAATGTGCTGCCCCCTCTCCTGGGGCTTCTCAATAAAGCTGCGCCCTCTCCTGGGTCTTCTCAATAAAGCTGTGCCCTCTCCTGGGGCTTCTCAAAGTGCTACCCCCTCTCTTGGGGCTTCTCAAAGTGCTACCCCCTCTCTTGGGGCTTCTCAACCCCCTCTCCTGGGGCTGGGGTCAGTGCACCCCAAATGCTGTGCCCTCACTGGCACTGGGGTCCCCACACGGCTGTGTGCCCCCTATGAGGCCTCCTTCAACCCCTAATAGCCTCACCCAAACCACCGGTATTTAAACAGCAACAAAAACGCAAGCCCCTGGGCTGTAACATAAATTAAAACTGCCCGGCTAAAACATCATTCCTCAAAACACCCCATGGATGCTCCATCCTTTACCCAGCTCAGACTGTACCTGCAGTCAGGCCTCTCCTCTCAGCTTTGCTCAGGGAGAACTCCTTCCTCCCTGGCTGCTGGCAGGGAACTGCCAGCCTGGCCTCAGCCCCTGGGCTTTATATGGGAGCCAGGCCCTGCCCCTTCTGGTCAGCTGACCGCCTCTGGTTGCCCTGGCAACCAGCAGCTGTGCTCATTACTCCCTGCTAGGACTCTTCCCCTAGCAGTTTTCACCCTTCTTAGGAGCAGGGCACCTAAGTGCTCTGAGACAGGGTACGACCCCAGAGCCAGTTCCCCAGCCATCAGACCATGAAATGGTCAAGGCCACAGTTCCCCAGCTTGGTCATGATGACATCATGAGAGACCAAGTCAAAGGCCTTTTTGAAATCCAGATAAATGACATCAACCTCATCTCCCTTGTCCAGGCAATGCATCACCTGGTCATAGAAGGAGATGAGGTTGGTCACGCAAGACCTTCCAGTAATAAAACCATGTTGGCTGGCATTCAGTAGGTTGCCTTCCATTAGCCTGCTGCAGATGGATTGCTTGATAATTTTCTCCAAGATCTTTCCAGGGATGGACATCAGACTGATAGGCCTGTAATTCCCTGGATCTTCTTTCTTCCCTTTCTTGAAGGTTGGGACCATGTCGGCTCTTCCAGTCTTCTGGTACATCACCCAAGCACCACAAGTTTTCAAATATCTTGGCCATAGAGCATGCTATGATGTCCACCAGCTCTGTGACAGGGGGCACACTTAGGGCCACATCTCATACTGGCCCACCCACCTGTCTCTATGGGTCAGCCCACCCGGTCTTTCCTGCCACAACTTTGGTATTCTCAAAAACTGGTGATATAATGTGGGAAGCTGCCTATTCCCAGCCCTGATGCCAGGGGGCACTATCTGTGGCTCCAACCTTCCCTAACCCCCAACCCATACCCTCCAAAAGGCAACAGCATCTCCAGCCCCACACTGGGCCCCATAATCCTCCAGTCTGGACCCCAACTGGATCCCTCCAATCAGGTGGCCTACTCTGCCCTCATTTTGGGCTGCTGAACTCCCTGACCTCTTTCCCCCCTTGGGTGTGCCCCTCCTGGGACCTTTGGCCACAAAGGCCCTGGCCTCAGCTTCAAGGCCAGTCAGAATCCCAGGCTCTCGGCTCTGGGAGTTCCTAGCAGTGGGCCCCTGGCCCTTTTGACCCTTCTGGTCCTGGCCCCAGCATTGACCAGTCAATGATGCCTCAAGTCAGGCTTCTGAGCATCTAGCCCACTCTCTCACATGGGTCCGCCTTCTCAGTCCTCCTATCGGGTTACCCACCCGGTTGTGGAAGCTGGGAGTATTAAGGTGCCCCAACCCACCTTTCACTGGGGTGGTAACTAGCCTGGCATTTCCTGGGGGCTTCCATGCCACTAGGAGCCCCACCAGTCTACCCATCCCCAGCAGGGTGCAGTTTTAAGTCATGCCCAGGATCAAGAGCCTCCTAGCCATCCCCATAAGCTCTTGTCCTTACCTCCTAGGTTGTTCTTGCTGCAGCTAAGCTAGGCGATGTTTCTGCCTGGGCTGGCAGCAGCAGACTGTAGCCTTTATATACTAAGTTTTCAGAATGGCTGCTGCCATCAGGCACCTGCTGGATGCCTGACCCAGACCTTAAAGTGGCAGGCACCAACAGTGCCCTGCCACAAGCTCTTTTAAGACTCTTGGGTGCAATCCATCCAGGCCCGCAGACTTATGGATGTCAAGCCTCTCGAGGTGTTCTCTCACTTGATCTACGCCAATTGTGGGTGCATCAATTAGTTTGCTCTATTATGTATTATTTCATTTTAATAATTTTATCTGTCTTGATAATTTGTGTATGTTCTATTGCAAGCCATCCTAAGTCTCTTTCAGGGAAGGTATGGAATATAAATGTCTGTTCGTTGGAACCTGGCGTCAGACACATATTCATGTTCTAAAAATAGGTAAGTAGGTAAGGCCTGTGGGGTAGGTTGTGTGGCATAGGTCATGACTGGGGCTCTCTGGGCTGATATGGACATCCCTTTGAGATGCCCATTAGCACTGACAGTTTGGTATGGAAGGTATTAAGTCTTTTGTATACCACTTCAGTGCCAAATATTTAGGACAGAGTTGCAAGTAAGATCCATCAGAAATTACGCAGGAGTACACCATCTCAGTAGAAAGGTGATGTGAAGGTGAGGATCTTTTTCCAGAGGGGATTCTATTTGTGAGATATGCCCCTGGATAAACAATCTACTCATTACTTTCTCCGAAGAGGTGTTTCTGAACATCTTGGTCAGAGCTGAAATACAAGCTACATAGCCTGTGTTTATGCATTCCAAGTCCTAAAAAACATATAATAGAGATTCTGGGATCCTGGGTCTAACGTGCTTAGAATATAAGTCTGCAGCCTAGCCTCCCTGTTTGTCAGGAGATAAAGGATGGGTATACTGAGCACTTCTCTAAGATATAAAATTCTCTTAGGCAGTAGAAGTACTTTGAGTGTCTACCTACAGATCGTATCACCCCATTACAAGAGGTGAAAACTTGAATCTAGGCAGTCTTGAATGGGCCTTTTTGGGTTTAAGATTTCAAATAAACATGACAGGATGCCAAGGGGAAACAAAACTGGGTGCTGACAGATGTTCAGGTCCCTGCTCTAACTCATGGTGCTTTACATAAAGAGCCATGAGTTAGAGCACCCTCTCGACAATAGACATTCATCTGTTGAGTGTGGAGGGTGGGAATTGGGCCTCTCTAGGCAGCCAAGGAGCTGCTCTCTCCAGCTGAGGAGTCACCCCTCTCCCCATCTGCCCCTCCCTGCCCAGCTCCAGAGCTGTCATCAGGGAGGGAGGAAGGAATAGCAAGCAAGCAGCAGCGAGCTGCTCCTTTCACAAGCCACCAGCTTGCCCAGCCAGAGCTGGGGGGGCAGGGGATGGATTGGAGCCCCATTGGGATGCTGTGGGTGGGGCCATGAGGCAGGGGTCTCTGATACACCCTGCCCCCTCCAGCTCATGCTGGGCAAGCCAGCAACTTGTGAAAGGAATAGCTTGCTGCTGCTGGCTTTCCCTTCCCTTTTCCCCCCTCCTTCCCTGATGCCAGCCCTGAGGGAAGCCCAGCCCTGACTGCAGAAAAAATTAATTGTAAGGAACACAAGTTCCCCAAGGTCATTTGAGGAGGGTTAATTTTTTTCCATGATCCGCCACTTTAAAAGCTCTCTGTAGCCATATATGTGTGTCACAGCATGGCTGCAGATTGCTTTTAGGGGCCCGATCATGTGAAAAATGTAACTTCTGTCTGTATAACTAAACTAATAAGAAAGCTAAAAAACTAAAAACTTTGAAAGTAGAACAAAGTGGGTTTTGCCATTCTGGATTCTGACAGTGAGAAGCTCCGTCTCAAACATGAGAGAAAGAAGGTGTGGTTACTACATCCAGGCTCTTACCACCTCAGTGCAAATCATGAAGTCCCAGGATACATGTACAGGGACTGATAACCAAAAAAGTCTCCAAGTCATCACCAATATGAACAGCCATATGGACATGGGTGACTGGTGCCACCTTAGTCAGGGGGGGCACGTGCCGCCCAGTGACCAGTCTTGCTGACTGGTGGGGGGGGACCACCATAGCCAATCAAGAGATGGCCAATCACTGCGGCTGATTGCTGCAGCCACTTCTGGAAGTGGTTGTGGCTGCTTCCAGGAGTGGCTGCGGCCGCTTCTGGGAGTGCAACGGTGCTCCGCTCCCCAGCCAGCAATTTGCAGGGGGGGCACCGGTGCTCCCAACTGCCCTCACTGCCCATCACCTAAGGGATGAGCGTGGCTGGGCAGGGGGGGCACCAGTGCTCTCAGGGGGTGCACGTGCAGCCCTGTGCACCCCGTATGCATTGCCACTGCATATGGACATCATTTGGGCTAGGGACAGACATTCAGAAAGCCTGAGCCTGAATTGATTCAATCTTTGCAGGTTAGTCTAACCTACAAAGCTTGAACTGATCTGGAGGTGAATAGACATTCCCTTTATGTTCCAGAAATGCAGGCACATGCCTGCAGTGGCTCAGGCTAGAAGCTGGGGAGTGCTAGAGCAGCTCTCCCTTCCTTTCCACAGTGCCAAGCTGGAGGGGGCAGGCCCCAGGAGGATGCTCTGATTTAGGAGGGGTATAAATCCCCACCCTGGCCTGCACCATCCCAGGCTTTTCCCCACTCACTGCTCAAGGGGTGGGAGTGTTGTCAGACCCCAGACCCCAGCTAGCACTCTGAGGCAAAGTGGGATGGGTGCAGTGCATGCAACTGTTGATGATACTGAGCTTTTCAATCCTCCTCTTCCAGTCTGCAAACCTGTATGCAAACCTGACAGGGCTGCAAACTGGCAGAGGGGCTGATAAAACCACAGTGCTTATCAGCCCATCAGCAAAAGACAAGCCTCTCTTATTAGTTCAAGCTCTTCTTAAACAGCTTTTTCCAAGGAAGGAATGGAGGGACCTTACCAGATGACCTGTTGATTAGCTCCAAAAAGCCCTAAGCAGACACTATTCTGTCTGCCTGTCTGTCCCAGTGAAATTGGGGACACACACACCTCTCAGCATTAACTAGCATACCACATGTCTAGGGTCTATGAGGCTAGGGTCTGTGTTGTGGGAGATGGGAGGGAGGCAGGGAGAGGGGGATCCCTGCTTGAGCAGCGACGGAAGCCAGGCAGACCTTGCTGTGCCTGCAGTCTCCCTCAGAGCTCTGGCTAGAGAGCAGAGGGGTGGGGCCAGCCCTGTTCTCTGGAGCAGACAGTACAGCTGAGGGCTGCAAAGCATCTGGGATGCTGGCGGACTCTGGTTTAACTTAAACTAGGAAGGGGTCTGGGACAGCTTGCATAAACCAATTTAACCCAAATCAGTTAAGTCTGATACTACAGCAAAAGCTGTCTTAACCGGCACTTTATTAGGCAGAAAACTCTATTAACCGGCATCTGAGGGACACGGGAAAAGTGAAACCGGAAGTACCACTTCCAGGGGACTTCCTATTTTGCCACCGTGACTGAATTTTTCTTTGCCACTTTTTTGGCCCACGGCCCAGTGCAAAGCAGTCTGCACGGGCCCCCGTCCCTGTCCCCCAGCACACTGATACCGGGGAGTGCACCAGATGGTGGACATTTGATTAACCAGAATATTTTATTAACTGGCATCCCCCATTCCCAGGGGATGCCAGATAACAGAGCTTTTACTGTACCTTTAACCAGGTTTATCTTAAACCAGTTTTGGCCATGTTGAAACTGGTTTATGTGCACTTAACTTAGGTTCTGTTACAGGTTTAAACCAGTTTCTGATCACTTCAATGGGTTTATGTGTAACATCTGTCCCTAGCCTTGAAGAACAGTTGCTTATCCTATAGTAATGGTGGCTATTTTATATTTTGTAGTTAGTGTGCATTCTAGTAGGGCTCTATTCAAAATCTTTTGAATAGCAGTCCCTGTTGATGTCATACACATGCCTTTTGCAATCTCCTAAAACCAAAATAAGGTGTAGTGAACAGGGTAGCCACATCCTTCCCAGTGTGCTTTTGCTGTTCAAACCCATGTTTGCTGAGAACTTGAAAAAGCAGGAAGAGAGGCAGATTGTGGGTCCCCCCTTGGTTCACACTGAAGAACCATTGTTACTGTAGAGCAAATAACATTTTTTCTTTGAGTATGTTAGCGTGGATCCTTGTGTAAGGGCCTGGCAAGCAATACCCTGAATCTGGAGTCATCTTTTCAGACAGGTAGGTAAAAATGTAACAGACTTTTTAGGAACGTTGAGGCTATCACATAAGAAATGATAAACTAAGGGCAACTGCAAGAGAGGATGATAAGCACTGGTGAGCTGCTCCACTCCCAGAGTGTTCCTGTCCTCTCAAGGTACAGCCCAGCCACTTTCTTCTTCCTCCCTGTGCCTATGAAGAGACAATCATTTCCTTCTGTGTTAGCAGATTGAGAATATGACAGGATGAGGAGTCCCTACCATAGGAAAACATAAATACAGTGTGTCCCTGATGGGGACATTTCCAGATTCAGGGGAGTAACTACAGAGAACATCTAGAACAGTGATTCTTTGCTGAAATAAATATTTTGATGTGGCAATCAACCTGTTTATAGCTGAAAGATATAGAAAATAGTCTCCTGCAACAGTTTTCTTCTCCATAAAAAGCACCAGAATTATTCTGTAATGTTTCTGCTTCACAGCATTGTATTCAGTAACCAGAGAACTTGACCCATTTCCTGGACTGTACATAGCATGTATGCTGTACAAACCTAAGCAAAGTGAAGCTGCCTATGGCAGAGATGATGTTCCTACTCCCTCTAGTGCAGCAAGTATGCATGCAGGCACTTCATCTGACACAGTCTGAGCAGGAGCTCAGTGGTCACTCCCTAGCTGCATAAAAATGGTAAGAGCATACTACTTTATTAAAAAGAGAGGCACTTGTGTCCTATGTCACCAACTGTGTTCAAACAGGCAATGAAAAAAGAATACTTTTGAATGAGATGTGAAACCAAGTGATGAAGCACATGTGATCATTGAAGATCTTATGGCACTTTTTTTAAAGAGCAAGGGTGTTAACACTGCCATCAGGCTAAGTTCCTATTTATGGCATTCTGGCTCTTTTAAAATTTCTCACTCAGTTCAACCTGTAAGAAATACATGTTTTCTGCTTCACTTTTTCAAAGAAACTGTTGCTATTAACTATCCTATTTCATGACCATGGCTGTTGCACTTTATCATGCAGGATGGAGCATTTCCTGATTCTGCAACACTAACTCACATTGATTAGTATTTACTAATTCACGGAATCCATTGAACTGAATCCAAAGTTTGTACATCACTTTGTCAGGTTATTTGAAAACTTTGGAATTGTTGGAGGAAAAAGTACTGAATAAACACCAATCACAATTAATTATTTCAAATGAAGTCGTATGTTCTTAGCAAACCCACTTTGCTTGTACCTATCAGGGCAAGTTTTTTTGCAGGGGATATAGGGGAGTATTTCTCCACTGAAGTATGAACCTCATTTATGTTTTATTGCTGAAGCATGCAGCATGTGGATGCAACTATCCACCTGCACGCCACATATTGGAGGACTGAGGCCTTTTATAACCCAGTCTTAATAGATATGGAAGGTGGATAGGAAGCAGTAGTTGGAGTTTCATGCCAATCACTCTCACCCCCATAATCCAATGGATCTATTGCCAGTATGTTCAGAAACTTGGACAGGATAGTTTGGTTGTTTAGGACATGTAACAGTTTTTTGGGCTCCTGTAGCTCTGCAAAACATTTTCTAAAAGAGGATGCAAGTGTCCATCAGAGGCCCTGAACCCCTATCTCACTTCCTTCAAAATTCCAACCTCTAGCTCTACAACAATACCTTCTATTTTTATAGCTCTCATCATCTTTAAATAACTAATTTGTTTTCTGGCTGGCATATTTGAGCTTCATTTTCCATAATGTAGACCTTATCTTGATAGCGAGTTAATTTTGTGCACTGTAACTGTTTACAGTACCCTAATCCAGCAGCATGGTGACACAATCAAGCACCTGTGGCACAGGGGCAGCTATTTTCTTGCCTCCTCCCTGCTCTCCCCACAAGTCAGGACCCAGGAAGTTTCCCTGGTCACCCTGCCCTACTTACACAACTGTCCTAATGATCCAAAACTTTCATGGCAACTATCACAATTGGTTAAATGGAAAAGTAGTCTTCGAAAGTATAAACAGATTTTAACTGTCAGTAAGATTGTGGATGTTTAAGTAAATTAGTATAATTTTATTCCCCTCTCCCATCTTCTCTGTTCCCTTTACACACTCATTTCCCTACTTTTTTTCTTCCAAACCGGCCTCTTTTTGCACTCTGAACATTCTTGACCATTGGAATTTCTTTGAGCTAATTGGCAGTTGTAACAGGGTAGCCCCATGCTTAGGGCAGCCACAATTTCGGCAGCAGCTTCTTTGCTACCCACCCTGCCAACAAAGACTGGGGGCTACTGCCTTGGTCACCGTCCCGCCCCGCTCCAGTCAGTTATGCTATTGTTAGCACTGGTGTCTATTTTCTTCTTTTTTCTTCCTCCTATGTACTAATGATCCCTTAATGGAGGCTACTTCTTGTGAAAGCTTCTAGAAATGAGCTTAAGCCATCACTCAGTGACTCAATGTCTGTATGCCGACTGTTAGCAATTGATACTTGGGGTATAATATGAAAGACACTGTTTTTGTTATATATAGGATTATTTCACCTACCATTGGAACACAAATATTTCTGGGCTGACAGAGTAGCTAGTAGCCAGTGCAAAGTGAAGGAAAGAACACTATGAAGACTACGTTAATTATCCCAGTAGAAACTGCACAGGGAATTTAGGTAGGCAATTTTTTTGCCGAGTTGGCAAGTCAATTTTTTAATCTGCTGAGTCAACTGTAAATTGCAATTTTTTTTATTTTAGATGATTGCCATGATTTCTTTCAATTACTTGTGCATCCATTTAGCAAAAAAAAAAAAAAAATGATTAGACCTTTGCATAATTAAGAGAATATTAAGTACCATCCATGATTAGTTTAAAGATCCTGCTGATTAACAAAAGATTGCACAGCATAGAATTGGACATTAGTAATTTTGTTCTTTGAAAATGTTATATGTAGTTGAGATATTAATCAGTTTATGGCATTTTTTCAAAATAAAGAAGGACAATATTTGTTTTTAATTCAAATTGCTGAGGTTGAATTGCACCCATGGTAAAACTGGATGAGAAATAAAGGTGCTGCTCAGATTTTCTTATGCTTAAGAAAAGGTGTGAAGTGTTGGTTTCTTTTAAAAGTTTCAGAGTATGCTAGTAACAATCCCTCAGTAGTAACTGTATTATATCTGCAGAGGTCAGATACTCTATTCCCTTTTGTTGCGGGCTAGCCTTCAAGGCAACCATGGTGCCCCCTGGTGGCTGAACTAATCCTACCCTACTCTGGCTTCTCCTAATTCATCTGCCATGCCTTGTTGTTATCTATGTGTTACTTGGGAAGGCTTGCCCCAGATGCCTTGAGCAAGCCTAATAGATCTGCACTTGACCCAGTTCAGTCTGCTTAGCCAGACATCCCACTCCTATTTGTATGAATGGACCCTAAGTCTGCTAACCCACATTTTGTGCTTCACTGGCACTGATCACGGCGCTAATCATAGTTTCCAGCCTTCCCCATGGCCACTCAAATGCCTTGTAAGTCTTGCTTCCACCTCTGGCCCTGGCTGGGCTGCTCCCATCTACAAAACCAAGCCATTTGGCTTTGGTCCTCTCAGCCTTAGTCCCCTTTTGGTGGCTGTAGCCCCCAGCCTGAGCCTACTGGCCCTGAATGAGGTCCTCAGTCTAAGCCCATTTCATGCCACTGCCTCATGCAGGCTCAAGATTCAGAATACCCCAGGTACTCCACTGTGCGGCCTCCAATTCATCCCTTACAACCACTCCCAAGCCACCAGTAAAACAAAACACAGACCCATCTCTAGTTCAAACTTGAATCTCACCTCAGGTTTCTATGCTGCCACAAATCCCATCCTGTATTTGCAGGCTCTTTCCATCCTTGTGAGTACTTTCCTAGGTCTGAACCCTCCCCTTCATATCAGCTCATGCTGTCAGGAGCTCTCCTTCTTCTGGATATCAGAGCCAGACTGACTGCTTTGGCTCAGGGACCAAGGTTTGTACCACCAGAGCTTCACCCTTTCCAGTCATGTGCTCCTCTGACCAGCCACAGGTGTGTCCCCTCTGCTCAGCAGGCTGCCTTCTCTCATCTGCTGCAGTTTGTCCAACTGAACTGCCATCATTACCTTCCTACCTGCCTGGAGCTCTGTCCTTTTTGCCTGTTGCTAGGTGTCTAGCTTCCAAGTAGCCCCTATGTTAGTAATTCATAAAAGGTGTGCCCTGGCACACTAGTGTGCTATGAGAGCCATGGAAGTGAGCCACAAAAAGTGAATTGGATGGGGCCCTGGCCATGCTGGCCCCCCACAACTGGATTGGTGAGTCAAGTGTGCCACCACTTTTAATCCAGAAAAAGTATGCCTCAGATATCAGCAACTTTCTTAGCAAGAAGTGAGGGTAGTACAGTCTCTGCACTGGGCAGGCAGGGTCAATTACTACCAGTGGTGATGGGCATTTTTTGATGTGGACACCTACCTTTCCACCAGGAAGTAGACAGAAACCAATAATTAATTGAACAGTGGTCTCCAGACACTAAGCCCACATCAAATACTTTCTTACTTCCAACATCTTCCTGCATAGTACTGTCTCTTAGTACATCCTTCTAAATGACATTTTATGTTAGAACATTTAAAACAACATAGGAAAATTCCCCAAGCATATGTCATCTGGCATGTTGAATGACTGAGTGGTAGCTGAGTGGGTTAACTGAGCTCTGAGTTACGTAGAACTGTACACAATTACAGCAGTACAACTTGGCTCGGTATATATGTTTCTGAGAATTCAATACAAGTTCTCTGACATCTGGGCTATTCATTATCCAATACATTCATTCCTCTCAAGCAATATTTGGAAAAGACAAGAGCCCTATAAAAATAAAATATGTACAACCTGCTACTCATTTCTCCTTGTGTCTGTCTTCAAATTTTGGCTAGTCAGTGTAAAAGAGAAGAGAGATGCTGAGTGTCTTCAACTTCCAGATGTCACAAGGAATGGTGGAGCCCAGCACCTATTAGAGATTTAGCCACTGGTCTCTGTACTTTTAAGGTTTATATAACCAAAGCTTTCTTAAAAGGTATTAAGCAAACAAAAATTATGTTTTGCTGTAATCAGAATCCACAGAGATAAAGGGAGATCTGAAAAAAAGCTTTGAGAAATGTTCTCTTTGTGTATAAATATTTATGTGTGTAAATGGGTGTGCAGTTAATTACAACTGACAGGCAGAGACTGACACCAACTCAGATCCTCTGTCCCCATGGAGAAATAGAACTTGCTTGTGAAGTGTAGTGGCACATCTCATGGGCTGTGCACTGAATCATTGATTAAATGCTGCAGCATCTGGATAGCTAAAATACTGGTGAATATTGCAGGAGAAGGAAAGACTATCTGCGGTGAATACCAAACAAGAACAAGAAGAAATAGCCTAGTTTATTTTTCTTGTTATCGCATAGGTTGGCCAAGAGCAGTTATATTTGTTTTCCTTTCATATTGCACTGAAGATTGGATACAAAGGGAGGTCATTTTGCTCTGCAAATCGGTAACTGGGCACATGATATAAAATTATTTCCTAACATGACTGCTCTGACAGCTGCTTCTGCCCTACTGGGGAACTGCTGTGCAGAGAATCCACCTACACAGTCAAGTTGCTAAACCTAGTGAGCAAATAACCACAGGTATGGTGACAAACATTTAATTCAGAAGACTAATGAGAGATTACTAAGTGAAATAATCAAATGAACATTCAGGCAAAAGTTGATTTATTGGTGAAAAAGCAAATCAAGCTTATTCAGAGTAAAATTTGCTTCCAGAAAATAAGCAGCAGAGCAGATAAACTCTTAAAGAGATGAAGCTTCTGTTTTTATGCAAATTTTCTTAAAGAATGAAGAAAAAGGCATATGAAATGCTGATAATTTTCTCCGGGGAACCATTCTAATATACAGAAAGAGGACATGTAACTTACCCTGAAGGTTAGATAACTAACTTACATCATTTCTTCATTCCTGGAAGTGTTTGCCAAAACTTCTTTTGAAGGATAAGTAGATTTAGGCATAGCACTGCATTCTAATTCATATGTACAATTAGTAGAAGCTCACAAATGAGCTAAGGGCACATGAAAATGTCCAGTACTAGCCATCTCAGTGAAATTACCTTGTCTGTGGTCAAGGTCACAATAACAAGACTTGCAAACAGGGCTTATGATTGCTCTGTTTAGTTATTTAAAAAAATTGCCTGTAAAGTGGGGTTATAGTCAGCATAGTTAGAGAAAATAGTATCAACTTTATCCCTGTGAGCCACAGAAACAGTATACAGTAGTGGGCTAGTTTTTGGAAAAAGAGAGGGAGAAAGTGACACATTCTGTTTTATTACCTGTGGTAATAGAACCAGTAGTTGAGGGTTTCATTGTATTGAGCATTGTACAAATATGTAATTAAAAGGTTGTCCTTGTCCAAAAGAGCTTGAAGTCTAACTTCAAAAAATTCCAGTTGCACCTGTATTAGATCCTAATCCACCCTATGCTACTATACTAAACATTACATGTTAAAGATACCCAAAGTGCTCTGTAGCTAACTTATTATTTTATTGGGAGTCTCACAATATTTAGCTTTTTGTAAAAGCCCCAGCTGCTGATATCGTGTCAATATGAGAATCATGGTTTCATTTAAAAAATACAAGAAGTTTCCTTGTATGGTTCTTATGAAAAGCTGGAAAATGAGGGCACTAAGGGTGAGTACACACATAATAGCTTTTGACAGGTAAGCGGACTTACCTTTTTTAAGTTGACTTAACTGTCAGAATGTACACGTGTATGTGGAGCAGAGTCAACTTAAATGGATCTCAAGATAATACAACTCTGAGATGTATTCTCTTGATTAGCATTAGTTAAATTGATTTAGCTCACAAAACGGCTTCCGCCATGTTAAGGAGCTGAACATGTGTATGCTCCAACATGGCTTAACTTAAGTCAGCTTAGTTAAATTGACTTTGTTAAGTCACCTTATTTTAAGTTGACTTAGTACATGTGTAGGCACCCTTTGAGACCAACTCTAAGAAAAATAAAAACATTCCATATCATTTCATTTCTCATTGTCACCTTGCCATGGAAAATGTATTTTACATTAAAAACAACTGTTATTCATCTAACTCCATTGAGGCTAATATTGCTGCAATTTAATATTATTACTATTAACTGTCATTAGCTGCATCAGTTTCATGGGAGACATCCCTGTCAAAGAGCCATAACATTATACTGTATTCCACTAAAGCAGATTACGTAGTAATAAGACCTTACCTCTATGTGCTATCATCCATCTCAAAGCACTTCATACCTTATGGTCAGAATTTTCAAAGCTAGTGTGGTAGTGTACCCTTCTCTACACTGACTCCTCTTTTTAAACTTCTCTTTTTATTAAAAGAGACTTGATGGAACAGCTGATCTGATTGGCAGGTTAATGGACCAGGGGGCACCAGTCTTCTGGACTGACGACTGACAGGAAGTTTTCCAGGCTATCTACCCACAGATGGTGGACACTGTAATGTTAGTTGTCCCTGACCCACATAATGTCATAATTTCAGCGGCATATGCCAACAAGGTGGGAATTGGGCTGTGCTTGTGCAGAAACACCCACACTGCCATAGGAACCAAGCTGGAGAAACCTTGAGCCCCCTGACTATAGAGCTGTATGCTGGAACACAGAAGGAGCAGTTGTGTGCTGCCTGGCCTAGAAGCTGAGCTGAAGCAACTCTGTGCCATTCAGGCTGGGGACTCAAAATTCCCCACTGCTTCTGCTGCATCCCTCTACCCAGCTTCTATGGCCAGGCAGTGAGGGGCTTCTGTGTGCCATAATCGGTGCTACTGTGCAGTAGCACTGGCACACATTTTTGGGTGACATTAATGCACAGTAGATTATTTCACCTACACATTAACGCATTAGCACAGTTTTTGCCTGCTGTGCCACTGTGCAGTAGAATTAGTGTACTGTGCCTTTAGCGTCTTCTGTAGATGTGCCCAATGTCTGGGAGGCAAAGTAGGGCCTAGGGCTTAGAGGTTTAAGTAAGAATTAGCAAAGTAAAAAAGTGAATTAGATCTTTTCCTCTGCATCTTTCTTTCTTCTTTTTGGAAAATGAGTGTAATGTGCATCTAACAATATTGTGTGAGGTAGAATTATTATTTGTTTATTATGTTCTTTAAACAAATTATTTTTATTTTGTGTTATCCACTGAGTGTCCATACATCACTGGGGCAGAATCAGTTATTATCTATTCTTCCAGGAATATCATCAACAGAATTGCTAGCTCATTTCGTACTGTATCTTTATTTCTCATAATGATATCTGAGCCGGAAAGGAGCCAGCTGGATTTTATGATCCCAGATGGAGTTTGTATATGTCAGCTTCATCTGTAGATTTAAAATGCACATATCTAATTTGGAAATACTGAGAACAAAGATGGGATCCTATGATGCCTCTTTTACAGGCACTTCAGACTGTAAAGGCATTATAATAGATTTTACTTTCATTTACCAGGGGGACATCAGTGATGTCAATCCGTATAAAATTTCATGAGCAGCAATCACATATTTGTAGCTATATTTGTGCATTTTCAAAACTCCTCTAAATGTTCTTGAATTCTGCAGAACATACCCTGTATGTATATTAAGTACAGAGGAATAGATAATAGCATCACAGGTGCTGTGGATGATCCAGAAGGGTTTTTTGGGAGGACAGAGACAGTTAAACCTCACTGTACCAAACTGTTTAAAATATATCATCTAGCATTTGCCTGGTTCTTGTCCTGGTTTCTCTTGCTCTAAGCTGCAAGTGCAAGGAGTGCTAATACAAACAGAAGACATCTAACCCCGAAGGGTAAAAGGGTGGTTCATATTATTGAAGAGTGGCCTCTATTTAACCCAAATAGAAGGAGTATACACAGCAGTTAAGGGGTGCATGAAATGGCTATAAAGAGAAATGCATATAGACTTGTTTAAAAAAAAAAGGTCTAACAAGTGTGAGTTCTGAGGCTTGATAAGAGAAGGGAAGAGAAAGAAAAATAAATTAGTTGATCCTACCTATAATTGCTTCTGTAAGAAGGATTCATCACATCCAGGTATAACAAAGTTGTAGCAAACAAAACTGATGATAGAAGATCAACCTCTATTTTTGTCCTGGAAATAGGCATGAAATAGAGTTAAAAAATGTGCATCCTTGTCATGTGGCACAGGTCAGAGTCCACCACTCTAGCGGCTAATGCAATATTAAATGCTGTAAATAAGTACAGATTGCATCTACACAAGATGCTATGTCACCATAATGACAAGCTATGATGATGTAACTTTTTGCTACAGTGACATAGCATTGGCAGGCACTAACTGTAGTGCCGTCACTACTGTGTGGTAGCAACAAGCTACTTACTGTGCAGCAGCTTGTTGTTACTGCACACTAGGGTCAGAAATGACCTGTGTGCTGCTGGGACTGCGCAGTACTAACTTTAGCAAGTACTAAATGACTGTGCAATACTAACTGCATGGTGCCAACTGCGCAATGGGGTGCATGTGTAAACGCACCCACATTTTAGTAGGGATATGGGCTGATAAGCATGATATCCCACGTGATATTAAACTTTTGTGACAGAAAAGTTTAATTTGAATGGCCCAGTCTCTCCTTGACCTCTTTGCTGAGATTGAGATTGTTTGCTAGAAGCATGTGGTAGTAGTTATGTACTAGGCAAGTCTACTCATGAAGGTATGGTCCGAGAATACCGGTTCATATCACACAGGCCATTACAAAACCATGACAAGATAATGACTTTCAGCAATAACAGTGCAAGAGGCCAACTCCTAAGGATAAAAATTTGGGATATCCCAACCATGCAGTTGGTCTAATAAAAAAGATCATCTATAGAAAGTCTTGCTGCTTGCATATTTCCTGGACCATCATGGCCACACATGATTTCAATACTAGCAATTAGCAATGTCAGTTGGACTGCAAGCAGTGATGTAAAGGTGAGATCCTCTAGCTCAGTATCATTCCCAGGAACCATATCTCTGTCCCCAACAGTCAGCCTTTTAAATTAAATTAAAGGATTTTTTAGCCTGATATCAGGTCATAATGTATCGTGTATAACTTCACAGGGGCAGGGATATTTTTCTGGTTTGTCAAAGAAAAAGGATAGTGCTCTTTTAATGATCTCATCTTCCTGAGGGGGTTAGGAGACTGGAAAGAATCATCACTTGAGCACTTGGGTGAGCCAGTGGAGATCATTAGGTCCCTACACACCTGTAAACCAGAGGGATTAATAAGCAATAATATGTGCTTCTTGGAGGCATTTGGTATTTTGCCTAAACAGGTAATATTAGTTAATATTAGTTGGGTATAAGTAATATTAGTTGGGTCTTCCCAACTAATATTAGTTGGGTATAAGTAATATTAGTTAATATAAGCTTGTAGGTTTGTAAACTGCAAATGTAACTTGTCTGTCATAAGTTTAACCAAAATGATAAATTAACTGTTCATGGAACTGACTGGGCCCCATAGGCAAAGCCGTAGCTGGGAGATTAGCTGGCCTAACAGTTTTTTGTTCAGGGTTCAGCCTTAGCGATAAAAACTGGATCTAACTTCTAGGCACACCCGACACATTCCAGGAAAGCATATCCCAAGAAAGCATATTCAATAGAAGCCTAAAAGGGGTTGGGATTTAGGAGGAACGATGTCAATTTCAAACCTAAAGGTGCTGCATCATAATTTGCTTATTGGATAAACCTGAGTCTGGGTAGTAACCTTTTATGATAATTTTAACACCTTTCAATCCCATAGGGTAACAGCTATAGAGCAACATTGTGAGTGGCCCTGAGGCCAACAGATTAACATAAGACTAGGTATAAAAAACACATGCATCAGGTAACCAGCAGGAAGGAGGGAACAGAATGGTCATTTCTGTCCCATGCCCGGACCCCAGACTCCTAGTGTGAGTGAGGATCGGATCCTGAGCAAGGGACCTTCCCTGGTAATCCCTCTGACAGCGTCGATTATCAGGGACGCCTGACTTCTCTGGAATCACTTGGCGCGCACCTGGCATTGAGGGACTATCGATAAGTTGCCAACCCATGTCTGTCTATTTATTGTTTTGAACAGCCCAGTGTGGCTAATACCCTCGCAGTGCCCAGTTGGCCTGTGACAGATTGATCTATCTATCTGTTATTATTATCTGTTGTTATTATTTACTATTAGCTCTTTTATACTGCCTTATCTGCTTATCGCATTTATCTTTCTGTTAACTGTTCTGTGTGTGTAAGCTGTAATGAATTTGCCTTTATTCCACTCCCAGCTTTGCCTCCTCAATCCGAAACTGAATCAAACAGCCCAGTTGGCCTGTGATAAAATTGATACACTCACAGTGCCCAGCTGGCCTGTGACAACAACTGAAAGAGGTTTGTTTTAGGAGAGAAAAACAAACACACAGGGAGAGTAAAACAAGGAAAAACTACTTACTTTCAACAGGAGCCGCGATGCAACAGGAACCAAAGGAAAAGCCCGTGTGGCTCATTAGCCGCACCTTTATTCAGCTGAGGCTGGCCAGTGATGTCACGAGAGAGCACCATACAGTGGGAATAAAAGAGACGGTCAGACGAGGGAAAGGGGGAGAGAGAAAGGCCCTGGGGAGTGCGGGGATGCCAGGCCCCTTCCAGGGTTATCTCCAGGAAGAAAGAGTGGTGAACAAGGAGCCAAAGGAGGCTCCTGATGCCTGCCACACCTTCAAAAGTCAGGAGCAAGCTACCAGCGCCAGAGGCGAGGGGAAAATGGCTCTGCCTGCTGGCAGAAGTTCCAATGGCAGGGGGAACAATAGACGACACATGGGAGTTACAACCACAGGTGGGAGTAGTGTGGGTCGGAGGGAAGAGGAGGAGACTTACCCGGAGGGAGAGCCACAGCAGAGGCAGCCAGAGAGATGGCACAGCACTCAGGGGTTGATCCTGAGTGAGAGGGAGACCTGGCCACCTACAGGGGAGCAGAGAAGTCTCCAAATAGGAATGCTCCAGGGAGCAGAGGAGAAGGTAGCCCAGGGCTGTAGAGTCAAGGGAAGGAGGAGAAAAGAAAACCCAAGCACGGGTTCACTCCTAGCCAAGTTGTAGGGAGCTCGGCACCCAGGGTCTCTGAGGTAAGAGGCCTGGGAAGGGAGTTGTTTTTGTTCTTTCTTTTGAACGGTTCTTTTGAGTTTCCCTGAGTGAAGGGGTTGAGGAGGAAAAAAGGGGTTGAGGAGTGGGAGAAACGGTGCAAAATTCATTAGACGGCCCATCAAGCTGAGGTCAGGGCAAAGCTACTCCCAGGGTAGCACAGGCCCCGCGAGTAAGGCTGACAAACACAACACAAGACGGAATAAGCTCATTGGCCTCAGAGGTCGGTATCCAAAGAGAGGCGTTAAATCGTGAGGCTCTATGGTAGCAGAGGAAGAGGTACAGGGTCGCGAGCTCGAAACAACTCATCGAGGTGGCATGAGGATGGGCTTTAGGGGTGGCGGAGCCCCGCTAGTGACCACCGGGACATCTGTGCTGTGGAAGACCCCAGGATAGCCACTTCCCCACCACTAGGAAACATTCAAGTCATGGCAGGCGAGATAGGGGAAAGCTTCCTGCAAAGGGAACACCAGCATGGCATTTTTCGGGAGGCTGCAGGGAGTACACCCCTCCGTGCACGAGCCAAGGTAGCACGTGACCGGTTACTCGAGACCCAGCGGTCACAAGGTTCTAAAACAGTTGTCCCTTTCATACATTTATTTTTTTAATCCCTGTTCTTTACTTTTATCTTTCCTTTTGCATATCTGCGATAGTATGTAGAACAGCAAGTAAGAAATATATGTTAACAAGGAACTGCTGCATGGGTAATATTTTGTCTTTGAAACTTTTTCTCTTTAGTTATGCTGTACTAGTTGAGCTTATATTGTATCAAATGCTCAATATCTACTGGAAATACTTAAAAAAACACTTTCCAATGGCAACTTTTATACAATAGATACATATCTTGATATCAATGCTTTTGAAAATATGGATGAGTTTAATGGCCACTGTGAGTTACAAAACTACAAAGTTGTGTAGCTGATGAACTAAAGCCCTGGATGAGGCTTCTGGGACAGCATGGAGAACTATTTCTGTTTTAATATTGTGATTTTTTTTCTAGTATGATAACAACTAACAAATTCTGCTTCAATATTCCCTTAAACACTGTCTTCTGTGTTCTATTTTCCACCCTATCTGTTGTTGGAAATAGGCCTTGCTTATGTGGTTTAACACCATCATTATCCAGGTGGCTTCTCCTCACAGTAGTACTTTGGCAGGGTTAATACTGCTACTGATGCAGGTGCTTTTAGGAATAACACTGTGTCATGTGGCTTGTTACCATTTTAAAGGGGAGGCTTGAATACTTTTCCTTTGTGTTTCTACTTTGGGGAAACATAAAAGAAAAATTCTGGACCAAATTCTACTGTCACTCATGCCAACATAAACTTATTCTGGCTCTAATTTGTGTAACAGAGGGTATGGATAAATGTACATTTTAGCTGCTTTAAAAATGTAGGGGAGCTGCTGCTTAGGAGCACACTACAGTTGGTGTGATCTGTTATGTCTGCATAACCCTCTAGTGATATAAACGAGATAAATTGCACTAATTTTAACTCTGAATGAAGCAGGATTAAAGTTAAAGCAGTTTTGCTACACTTGTATTACTGCAGAATCATGTAGATTGAACAGTTGCATTGTAACAACTTCTATCCATAATCTTTTACATCAATACAAGTGTTACATATTATAATATTACTTTAATCAGTGGTCCAGTAGTGCAAAATCACAAGTAAGAGATTTTACGTGCCTCTCCCCACCCCCTACCCTTTTTTTTTTTAGTAGGAAGGGCAAGCATTGTGGAAGTTTTACAAACTTTTATCTAATTTTATGGGACAATGGAGCAGCTCAGACTTCCAAAATTAGATGGCAACTGTGAAATTACTTGTCTGATATCTAAAACATATGGGGCTTTCTTCCACTCCCACCAAAAATGATTCAGGCACGTGCCTCTCCCCCCCCCCTACCCTTTTTTTTTTTAGTAGGAAGGGCAAGCATTGTGGAAGTTTTACAAACTTTTATCTAATTTTATGGGACAATGGAGCAGCTCAGACTTCCAAAATTAGATGGCAACTGTGAAATTACTTGTCTGATATCTAAAACATATGGGGCTTTCTTCCACTCCCACCAAAAATGATTCAGGGTTTTTAAAACTGTCATTAAACTGTAGTATATGTGGTCCCAATTAATTTTATTACGTGCCATTCCTCTTCTTATAGCCTTCCCTTCTTGTCCCCTGTTTTTCCAATACCCTTGGTGAGTTAAGCAAATATGTGCTGCTGCTAGGTGTCCCCAGCGAACACACATTCCCACTCGTGCAGATGTGCCCATATTGTTCATACTTCAATCAGCATTTTTATCCTGAAACTGTCAAAAGATTCATAAACTCAGATTTATCTTGGGTGGGTGCCTCCATCCCAAAGAGTGATATCAGTGTTCGCTCTCTGGGGTCCTTGAGAAGGCTGTCAAGGTATTACTGCTCTCATACTCCTAATCATTTGCTCTGTCCTCAATTGCACTAGGACAAATTGGCACAGGCTAGCATAAAGAAAAGGCAGACGGGGCTCTATCAGAAAGATAATAATCAAAGGGAAGAGAGAAGAGCAAAAGAATAGAAGAAGAAGGTTATGCTCAGATCTTTTATATGTGCTTCATGATTTGTTTCACGCTTCATGATGTACTCACCTTGTTTTCCTCTCTTGGAATACTCTTTTCTTTACTCATTTATGACTGTAATGCTGTGATCCTTTTGCAAACTTTCAGATTTTTCCTAACTCTCTTTTTTTGGTTTCTTTTCTTTAGTTCCTTTACTATTCATTTCCAGGTCACCCCCTCCAATTTGTTTGATATTTCCTAATTGTGGGTGCACTATAAATAGTTCTTTTTTACTTAAATATGAGTTATTTCTATGTCAAGTTACAACTTTTGACTTTGCTGAGGCAAACACTCCTGTTACCCCTGAAGAGCCAAGATAGATTTACTATCTCATTCTTATAAAATTCCATTCGTAAAACTAAATAGGTTCTTTCTTTCCAGAAATATTTACAGATCTACTGCAATATAGCTAGCATTCAGGTCATGTGCATACTGACAGACCTCATGGTGCCTCCTGTAAACTCTTCTTTTCTGCAACCTGTGCTTCTGCCTCCAAGTTCCAGGTAGGCTGACAGATCTTTCCATTTTTGTCCACTTTTGTGCAAACACTTGTTGACCAGCTGGGACTGGACATTACTAGTACATAATCCAAGCTAGGGACATGGCCTTTAGTGTCAATTCACTGTGGCATGCTATACCACAGCTGTTCAAGTATTTTGGGTTTTGACCACACTTCTGGGGGTGAAGGGGGAACCTGTTTCTAGCCTGTTTTTGCATTTATTTTGCTGGGTGATGTCCATTGCTCAAGCAGCTCATTTTCTTCTGACTTCCCTATCTCAGTGTGAGTATTTGAGATCTAGTTTACATAGGAAAAATGTTGCTTTACAAAAGATTGAAAGGCTTGAGAAATTGTCTTTCCTTACAAATCGCTGAAAACCAATGCAAAGCAGTTTCTTAGTCAGAGTGGGAGGGAGCCTTAGCTTATATGTGAATCTGGGTATTGTCTAGTACAGTGGTTCTCAATGTTTTCAGGGTCAAGGCACCCCACCATCAATTTTTGAAATGTGCTCACATCCCAGCTGAGAACCACTGTTGGTGCTACCTTGACTTTCCTGAGTGCTTCTCAGCCAGGTTCTGCTGGTGGGAAGGGCTATGAAACTGCCCTCACAGTATAGCCAGCCCAGGAAGGTCTGTGCCATGTGTGCATGCTCCTCCTGTATTATGGCTTGCAATAGTAGAAAGCAGGCAGGAGCTGCCTTGTTCAGTGCAGCTCCTTCTGGGCTGGCACTCCCGATACTCCTTCCAGGAAAAGAAGCAGACAGGACAATTCCACCTAAGTCTGTTTCTGGGAGGAATGTAGGGAGGAACAGACCAGAAAAATCTGCATGGTGTGAGGCAGCTTTGCTGCCTGTTTTAGGGTGATTAGAGCCCTAATGCAGGGGGAATGGTGTGAGGCAGTGTTACTGGCACCCTGGTTGAGAAACATGGTCTAGGACAGTGGTTCTCAAACTTTTTTTTTGTGGACCACTTGAAAATTGCTGAAGGTCTCAGTGGACCACTTAAGCTTTTTTTTGTTCTACAAATCAAAGCACACAACTCATATTTTAATATCAGTAGTCTCACCTTACAAGTACAAATATTTTCAATTTGTTCTGCAACCTGTCTGTGGACCACCTGAGTGCAGCTTGTGGACCAGTGGTGGTCCACAGACCACAGTTTGAGAACCTCTGGTTTAGGATGTCTTAATTGTGCCGGGCCATTAGCACCACCCATGCTAACATATCTGTATTAATCATGGTTTGAGAGAATTAGCACTTGACTGTAGTATGGAGCTGTTGCTATAATTATGCTGGCATGGCTATGCTGGAATTGTCTACTGGAAATGTATCGTATGTCTGCAGAAGCATATGTCAGGCACATTAGCCAAGTATCCTTAAGATGGTTTTATTGTACTTCAACCTAGTTAACACTGAGTTGATGCTGTATTAGTGTAGTTGCAAATGTGATAGTTGAAGGGCTCACAGCTATTTTCTGCAGCATGTGTACACCGAGAATCTTTGGATTTACCAAAGTTCATCTGCTGAGGCTTTTTCTTTCAGCATTTCATGTTACTTTCCACAGTGTAGATTATGGACGCTCGTGCCTCAATTTTTGATATTCTTAATCTGTCTGTCCCTCCCCTCTTCCAAGATTCCTTTAGATTGAGCCTGTGCACTTGTTCTGAATTGGTAGCTGTTGTTTTGATCCTTTTCCTGATAGTTCAGCTCTCTGGAGGCATTTCCCTAAGGCTGTCTTTCTCTCAACAATCTCTCCTGTGAGCTAGAATCATACAATCTACAAATTATACTGACTTGAATTTAAATCTTTAATCTCTCCAAAGTAACATGTGGAGGGGATACCAGAGTTCTTAGCTCTGTAGTGTAAACAGTCATTGTCTTCTAATTGGTTTTGGAGGGGGAAAAGTATCATCTTTATAGTCTCATTCTATCTGGCAACACAGTAATCATTAAATACTTTTTATCAGTATTTCAGGCATTATTCCTAGCAAGAGTCTCTCTCTCTCTCTCTCTCTCTCTCTCTCTCTTTCTCTCAAGTAAATGGAATACTGTGTACCCCATTTCTGGTGTGCCGAGGCATCTGACGGGGATGTCCCATTTCCAGAATGCTCTGGCCTTCCACCATCAAGCCACTAATACTCCTGGCCCTCCCACTGGCCTTGGACACAACCACCAGCCCTCCAGTCAAGCAACGGTGTATGCCAATAATGTGACAAAGGCTCTCTGGACACACCACTTTCATCATTGCCTAAGGCAGCGCACCTTTGGGTGCTTGCCACTTTAAGGGCTGAAACATGCAGCCAGCAGGTGCCTGATTAGGATGGCCATTTTCAACTATAGGCCAGATAGGCAGTGCCAGCAATTGGCTGCTTGCAGCTAAGGGAGCAGCAGTATCCAGCTCCCTCATGGCATGGAACATCCTGGAGGTAAGGGCAGGAGCTAGGGGGATGGTGTGGAGGCTCCTGATCCTGGGCATGACCTAAAACTGCACCCTGCCAGGGTAGGGAGCCCTGGTGGGGCTCCTTGTGGCAGGGGAAACTACAAGAAGTGCCAGGACCACAAACCTCCTTGGTGGAAGGTGGGTAGGGGTGCTTTAACCCCAGCCCACCATCTAGAGGGTAATAGTGTGAGCAGAGGGACCAAGGGGGCCAGTTGCATTAGTAATTAGAAACCTGAGCCCAGAAGGGATGTGAGATCCTGGAGGCCCCAGAGGGGGTAGCTTGTGGAGTGTAGTGTGAGGGCCTGCTCAGAGTAGGGTGCAATAAGGGGTGCCTGAGGGACTGAGTGTTTTGGGGTGCAGAGCAGAGCTGCAAGAGTGGTTTGAAGGGCTGCACCAGAAGTGTACTGAGTAGGGCTGTGAAAGCAGCTTGAAGGACAGTACATGGGCCAGCCCCAGAAGTGTGAGCATGAGAGCAGTTGCCCAGTGAGGGGCTTGGGGCAGAGTCAGTCCAGGGTTTGGCACAAGGCTAGGCCACGTAGAGTAGGGGAACTCGAGGGAACCGAAGGACTGTGTGGTAAGGCCAGTATGCAAGTAGCAAAGCCTGATGGCTCAAGAGGGACTGCTGAAGAAGAGCAAGGGCAATGGAGTGTGGCCCAGTAATGGGCAGTGTGCCAGAGGCCCCTGTGAGAGAGGGATGGAGTTCAAGAGGCCTCCTGTGAGAGAGAGGGGCAGAGTGAATATGAGAATGAATGGAGCCCAACTATGGACTGAATTTGCTCCAGTCTTAGACCAGGGGAGCAATTATAATCAGGATGCCATCTGCGAGGCATGGGCTGCAGGGTAGGGAAGGTTTGGAGCTGAGGATAGTGTCCCCTGGCATCGGGGCAAGGAATGGTCAGCCTCCCACTTGTTAAATCAAGTTAACAATCAAGTCATGGCAAGAAAATCAGGGCAGACTGTCCTAGGCAGGTAGGCAGGCTTCTTTGGGATCCAGCCTCGAGCGTGCCACCTGTCACACTGCCTATTGCCTAATCTGAATGGTGAGGAGGGTAGGGCCAAGGGAGAACATGGACATTGGTGGGGGGTTTCCGTGTTAAAAACCTCTCTCAAATGGCATTATATACATGGGCAATCTGGGTGCACTGGGTCCCGACATCTTTGCAGCCTGCCCCAACTTCACCTGGCCCTGCACATCCTGTACAACCTGCCTAACATGAAGAGAACTGATGATTTTCAGTGGCAAATGCTGCAATGCTGCAAGGGGCCCTGGCTCTGGCTACTTTTTGCTGCCCTTGGTGTCCTCTTTGGTGTGCTGGACTTTAGACTTCAGTGTCATGATGACATACATGTTTTCAATCCTGTACCAGGTGGCTGAGGGGAGTGTAATCTGCCTGGCCAACTTGTTCCTGGGCCAGGTAAGGTAAGGTGGCAACACTGAAGAGCCACCAGGGCTGGCTTACCAGATCTGGCTCTTTGTTGAGATGTGCCTGACCTCTGAGTTTGGGTACCTTGCCCTAAAGCAAATATGGAGCAGTTTGTATCCTGTTGGGCCATTGATGGGGCTCCTGTGTACTGTGGAAGAGGGCAAGCTCATACTTAAAGTGTGATCACGAGTGTGTGGGAATGGGAGAGATGCAAGGGTTTTCTTCATGATCACTTTCTTGCGTTGTTCTTCTTTGGCTGTTGTTTGTTTTCATGCCTAGCCCCATGTGGGTTTCTGTGCTTTTAATTGGTTTCTTTTAACTGGTTGTTTTTAAAACAATTTTTTTCTTTTTTATAATGAAGGTAAAAAGGTCAATAATTCTCTGTCTATTTCTCTGTCCTATAGGCTTTTGTTTGTCAAAATGAGATGGGAAAATGATTTTAGCATCATTTTCTCATCTGGATATTCTGTTGTCAGTTCTCTGTCTGAAATCAATTCTCGCTTTCATTACTTGTACACTTGTGCAAGGTTTTTTTTTCCACTGGAAATTCAACATTTTGATGTTCTGAAGTCCTGCATGCTGCCTGCTTGTATTTCTGCATGTTGTTTTGCTTCCCTTATTAATTCCACAGTCTTTGTTGCTAAGGGGTTACTAGGTTGTTTTTGCCCCTATGTTTCATGGTCTCTGTGTTGAATTGCAATGCTAAGAGACTCAGTGCATGAAAAACTAAACCAGTTCTTTATTGGAACTATTTTAAGAGATATTGCATGTGTAGCTAGTATTCTAGCCACATACATATAGACTGTTTTCCTGGTACCCCCTCCAACTAGTGCCCCTCCCTCCAACTGTTACATGCAGGAGAGGGAACCGGGATTACTCTGCTTTGTGGAACTTTACAAACAGCATATGGCCTGTGGTCTAAACTTTGAGTATAGAATATGTGTGATTGATCACTCTGCCTTCTCTTGTGTTCCACCGATGAAGCAGAGTCCTGTTGCCTTCCAGACAACAAATCTCGAGACAATTTTTGTGAGGAAAGACAACAAGGTCAGGATTTATGTTACTAGTGATATCAAAGACAGAAAGGATACAACTGGATGCTGTAGAACAAGGATGAATTTCTGATTTGGGCAGTTAGAAAAATATTTTGAGCGTGTCAGCTGTTAATTTGACTGGGAATTAATGAGAGAGAAAAAAACATGGGAGCCACACAACGAAATTCTTACAAAGTTATTTGTGATGATAGCTGCATATTAATATTTCATTTGTATTCTGCAAAACTCTCCTCCTTTGGATTTGGCAGTCTCCCAGAAGCCTAAGTACTGGGATTAGCAACCAGCGCCCATGAAAGAATGACACCACAGAGATTCAGAAGAGTTATCTAACATTTAAAGAGCAATGTGAAGCTTATTTCAAACAGATGCACTTCTAAATCACATAGGACTAGATTTTCCATTGCCTTTCTCTTTCTGTAGTCATTTATGCCTATGCAATGTGCATGTGAATTCTACTCCTTAGATTTGTTAGCATCCAGAACATAGACCGCAAGGTATAAGGCTCACAGAATTGTAAATTTACATTAGAGCTTAGTGGGTCAGATAATTGGTGAACTTATATTTGGCAACTTGATTTCAAAACCTGAATTTTGATTACAAGTTTGATTATGGTGCAGGACCAGAGTACATGGAGATTTTAGGTACACAGGCAAAGCTATAGGGAAGCCCAGAACTTCAATATTAGGGTGTACTGCAAATCAGGATTGAGATACACTAGCAAAGAGTCTGGAATAGGACTGGGTTTAATCATGGTGCGGAGGGAAGAATACAATAAATAAGGGTAGAAGAAAATTGACAAGGAAGTCTGAAAAGACAACTTGTAGTAGGGGTGCAGCAGTTGAAAACTGAAGCGTTCTGGAAGAGGTGTACAAGAGAGTACTGGAGTAGCAGAGCTGTCAATATTGTTTCGTGAAGACTGAAAGGCTTTAAGAGCGTGATTGGAACATTGGAGGTTGCTGCGAGTAGTTTTGAGATATGTTGGCAAAAGCTATGCAGGAA